>NC_090930.1:359736738-360051081 GCF_040938575.1 Ambystoma mexicanum | reverse complement strand
CCCTCCAATAAAAAGAAAATCACATTACAACATTGCTCCTGACGTTTGTAGAGCCACATACGGCTGGACCTGTCTACTGTAACAAGTAGATCTTCACTAAAATAAATAAAAGGATACAATACATCTATTCTGCAAAAGGATATTCAATGATATTTTGAAATATCTAAGGACATTAAATATGAAGAGATCATAAATAAATATGAACAACATGGATAGAGCAGAATCTATGAATATAACTTTGTTTACTACACACATTCATTTTGAAACTAGGAGTGAAGCAAACTCCTTTCTGTAAAGCTACAATAACAACGTTTATAATCAGAAAAAGTATACGATTGCCCCCCTCCCAATCCCCTTTTGTAATTTTGCCAATGGTACTGTGCAGGTGAAGTCCTTAGGAAACATTCACTGCTCAAGATCAACTCTAAACATAAGCAACAGTGATCTGTCTTTTTGTCAACTGCCAATATTCGCAATGTAGTAGATGCATGGTCACCAGACTTTGCTAAGAGAGGGCAGCAGAGATTTTGAAGTTGGGTAACACACAAGTCAATAGCTGTCTCCTGGAATAAACAGATGAGGCACCTATCATCAGGCGACAATTAGAGGGAGGGTGGGAGGAACCAGGAATACCAGAGAGCAGGCTGCAGGAGAGGATTTAGCTGGTAAGTATGAGCTGTGTTTCAGGAAAGTGGATGGCACACCAAAAATGTCCATCTCATTCGAATTGGTGACAACTGGGAGTAGGAGTGGGAGGTGTTTATAATCCTTGAGTGTGCAGCTAGTTAGGCCTGCCTGTTTTTGCTGACATGAAGCAGCTAATGTTCAGTGAAGAGGGTGACACACCAATCATTGCCTGGCTCTAGAAGCAAGTGGTAAATATTATTATTATTATTATTATTATTATTATTATTATTATTATTATTATTATTATTATTATTATTATTATTATTAAGAGCAGACCTAGCTTCAGGAAGCAACAGGGCACTTTAAAAATCAATGGAGGAAGTACACAGGTCGAAAACTTTGAAGCATTGTTATCTGGAATATTCTATCTCCAAATTGGTGTTCTGCCAACTACATGCCAAACACAAAGTAAAACAAGTGCCCTACTGCATCAGTCTACTGATCTGCAGCACCTGCTCTTCAATGGCAGAGAGCAGGTTCACAGTTCACAGGTGCCCAATCTGACAGCTGCTGTGACAGCAAAGTAAAATCTGCACAGGGGCTGCCTTTAAGATATGCACCTTTGTTTTAAAAGTAGATATTTATGATAGCCCTATTCCTTGTGGATGTTTAATCTATACATATAAGCCATACGTGAGTTGGGATGTGGTGGCTGAGTGTTCACATAATTATTAAAGCCACATCTGATTCACAGTATACCAGTGCCCCTCTTGTGAGCTTAGACAGCTTTGTGAATTCAAGGCTCATGCCTACCTGCATTCCAGTGATGGAAGTAATAGGGCAGGATGTCTGCTTCTCTTGACTTTCTCTGAGGGAGGTAATATCCTCTTGCCAGGCCTGGGATCTCTCAGACAGAGACAAAGGTGAGCCAGGTATCAAAGAGCTAGGCACATGACAAAAGTCTGCCTCACTCTAGGGGGTTGCACAAAAGTGATCCTTTGAAGTTACAGGTAGTGAAGGAGCAGTGTTTTATCAGCCAGAGAACACAGGTCAGTTGGTAGAAGAAATCCTCCATCTTACTTTCTATGAGTTTTCCTTCCTTTCTGCCCACGGCAACCATTTCAGGCAGAACAAGGCACTCTGGGAATGACCTCAGAAGGCAAGGAACAGTTGTCTCAGCCATGGGGTTTGGACTCCTTAAAACAGGCTTAATTTCCACCCATTTCCTATGTCCTTTTGCACTCATTCCTTGATTCACTTTTGGAATTATTTTGGGAGAGTTGGCTTTCCAAAACCCCCAGCCGTTGAGGTGAAGAAGCAAGGCTCCAAAGCAGAGGAAAAGTCTGCTCACTACTCACTCACAGGGCACATTCAGGGTGACTTTCTTCTGAGCAGCACTGCCTCCCACTCTATTTCTAGACATTCCCAGGCTGAAGGGACTTTCGTAGTGGCCCCTGCAGTGAGTTTCACAGCTTCTTGAGATAAAGTAATATCCAGAATCCCTATTTTCAATGTGGAACCACTTCAAGCTACCTTCAAACCATGTTCAATGTCATTTACCCAACAGAACTGCTGTTGCTGCTGAACTGCCATGCTCACATCATCAAACTGGCTCAATTCCATATCACTACAGCACAGCATCTACACCTGTTCATCTCAAGCACAAGCACACCATGCACTCAATACCAAATTGCTGCATTTACCCAAGCCTAAAACCACCAGGACCTAGCATCACAGCTCACCTTAAACCCCACCATCATTATGTCACTCATAGCTAACAGAACTCATCGGGCCTCATTACGACCCAGGCGGTAAGTTACCGCCTGGGCCGTGACTTTACCACCATGGCGTAAACTACGTTTACGCCATGGTGGTTGGCTGACTTACCGCCCCATTCCGAGGTTGGCGGGGCGGTAAGTCCCCAATCCCCATTTACCCTTCCCCATTCCCATTTTTGCACCATAGGGCATAATGGGAGTGGGGAAGGCGTTAATTACGCCACAGTAAATTACGGTGGCGTAATTAACTCCATGGTCCCTTAGCGCCATGGATTTTAACACCTGCTAAAAGCAGGTGTTAAATCCGCCATGGCGCTAAGGGACCTCGTACTCAGGCGGTAAGGGTCGGCGCTGTTTACGCCGTCGTAAAACCCTTACCGCCTGATTCGTAATGAGGCCCATCGTCTTCCGAGATGCTGAATCGCTGAACCACTTCTGATGATCCACTTGACCGGCAATGCTTGACACCACCTCAAAGCACATGCAGCACCATGCTCAACCTGACTTTACACTGACTCACCTCCTCTGTGAATGTTATGCAACACCTTCAAACCTTGATTCAACCAACAGGCACAATCACTCAAGGCTCAGATCAACACCACCAAACATCCTGAAACTTGGAATAAGGTACTTTAAACTGACCCTGGAACTCCTTCCAAAGCCCCAGGTACTACTTGTGATGTCCCTGTTGCACCTTTTGTCCACTAAGAATATATTTTACATTCCTTGGTGCATTTGCCTGTTTTTCCTCTTTGCTAAGTAGCTAGAATCCTGCATCATCATATTCTGACTTTGTCCTTCCTTTACAGTGGTGTGTTTTATAGTGTTTTTCATAGCTATTTGTACACTTGATTGTTCACCAAGGTATTTATGATTTTACAGAACTTTGATTTGACATTCTTTTATTTTGGAAAAGTGTTACTGTGTTGTTTTGATTGCTACTGGATCACCCATTTCCATAAAAGGCAAAAGAGGTATGTCATAAAGCTGTGCTTGTTTACCTTTATAATTGGGATAACTGTTGGTTTGTAGAAGCGTTTCGGGTTGAGTAGCCAGTTTAGCCACTACTCATCATTGCATATGTGCCAAGCAACATTTATTTTGTTGAACTGGTGGGAGCAGTTGGGATTGGAGATAGACTGTGCCGACAGCACAGCCTTCAAAAATAAACATTTGTGCATTTATCGTTAGAAATACTGACAGGCATTTTTTGCTACCATGGACTTGGACATGGAAATCAAAGCATGCTTGAAAACAAGAGAAATGTGTGAGGTTTGTCAAGAGAGGGGACTCCATCAAGCAGTAAGGTAAATATGGGCAAACTGTTGCATAATGTTCAGGTTTTAGAGGAAGGCACGGAGGAAGAGGAGTCCCATGGAGGTAGCAGCAATCTGGTGCTCCCAGCTCACGTAACCCTTTCGCTGGGGGACTTACAAATGACAGAAGACAGTGATGAGGAATGAAGGTCTCAGCAACTTTATCACAATGCAGGATTCACTCCCATCGTTCTCTCTTGGCATCCCTCTGTGGGGTTCAAACTTGCCTTTGTAACTTTATCACAATGCAGAATTCACTCCCCTCAGCTTTTTGGGCATTCCTGCGTCGGGTTCACACTTGCCTTTACAACATTGTTCACGTAGTTTTACTTTACAATTGTTCACTTTGTTTCTCACTTGTCAAAGACTTTCGATTGTACGAGGATTTTGCTTGCACCTTCGTATGATCACTTTGACTTTCTTTTACTTTTGGTTAGCCTCTCCTAAAGCCTTCTGGTATTCTCAGTCTTTCCAATTGCCTTACTTTCAATCTAACAGTCTTCACTCTGTGGATGCATAGCCTTTCAAAAAGGTAATCTTCTATTACCGGGCCACTCTGTTATTCTTTAGCACATTTCAGTCTTAAACACTTCACAATGCTGCAGGCATCCCTGGCAGTTTTCTATGACATGCGCAGCTTCTGCATTCAGCTGGTTACAATGTACTTTCGCTCGCGGTTTCATGAAACCCTGCAAGCCTCATCAAACACTTTATTATCTTTCACTTGATAACACCAGCCGGTCTCATAGTTCACTAACCGGTAGCACTCTATACCATTTGTCCAGCGTTTTCTTGAAAGCAAGGCTATCGGCACAACATGGCTCACCTCCTCCCAATTCCGTTGTTCACCCAAAGGAGGGCCCACCTCCGCCTTGTGCATTAGTGTAGTGGTTTACTTTGAAAAGTGTGCACAACCTTCACTCTGCAGATGGCTGGACCACAGCCTTTCTCTCACCTATTGGCACCTTCTGTCCAGCTTCCACAGTCGCTCCAATGTCACAGGATCTGTTTTCCTGCATCTTTGCTGGTTCTGCTCACCTTTTCTTGCCTTGTCTCTCAGGTGCTCTCATGCTCTGCCTTTTATCCCAGTGGAGAAAGGGAACAGGATTCAGGTACAAGTCATCAGCTTGACTCTGATATTGGGACATGTCAAACGGACTGGTTGTTTGTGAGTCTGTCTGTCTCTGAAGCGTTTTGTCCATGCAGCAGAGTGAGTGTAGGAAAGGGGGCGGGGGAATAAGGTTCCTAGATAGTATATAGAATGAGGGTGATCTACAGGGAAATGGGTGTAGGGATACCACATCTCTCCTCTGGGTGCCTCACTCCCCAGGGACCCCCCATCCAGGTGATCCTCCCACACTGGCACACCCCCAAGGTCTGGATCCAATGGAGAGGGCCATTCCCCAGCCAACTAGATTGCAGATTCCAAAGGACTAGTCAGCAAAACACCCTTTGGTTTCTCACACCTGCCAGATGCAACATTTTTTGCTGTGGTCTCCTGATCTAGGACCCAGGCAGCAGCACAGGATGCAGTACTTGCAACCATGGACATGAAGGCAGTTCCAGATGGAGATGTTGAGAGACCAATGCTGACAGTACTGCCCAAATCAAAGAGGAAACTGCTGATGCTGGAGGGTGTCTAGTGGCCATTGGGGTTCATAAGGCAGTGATACCAGATTGAGTGATCTCAGGGTTGCCTACTGGTGCAGAATCAGAACCTGGGATGGAGGGCGTGTGGTTGATTTTGGACTTCAAGAGCCACCTAGAATTGACTGACTTGTCCTCAGTTGAAGGTCTCAGTCAGGCTGATTATTTCCCATCACAGATTGACAGCCCCAACCTGGCAGACATATATGAAAAAATAGAGGAAAAGGCTCAAGGAAAAGGCCCTGGAATGTTCGGGTTGTACTAGGAGATTGGTCTCCTGCAAAGTGTGCAAAACAATTCTGAGGCAAGGGGGCAACCAGACGTTGGTTGTGCCCCAATGCCAAAGGATGTTCCTACTAGGCTTGGCACATGCTATTCCTTTAGAATTTCCCTTAGGAGTGACCAGGGCAGCTGACATGTTGTCTGCACATTTTTACTGGGAGTAAAAATAAGAGTTTGTCTAGTCCTGTCATAATTACCAAGCATCTGGTAAGTTGGATGGAGCCACAAATGTCCTTTTAATTACACTACCAGTGTTAAGACAGCCTTTTGAATGAATGGACATGGACATTGTGACCCCTTTGGATCCTCAGACCACCTCAGAGAACAGTGAAAGTTGACAATGGTAGGCCAATGTGACCCGGTACCCAGAGGCTGAACTGTTAAGGAGCTAGTAATTGTAGTGTTTCATTTCTTGATTGCGTGTATTGAAATTGTACTGCTGTTTTTTATTGATTCCTTTTACTCAGCGAGTATAGATAGAGCCTCCAATAACTATACACAATCCATTCATGGTATTTTAATGCTTAGCAGTCTTTCAAACCCAAGCATACTTTGGAGCACACTGCACTTTAACTTCACCACTAGCCACAGGTTGGCAACAGTTAGTCTGAAGCAACCACATCTCTCATGAGCTGAACTGAGGTCACAGTGATTGACACATTAATTTAGGACTACCATTAGGTTAACAGCCTTGTGTCAGCACACGTCAAATACTATTGATTGCATTGCCTTATTACATGTCCATTAGAAGAATCAGTGTTTATTCTCTGGTTACATTTAGTACTGCTTTTCTATATCATTTGTTGATTAAATCTATTGGCATTTTCACTGCCATGTTTTATTGAATAATTTTAATAATAAATATATAGATAGACTTTCGATTCATTGATTGTTTTTTAATACTTGGGTTCTTTTGACCTCAGGCATACTTTGGAGAACACTGTACTTTAATTACACCACTAGCCACAGGTTAGCGATGTGTATTCTGAAGGGACCACATATCCCATCAGCGATGGGGAGGTCACATTGATTGGCACCTCAGTGCTTAGGCATGTGCGCTTAACAGACCTGCGATATTGCAAGCCAAATATGATTTATTCCATTGCCTTAATACATGTTCTTTAGAAGAATCAGTTCACTGGCAACTTGTATTATTGCTTTTCCATTTAATATCTTAATTACATGTGTTTGAATGTTTACTGCCATGTTTTATTGATTCATTTTTTAATCAGAGAATATTTATAGAAAGTTTGGTAGCTATGCATGATTGTTTTTTAATACTTAGCGAGCTGTTCAACTCAAGAATTAAAGTGCAGTTTGGAGCACACTGCACTTTAATCACACCACAAGCCACAGGTAAGCGACATGTAGTGTGATCATTCAACTTCTGCCCTGCAGAACTGCAAGGATGATTAGAAGCTAAAGCACCTACTCAACCCTCACACTTCTACAAAGCAACAGCCACCAAAATCATTATGGTAAAACAGGCACAGATAACAGATGCAACTTTTGCTTCTTTTGAGGCAATGTGGGATGAATGAGTACCATACTGTCAAGTGGGGTGTGAATGTGAAACAGTAGCAACTCAAACAGTCGAGTATAACAGTCCAAAATAAAGGAATGTCCAACAGAGTTTTTATACAAAAATTGTTTTAATTAAACACACCACTTACAAAGATAACTAAAGAGAACAAACTACAAAAACCTAACCCTGTATAATGAACATAGAATTTGCAAGATAGCAAGATGCAGCAATCTGAGCAATGAGACAGGGGGAGAAAAGGCAAAACTAAATGCAATGTTCCAAAAGGATATGCTCTTGAGTTGAAAAAGGGGCCTGGAATGGACCAGTGGGTAGAGATCAGGCAATAATACCTCTTGCAGTGTTTTGGTGGCTCAACAAAGGCAAACCAGGCTTCTCAGTGCAAATCGGGAGTTCAAGTGAGGTCAAGATGTGGAAGTCGCAGTGGTACAGTGGTAAACCAATGATGAGCTGTGGTTGAACTGAAGAAGGCTGCGGTTAGAATTGTCACTCAAGTGTTGTGGATGGTGATAGTCACCAAGTACAAGCGTTGAGGGTTTCACTGTGCTTGGGCTGTACACACGGGGTGCACAGGTGAGTCTTTGTTTAATGCAAGGAATTAAAGGATTCAGTTCGGGGAGAACACCAGGTCAGTTCAGTCATTGAATCGATTGGTGATGAAAAGAGTGGTGGTTCGAGCAGTGGTTTCAAGTTATACAAGTGCATCACTTTGTAACAGCCGAGGCAATGACGTGATTCAGAATGATGAGCATTTGCAAACACAACTGCTCCAAGCCATTTAATCCTTTAAATGCCATGGGTATTTCCTACCAGTGCCAAGGCCTTTTTTGGTGATTTCTGTACGTCGCCATTTAATGCCTTGTAACTTTTTTGTTACATGAGATATCTCAGCCAAATTTGGCCACTTTTTTTTTACACATGTAGGCGGTCGTAACGCCATCCAGGAATCCTAGGTTGCTGTAGGGGGGTGAGAGAAAATAACCAAAAATGGGGAAAATTTGGGAGTTTTTCAAAAAATGCCAATAAAATGATGTACAAAGAAGCCTGTGTTTTTTTCCTTGTAAGAGCTAGGAACAAATGGTTTGCTGTGCTGAATTTCCCAATTTCCTAGCTTTCAAGAATAGGTTGAGTGGAAACGAAAAAAGAGGTAGGCGATTTTGCCCATTTTTGCCAATTGGACATGCATGGACGGAATGGAAGAAAAGGGTAGGAAAGCCGAATTGGAGGACGGAAAGGCATACGTTTCTGAAAAGTAGACAAAAATCCAAGTTTAGGATGGGGTGATTTGCGCAGGTCGGGCAACAACTAGGTAGGGGAACTGGCTGGAAATAAAGACAATTCTCAGACATTTCGCTCTGGCCACCCACCGAAACACACCGCCAACAACACATGGCCTCTTCCCGCATCCCCACACGTGTCCCGATGAAAACGGTACCTCACATGTGTGGGTGCACCTACTGGGGGCGCAAAAGGAAAAGGGTAACCCACAGGTAACCCCAAGCCTTTCGGCACAGCACATTTTGTTCATGTGGGCAACCTACAGATTTGGGCCTAGGGTGTCCAAGCCAGCAAGGAAAATAGGAAACCCCATACATTTCTCAAAAGAAGGCACCCGTGGGAATCCACAGAGGTCTGACTTACGCAAATCGGCCCAGAATGTATTGCCCAGAACCCCCGGCAAAGACCCACATGGGAGAAGGCTGCCCAAGGCCAGGGATATTACCACCGACTTTGCTGGAGCCCTGGCTGCCCTGCGTTACAGCTTCTCCCCACCAGGGAGTCCCGGCAGTGTGCCAATACCTCCCTGAATGGAAAAGCTGTAATGCAGCCCAGCTGCAACTCCAGGACGGTTGGAGGTGATGTCCCTGGCCTTGGACATCCATGTACCTTGTGGGTGTACCGTCCCCTAAGCACAGCAGCACCTCCAGGGAACCCGACAGGATCCCCATTCCTCCCCGCAGGTGACATCTGTAACATAGCACAGCCAGAGGTGGAGCCTGGGCTTGCAGACGGACAACCCAGATGGGAGGGATCTGCTCCCAGGGAAACAATAATGTTCTGCTGGCATGGGGGGCAATTTGTGACCTGCCCCTGCAAATGTGTCCCAGCCCACCAACATATCTGCCCAGACGGCCCATTCCCACCCACACCACCAACAATCCAGCCCCAGTGTCACCCACCCCACTGACAGTGGGCCCTAACCTTAGAATAATAAAAAACAGTACTCACATAACTTTGCAGCTGCTTGCGTAGAAAAAGCTGTAAACAAATAAAAAAACATGTGTTACCTACGGTCACACCAGCAAAAACAAATCAATAATTTTCAAGCATGCCCCCCCCCTTGCAAGCCATCCCTGGTGGTCTACTGAACCTCACCCCCGCACTGAAAACCCATTTGCCCCTTCCTATGGGCAGATATCTGCCCCCAGGGAGGCCTCCATGGGGTAGCCCTGCCACTTATTTGGGGTGAAGGGGGAGAGGGCCACTAAAAATTGTGGGCCAGGCCCCCCAGTGGGTGGGGCAGTAAGGTTTGGGCACTCCAGGGCCAGATTGGCACACCAATCTGTGCCAAGGCAAGTTTGGTAAACAAAGAAAAATATTGGAAATGGCAGTCTGCCCTTTAGGGGGGCTGAGGGGCACCCTACACCGCTGGGGAATTTTGTAATGTGAAGGGGGGTGCACCTCTCCACCTCCACCCCAATTGAAGGGGTGGCGCATCTCATGTAGCCCTCCCTGGGGGCAGATAAGTGGGGGGGGCTGTCCTGCACTCCTCCCTGGGCACAGGCGTCCCTTCCTAGGAGCAGATATCTGTCCCAGGGAGAGCTGCATGACATGGCACATACTCCATTGCGGGTGGGGGGGTCAATGCCCCATCCCATTATAAATGTCCCCATCCCTTTGGGGTGCCCCACAGCCCCCCCCCTAAAATGTGTTCCACAATTTTCCCTTTTTTCCTTTGGTAACCCAACTCCCCTTGGCGCAGAGGGGCACATGGGTGTGCCAATCTGGCCCTGGGGTGCCCAAACCTTACTGCCCCACCCACTGGGGGGCATGTCCCCCCAAATGGGTGGCGGGGGCACCTCAGGGGGCCTCCCTGGGCCTCCTACAAACTTTGCATCCTTTGATGGGCCTGCAGTTTTTTTTTATAAGAGATATTTGTCTCTTTGTCGACGTGTAGTTGAGTTTGTACTAAACAGTTTTGTGTTTTGTTTATTTGATGTAGAAGCAGTTGGTCATTGTTTCTTTAGCGGTTTTGTTGGGAGATCTGTGTATAGGTTCTGTTTGTATTTGTTTTCTTTTTAATATTTTTTTGTTTTGGTACAGGTTTAATATCTAAATGGGGTTGTACAATGCACATAGCCTGTTCTATTCTAGGATGCAGGTAATGTAAGCATTGACTTTATTTGCATCAAAGTTAACTAGGAATAGACCATTGAGTGTACAAAGATGTGAAAATGCTACATAATTCCAATGCCAATCAATGCATGATCTAGGGTTATACCTTGTGATTTGTGAATGGCGACAGGATATTCAAGAGATTGAGAGCATTGTGCTCTGTGTACGTCTATGAAAAGAAGAAAATGTGCTATTGTGTGGCCAATTTTGTTAACTTCACAAAGTTTGTCAAAGTAGACAAACTGAATGTTGCTGTCATGTGGATATGTTTGGAAGCCAAGAACGTTACCAATTGCTCCATTGACTAAACCTTGTCAATGTCACATTTTAGAATTACTCTGCAGTACAGACACATCGGGGCTGATTCATGGAATTATTTGCACCGAAAAACATGGATTTGTGCGCCATTTTGCCCGCAAATCCCCATTTGTTAAACAGGGATTTGCAGGCAGAATGGCGCACAAATCCCTGTTTTTTGGTGCAAATAATTCCATGAATCAGCCCCAGAGTTAATACTTTTTCTAGATATTTAGTCGTGCTGTTGCTTATTGACAGATAGGAAGTGTCATGCCTAGCACTTCAAGTTTGTTTGTGGAGCTGACATGCACTATGGGTTGCATTATTTTTTTTAACATTGTCTTGTTGAATTGACTACAGCTCGAAAGGGTTGTCATTAAGGACATGCATTTCATATTTTGTTGAGTTAATTATTCCATGACATCAGGAGCACATGTTTTGCCCATATAGCTCATGGATTAGGCTACTATTTAAGATGGATTTTGCATCTTTAGTAAGTACACCAGTTCTAAAACGTTTTAAAATGTTAGCATAGGTGAGGTCTGCAGACTGACACATGTTTTGAGTTAGTTCTCTGTAGTGAAAATGTTTCCAGAGATTTACATTTCAATGTTACTGCATAGTGTGTGTCCTCATGTTTTGAAAACAGGTTGACCTTTTACTGTTGTTAACTGCCGTTCAATAACGTGTTTCTTCCAAACAGTGCTTCGTAGTCAGTTTTTAGGACTTCTTGCATTCTGAGGTAAATTAATGCCAAGATGAGGTTGAAAACCATGATTACTTCATCTATCAGGAGCACTTTCATTTGTTTCAGAATTCTGTGTACTTCTGTAGCAGCTTTTGCTGATAATTTCAAAAAAGGTAGCAGGCGCTCCTCTCCAAATATCCATTTGCATATCAGTCTTTGTCCCGCCCACATGATATGCAAATGGATGTTTCCCATCTGTGAAAGGTACAGTGAGCAAAAAGTGTGTGCTGCAAACTCTCTTCTCAGAACAGGTTATCATGCCATATTCTTTCTGGAGAGGAACGCCTGCTACCTTTTTTGAAATATTTGCTGATAATTTGTAGTTTTCAAATTATTATTTTTTTGGTCTTCCATTGGGAGGAGCACTAGTCGGTGTAGTTACACCTCCTATGTTGTAGGCAGGTAAACCTGTGGGGGCTGTTACAACAGCTGAAAGGTTGTTGTTTGTTAAGTTTTGCAGAAATGTGCTGATTATGTTAAATAGATCTTTTTTACCAGAACCAGCATCACAACTTGCATACAAGAGCAGAGGTTTATCATTTTAGTTTCATGTTTAAAGCCATGTTCAATGTCTTCAGTAACTTCCAGATACATGGTGAGTTGTTCATCATTTATCTGGGATTTGAGCACAGACAAGTGTTCTTCAGATTGTTTAGATTGATACATGGTATTGTCTACCTCAGTCATAGCTATTTCTGCTTCATTTAAAATGAGTGGTTCTTGGCTTCCTGTAAGGAAAGGTTGGCTGCCCTCAGGAGTGTCTTTATCTAGTTGAGCTTCAATGTTTTCCTCTTGTTGGTGTCATGATCCTCAAGATCCAAGCAGACAGTATTGGTAGGATCTGGTTTTTGAGGATGTCTGAGTGGTGCAGAAAATAGGCTGCTGCCTCTCTACTCTATCAGGAGTTGCCCCTCTCAAAATGGCCCCGGGATAGGTTGTTGAACAGAATCCAAGATGGCCCCTAGTGGGCCTACTGCTCTGAAATCCCTGGTAGTCTAGTGGTGTTGGGTGGGGCCCAGGGCTATATAAACCCCTCCCTGGGCCACACCCAGCACTTAGCATTTTCTCTGGCTGGCTGGGAAGCAGCGTGACGCTTGCCTGCTTCCATCTGTGGGTCACGGACGGACCCGGTGCTCACCAGTGCATCCAGACTTACCTGATACTACCTCGGGAGTCACAGAAACCTCCGGACCATCCAGTATTTGCCGCTCGCCGCATCTAACATCCAGGAAATACGCCCGTGGGGTCTCAGGAACCTCCGGACCACCCAGAATTTGCTGCTCGCCGCATGTAACACAGCAGCACCTGCAAGAGAGAAGACACATGGGTAGGCCAGAGGGAACCAGCATATTCCGGCACCCCCTTCAGTATTCTCACCTCTGTCTGCTCCTCCCTCGCAGCACTGCCCAGTGCAGCTTCTTGCTGCTTCAGCTACAGATATCGTGGACCTGAAAGAGAAAGGAACAGAACAGACATTAACATTCTTTTTGTGGGCACAATTATCTAAAGAAAAGGACAGTTAACAAACATTGCTTTGGACACTTTGGCATCTCTTGAAGACAGTGCAGAAGCGTGCCTCTGAATTCAAGACAGCACGCAGGCATACACTTGCTTGGGATACCCAGCATTTTAAGCACTATTAAAAGACTGTACCAGCACAAATCTAGCACCAACCATCAGGAAACAATCCCCAAGGCAGATAGGCGTGCCGCAGCAGGTCTGGGCCACCATAACCCATTGAAGTAACTGGGCTTGCCTGCAGAGGAACCTTAAGAGACCATACTTCAGAGGATCCCAAAAGGCTCCACGCTACAAGAGTGATCCTGAACGCCCTTATTCCTAATCACTCTCTACTCTCGTGCTGCTGGGTGTATAAACCTGCAGTGAGTCAGAGAGGGGAGAGTGTTTTGGGCAATCTACGAAGGGCCAACATACCACATCAATGGACTGGACCAGCGAACGTCGACAGACCGGACCAGGCTCTCCTGCAGGGTTCCAGAGGTAAGCGTTACAGTTGATGATCATTGCCCAACATTTTCTTGTATTGTTTGAAATTGACATTTGTTATACTGCTTTGAATTTGCTTTGAATGCAGCTTCAAATGAGTCATAGTTACCTGATCATTCTTTTTCTTTTCTCCAAGGTTTAAAAAGTTGCAGAAGGGCCATGTAATAGGTTCTCTATTATGCAAAGATTTAAATGATAACTTTATATGATTAATTAGGCTGGGTTTGGTAAGTTTCACTAGACTTCCATCACAAGTTGAGACTGGATATTTGCCAGTTATCTCATCTGGTGTGACATTGTTTTGTAGGAGTAGTTTTAGACTATGGGCCTCATTACGACCCAGGCGGTAAGTTACCGCCTGGGTCGTACCTTTACCACCATGGCGTAAACTGTGTTTACGCCATGGTGGTTGGCGGACTTACCGCCCCATTCCAAGGTGAGTGGGGCGGTAAGTCCCCATTAACTCATTTACCCTTCCCCATTCCCATTTTTGCCCCATAGGGCATAATGGGAGTGGGGAAGGCGTTAATTACGCCACTGTAAATTACGGTGGTGTAATTAACAACAAGGTCCCTTAGCGCCATGGATTTTAACACCTGCGAAAAGCAGGTGTTAAAACCTCCATGGCGCTAAGGGACCTCGGAATCAGGCGGTAAGGGTCGGCGCTGTTTACGCCGCCGTAAACCCCTTACCGCCTGGGTCCTAATGAGGCCCTATGTCATACAGGCACATGTTTTCCAAAGCAGTAGATCTGTTTGGGTAGTATGTGTCAATTCAATTGTTTTTTAAAATGTCCTGGTTGTGGGGATCATTTGTGGCTATTTTTTCTGTCTCTTGTTACAATTTTAGTACCCTTTTTCGTGATGAAGCTGGACCAATGTTACCAGACAATATTTCAGATTTACCATATAAGACTGTACTTGTTAAACTGTCTGCAGCTTTGTAGCACCCTAATTGTCTATGTGAGAGCATTTTTATACAGAAGCTGTGCAATATATTTTGACAGTTTTTTGTCAGATGATATGTCAACCCAGGGGTCTTTTAGCTCTGTTTTCTCAGCTATGGTGAGAAAGGCTGTGACATATCTTGCAACGGCAGTGGAATTGTCTGCAATGTATTGTATGTATATGTTTGCATTCTACAAGTGGGCAATGATTGCATTGTAATCATTGATGTACTTGGATGCTTTGTCCCTTTTCAAGCGGCAAGTGTTTTTAGTATATTTGCCTTTTACACTGTGTCTAACAGAAGACCGCAACATTTAGCATAGTATTTGCCTTTGTTCTATATGTATGTCAGCAGTATTTGCCATACTTGTTTTTGGAAGGGTAAGGTTTGTGTTAGTGGTTCACTATATGTGGTTTATAAAGGGATGTCACAGGTAATGTATTTTTCAATACACTGTAAAACAGTGGTATCACTGTCATGGCCAAATTTGGGAGCAACTTTTCTCCACAAAAGAATATGGATATGTGGTATTCCTCTGAATTGATAGTCTTTTCTCCAAGAGAAGTGTTGCTCTTCTCTGAATGGAGTGGTAGTTTTATTTCAGATGAAGTGCAGCATGTCAATGATGTTATGGTGAAAGTACCTTGATACATTGACAGTGTCAAGAGAAAAGAGTTCTCCTACTGTTTTTATGTGTATTCCATCTTTATTTTGGTTTGCAATGTGTAAGTAAGAAGTCGTGCACGTCATCCCCTTCATGCTCTGCACAACTTAAAGAAACAAACTTTGTGCATGGGAATAGGTTCCTTAGCATACAACGTACATCAGTCTGATGTTGGAACCAGTATTCTTTTCTACCATGGATGTTTGCCAAGAGATTTGTGATACTTGACTGCAAAACATACAGGGTAATTGATGGAATTTCGCACAAAAGTGTTGCACGCGGCTGGCGCACAGCGTGCCCGTGTGAATGTCTGCGCCAGCCGCATGTGCTAAAATTGATTTCCGCGCACAGCGTATTCATGGATTTTCGCATCAAAAACCAGCCGTGGCGCAGTGTGGCGCAGCGACCCTGCAGCAGCGCCAGTTACGCCCCCAAGAACGCCCTCGCGCAAGGAAAAGCCTTCAAAATCCCCAAATAATCGCAAAGGGCTGCGCTAACCCTGGACCAGTTCACAGGGCTGGCAAACAGCAAACGCCAAGCGGGGAACATGTATTTCAGTGGTTTGCGGAAAGTTCCACACGCGATTGTCCTGTGTATGTGTGCATCAGGGGTGCGTGGGAAGTAACACACGCAAAAGCAGCAGGGTACGTGTATTTCAGGGGTGCGCGGGAAGCATCACACGCAAAACCAGCAGGGTACGTGTATCTCAGGGGTGCGCGGGAAGTATCACACGTGTTTCCATCAGGGTATGTGTATTCCAGGGGTGTGCGGGAAGTATCACACGCAAAAACAGCAGGGTATGTGTGTTCCAGGGGTGCACAGGAAGTATCACACGCAAAAGCAGCAGGCTATGTGTATTTCAGGGGTGCGCGGGAAGTATCACACACAAAATTAGCAGGGTACGTGTATTTCAGGGGTGCGCGGGAAGTATCACACGCGATTCCATCAGGATACGTGTATTACAGGTGTGCGTGGGAAGTATCACATGCAAAAGCAGCAGGGTACGTGTATTTCAGGGGTGCGCAGGAAGTATCAAATGCGATTCCATCAGGGTACGTGTATTACAGGGGTGCGCGGGGAATTGTACGTGTGGGTCCTCCAAGGTTTTCCCTCTACACCCTCCACGGCCCCTGCAGGTGGCCCACACCACAGGGGCCTGCCTGCACATGTCCTGCAGGTACCCCATCCACCATGGCCATGCCCCCCAGCCAACCCACATGTCACCTTGCAGTACTGCCCACCAACGCATGTCCCCCTGCACCCCCAGCCACCAGGGGCAGCCTCCACCAGGCCCCCACCCATGTCTCCCATCACCCCCACCCCCCAGCCACAAGGGGCAGCCTCCACCAGGCCCCCACTCATGCCTCCCATCACCCCCACCCCCAACAGTGCAGGGGAAGCCTCCACCAGGCCCCCACTCATGTCTCCCTGCACCCCCACCCCCCAGGCACCAAAGGCAGCCTCCACCAGGCCCCCTCTCATGTCGAACTCATGTCTCCCTGCACCCCCAAACCCCAGCCACCAGGGGCAGCCTCCACTAGGCCCCCACTCATGTCTCCCATCACCCCCACCCCCCAGAAGTGCAGGGGCAGCCTCCACCAGGCCCCCACTCATGTCTCCCACCACCCCCACCCCCCAGCTACCAGGGGCAGCCTACACCAGGCCCCCACTCATGTCCCCCAGCCAACATGTCACCACAATCTAGATCCCTGGCCCTTATGGTCAGCCTCAAAATGCCAAACACCCACCCGAGTATTGCATCCACCCACTTAGAAATGTCAAAAACATGATAGAACCACAATTGCAAGTTTGCAAATGAACACATGTCCCTCACATACACCCAATGGGTGTCAGTGAATGTCAAAACCCATATCATGATATGCATGAAACCAATGAGATGATACTACACATTGAAGTTTGAAGAAAAATTATGTATTAAACGCAACATAAATTGAATCAAAAATAAAGAAACAATAATCGCAATTTTTAAAAAATAAACCAGCAGGTACGTGAAATAATGCAAAACCACAAATCATAATGCAAACGAAAGGTTTCCAAAGTCACAGTCCACAAAAGTTAATCCAATGGAAAATTAAAATCGAAAACCATTGCTCCATGGGGAAATCATAAAAAAAAATGAAAATCCAAAAGTCAACTATATACAGCTAAACAATCCAGGGTCCATGATCCCAACCGAAGAAATGAAACCTATCTAATAACACTACCTAAAAAAATAAACTATATACAAAAATGTGGGCCATTGTCCAAAAGGTCCAAAAAAAATGCTAAACCAAAGGAAACCTAACACTAACTACAGAACTATTTACAAGGGCAGCGGGCTAGTCCGACGGCTCACTTTGGGATGTTCCGGGCCAGGGCATCATCAAACTCCTGCTCAATGTCCCGGAGGCGCTCCTCCTCCATGGCCCCGAGGGTCCGCAGGGCCGTCCACATGTTACCCCCAAACTCCCTGCGGATTGCCTCGAGGCACTCGGCACGCCTCAGGGCCCTCCGCATGGAGTTCTCCGCCCTGACCATCGTGAGCCGTGCCTCTTCCGCCCGCTGCCGCTCCGCATCTATGGCGTGGTCCAACCGCTGCCACACGGAAGACACTTCCCGTCCTGGGTCCTCCTGCCCTCCGGCCGATGCCTGCCCCTCTGATGTCGAAGGCCCCGAGCCATCATGGCTCCCACCACGTTGCTGCTGCTGCTGCGCCTCTGCCTGTGCACTGCCTCCTGCTGCCTACACATCCTCCACTGGCTGGGGTGCAGTCATTGATGTGGCCACCCCTGCTGGACGTCCGACTCCCGACTGTGTCAGGGATGCTTCCTCCACCAGCCTGGCCGCACCGTCAGAGGCAGCCCAGGTGACTGATGGGTGGTAAGATGGCACGGAGGACGACTGGCACATAGGGGGTTCAGTTGAGGGGGGGTCTGAGCAAGCCCCATCAAACAGAGGAATCCTGCCTGGGTGACCTGTCCCAGTAGGCCGACGCGGTCAACGAGCCATTCGAGATGACTTGCAGTCTCCTCATGAAAAGACTGCAGGTCACCTCGCATGGCCCATTACGCAGCGCCACACCAGTCAGGACAGGCGCAACCCAGACCCGGATAGCCACGTCCGCAGCCAGAGGAAGGCCAGTTGCCGTGAGCTCATCCCCTGCCTGAAAACGGGTCTGGACGTAGGCATCCCTGCTGGTGCAAGATGATGTAGTGACAGGATCAGGGACAGGATTGCACACAGGCACCTCCGCGGCGACCTCTGCTGCCTCCTGTCCCTGGTCCTGCACTGCACCACTAGCACCAGTGGAATCCCCACCTCCAGACCCCGTCTCTGTTGCTTGCATGACCTCCTCCTCAACCAAACCCCCCACCAACCTGGATGACTCCGTGCCATCTTCCCCCGTTGGGCCCTGTGGGGTCCCAGCTGCCCCTTTTGCTGCTGAGGAGTCCAACTCCGACCTCCGCCTCTTGGACCTCCCCCCGGCAGCTGTGGCCTGGGACGCGGCACCGGACTCCTCACTCCCTGACGAGATCACAACCTGGGAGGGGAGCCGGGCCTTGCGTCTCCGGCTGGCGTTGCGATCTCCGCCACTGTGCTCCACAGCACCTTCTCCGCCCTCTTCATCAGTTCACGCTGCAGACAGGGAGAAATGAAACACAGGCATCAGGGCACCTTACAATGGACACATACACACATGACAGTTGAACATGAGTGGCATTGGCAAACCTCAGACATGGCATCACAATCGGCAACACACATGTCATTTCAACTTAAACACATGAGCCATACCACAGCCACATCGCAACTGCCAGCACCATCCATACACATACAACAGCACGAGCAGGCAAAGGTGAGCCAGACATCACATGCAACACATGGAGTGCACTACACATGCACGCACACCACCACACTTGCATGCATGTGTACACCTCAACCAACTGTCGCAGTGTTCCGATGGGCATCCATGTCACATCTGCCAATCAGGCTTCCACATCCCGCTGTCACATGCATCCATGTTGCATCACTGTTGCACCCTTGTCAAATACACACACATGCATATGTACACAGTGCTGATACATGCTGCTGAAAACAACATACATGCGTGACATCACGACCATGCCCACTTACAAACACATTCATCCAAACATGTGTGCCCATGCAACTGCATTTGGCATGCAAGCCTAAACACACAAGCACCATCCATGTCTCACACATGACAGCCCTCGCATGTGTTAGCCGCACGGCCCTGTACACCCCCACCCATACTTGGCCCCATACAAACATATGTGCAACCGGCACACTACTGGCACATCACCACACGCACAGCTTATAATCATGATGCATGTACACTTACCCCTCGACTCCAGACGGGTCTGCCTCTCAAGGACCAGGACGTGGAGCGCTGGGGATATGCGTTCCAGGACCCTCATCTGATCTTCCGACAAGTGGCCCCGGCGCCCCTTAGCATCCGCTGCCTTCAAGAGGCGCCGGGCCTTGTTCATGGTCCTGGACCGGAAGTCCTCCCAGCGCTTCTTGACATGTTGGAAGTCACGGACTGCCATCCCCTCCACGTTGATGGCAGTCATGATGTCTGTCCAGATCCGAGTCCGTCCTTCCTTGTCGGCGCACACACTTCCGTAGAGGGCATCATACTACCCCAGGACTTGCTCCACCAGGACACCAACTTCCCTGGCACTGAAGCTGGTGCCCCTCTGCCTCTCTGGCCGGGGGTTGTCAGTGGTGCCAGATGTTGCAGTGCCCGACATGACAACCCCAGAGGCAGGAGTGGGTGGGCAACTGGGTCCTGGGGCTGGGCTGTGGAGCGATGGAATCCAAGTCGGGAGTCTTCGGTTCCAGCAGGGGTGGTCACAGCAGCAGCACCCCTGGCTGATGTGCAGGCAGCAAATGGCATGGTACGTGGGCAGCAGGCAGTCAGGCAGCAGCAGATGGCAGGTGGGAGCGTGCTCGGGGCTCTGGGGGGCAGTAATTCGGCCTTGTGGGCAGGAGCGTGGTCTTCTGTGTGCTTACGCGTGGCCAGCTTGATACGGAGTGATTTTGCACGTGAAAATCCTGCATGTCTGCGTGTAAATCGAGTAAAGGCCCTTAGCGCGTATGCACATCAGCACGCATATGCGATTTCATTGGACCAAAGACCCTTAGCGCGTAAGCGCGTCTGTGACGTGACGCACGCGGGTGTTTCCCTCATTACACGTGATGACAGAGCACACGTGGATTTCAATCAATCGCGTGTGAAACTTCCTACGCACCCCAGAAATACACGTACCCAGGCCAATCGCGTGTACGCTCACTTCCCTCCGATTACACGCGATGACACTCGGACGTGCATTTTTACCACGTGTGCTCGCATATGCGATTTCATTGGCCCAAAGGCCACAATGCGCAGCTGTGACGTCACGCGCAGGGCCGTAGAGAATGGCGCGAGTAAAAAAAAAGTGATACACCTCCGAGTGTCAAAGCGCGTAATTGGTGGAAATGGCCTCATCGCATATGCGCGTCTGTGACGTGTGTATAAAAGGTATCTGTACGTGCTTTTCGTGGAGAGCGAGTGGGTGAAATCTGTACTTCTTGTCGGTTCATACGTGATTTACTTCACAGCGTTTCCAGTTCGTACTCCCTGTTACCTCTGACAGCTTTTTCTCTTTTCCTCTTTTTCCTGGGCCTGTTTCCTCAAACAGCGTTCCCTTCTACTGTTGTCCTGTCTTCTCAGACACCGTACAATTCTTCTTTTGGCGGGGGTGTTGCCAACGCGCACACGCGCATATTTTTCACGCTTTTGTTCATGGCAGAAGGTGAGGCGCACACGTATTTAACATCTGTGCTTGCCCCGTGTGTCGCGTACCCCTTCAGAGGTCATTCTAGGCTGCGTGTGACACGCATACGCTCATTCTTGTGTTTCTGGGTGCCACAGCGTAGTGCAGGTTTATTTTTCCACGCACGTGGTAAAGGAGGGGTTGCGTGCACCTTACTTCCCTTTTTTGGGGTGCCTGTGTGTTGCGTGACCCGTCATCTTTCCCCAGGGGAGACATACAGCCTTGCTAGAGCACTAGGGTACGATTACCATCTGGTACCCAACCCCTTTGACCCCCAATTGCCCAGGACAATAGTTCACATCGACTCCCATACGCACAATAACATCAGTGTCATGGCTAGCCGTAAGAGTGGCAAAGGTGGCCGAGCCCAAAGTGGTGGCCGTGGTGTATCCGGTAGGGGACGTGGCCGTGACCTGCAGGGTGCCCCTAGCCCCCTATGTGTGGAGGAGCAGTCAGGGACACCCATGCCCCCCCCTGGTTGAGGTTAACGTGGCTGACACCATCCATGCTCAGCCCTTGTTGGACCAGCCCACTGTGGAACCAGACCTGGCACAGGGTGACTTATCAGGTCTGCAGGTCTAGGCCACGTGCGCCGGTGAATGTTGGTGTCATCAGGCCACGTGGATCAGGTGCAGCTAGGTCATCTGCTGCCCCGCGTAGGCAGGCTGGGGAGGCTGCAGGGGCAGCTGCGGCTCCATCCACCCCACCTTTCACACACCCTGCCAGGACAGTGTCGGTCCATGTCCATCATGCTGACATTCCCCCTGACACCATCACACTTGAGCTAATGCCTGCACCAACTCCCATGCTGAGTGTGCAATCCCATACTCCTAGTACAGAGTCCACCGGGGCTCCTGCCCATAGTGTCCAGAGCGGCGTAGGACACTCAGGATCCCCACCACCTTCCAAGCGGAAGAGGAAGAGTGCTCATCCAGTAGAGGATGATGCCCCAGACACAGCTAAACAGTCCGGCCCATCAAGGAAGCCCAGCTTCAATGAGGCCGAACTGAATGCACTTGTAGAGTATGTGACCGCACATGACCGCGAAATGGTGATTGTTGCAGGATCCAAGACCACACCTGCACAACGTCAGGCACACTGGCAGACCATTGCGGACATCATAAGTGCCCTTGGAATCGTGAGGCGCACAGCTATTGAATGCTACGAGCACTGGAATGACCTGAAGCGCAGGGCAAAGAATAAGCTGGCCTCAAGTCATGCCGCAACTCTAGTGACTGGAGGTGGATCTCCAGCAGACGACATAGAACTCACTCCACATGAGCAGGTTGCTGGGACCTACGTCACGGAGGAACAGATACAAGGCGTGGGAGAACTGGCAGATTACGAGGCATTATCCAGTGAGTGCACATGCATGTGTGTGTCATCCATGTGCATGGTGTGTGTGGGAGGGCTTCTGTTTGGGTGCCAGGTGAGGGTGTGTGTGCCTGAGTGGTTTGGATCACCCATGTGCCTCTTCCTATACATTCTGCGCACCAGCATTTGGGTATAGCAGCATCCCTTCTGCCAACATTAGACATCCAGCCCAAAACCACGCCAGTTGCCCTTGGAGTGTCATCTTGCCACAACATTGTTGCTTATTTACCTCTGTTTATTCAGGCAGATTGTTTGCATACCACCACTTTTACTTGGGATTTCTCAGTCCTATTGTCACATGTCTGAGATGGCTATGGTACAGTGGACTGGCTTAGTTTCCTGGACATGATTTGTTTAGACATGACCCTATGCTATAGGACCATTTTGGACTGGCAGCTGCAGGTTAAACATTCGAACCATTTCAATGAAAAAATCAATTACATTAGCAAACTGGACTGAATGAACAATTGGTGACCTCCTCTCCCTCTTCACTTCATGGCTAGGGTACATGCCATCTGTGTGATGGCATGTGTATTTGACCTGCCAATCACTGGCCAATGTGTGATGCCACTGCTAGGCAGCATGCAGCAAATATGTTCCTCTTCCATTTTGGTGTCATCAATGTGTGCCATCTGCCTCCCCTTCACACGCAGTGACTGTGCATGCATGAGAGGGTTTTAGTCATGTGGGACATGTGTCAATCAAGTACTGCTTCTGTAGCCTCTCCGCCCTAATTGTGTGCCATAGTGCTAATGCCTGTTTCCATTTGTTTTCTTTTATGTCTTTGCAGGGGATGACGCACGTGATACTGCTGGGGTTGTGGAGATGGTGCAGACCCAGGAGGGGTCTGAGGGCCGACCGACCACAAGTGAGGGACGTGGTGTGGTGGTGGGTGAGAATCCACAACTGCTGCAGGTCGTGCTCTCAAGGGGTGTCTCTGGCTGCACCTCCCCCGAGCTGTATTCAGGTGTCGATTCGGATGATGAGACCTATGTGCCGTCACAGGTGAGTGTTCCTGGGAGGGATTCTGTTCTGTCCGACCCACCTGCACCAGGGTTAGAACCCTCAATGGGGATGTCAGTGTTGGCAGGTACGCCTTTGGTGGTTACGGATGCAGGGTCACACTCCACGACATCTGATCCTGTTCCTGGGCGAGCAGATCAGAGGGGGAATGCAGTCCTGCAGCCTCAGGCAGTGCCGGCACAGCAAGGCGCAGTTCGCCTTGCCCCAGACAGGTGTGGTGCCCGCCGACGTGGTGGCCGTCATCCACCTGGCAATACTGCATGGGAGCAATCCATATATGGTATGGCAACCCAACAGGCAGCATCATCATAGATGATGGCTCAGGCCATGGATAGGGTGGCCACTTCCATTGTCCCCCCCGAATGGCTGATGGAGCGACTACAGCAGGCAACCGACTCCATCTGCCAGTCACACAGGGAGGACATGTTGGCGTCCGACAGGGACAGGCGGGCGGCACTGGTGACTCTGCAGGAAGCCATTTCCATAGAGTCCCAGGGCCACAGGGAATCCCTGAGGGTGGAACTCCTTCACCTCAGGACGACTCTTGTTGAGCTTGAGGTTTCAACAAACAGAAGGACAGAACAGCAGCTGGAGCGTCTCACACGTACGCTCTCAGCTGAGATGCAGGGAACTAGGGCGGAGGTCCGGGCATCCCGTGAGTTTTTGCATGGGGACCTCCGCACACTTATCCTCCAGAACGAGACCTACCACACCTGCATGCTTGCAGCCATGGAGGAACAGACTAGGGCTTTGCGTGGGCTGCCTCCCATAGTGCCACCACCTCCTGATGCAGCTGCAGAAGGTGAGGAGAGCGACAGCAGTGATACTCCCACAATAGGGTAGCTGTGCAGGCCATGAGCCCATGGAGGTGTTTTTTTTTGCAAGAGTGTGCACCCTGTCCTCGTACCTCCTGGGTGGCCTTCCCCCACCCCCCCGGGCCCATTACTGGCCATTTTTGATTTTTTTTTTTCTTTATTTTTTTGCGACAGTGTGTTGCCCTGTGTGGCTCCCGTGGGCATACACTGCATTGTGGCTGGGCACATGCAGGCTTGTCATGAATTTGGTTCAGATGCTTGGGTTTTTGTGACACACACCCCTCCTGCTCCTTGTTTCCATGGGCTTGCAAAAGGTGTGCCCAAGTGACATTGACGTACATGGTGACATTGGACTCCCATGAGCTGTGTGGGCAGTCTGTAGTCAATACTGTGTATACATTCATAGTGCATATTGTTGTTGTCTTGTACACTGCATGGTGTATTGAAAAGTGCCTCTGCATCCATCTCATCCTCCTAATTTGCAGGTCCATTCCTCATGTCTTCACAATGCGGTCCACCTTGGAACTTGAGTCCATGTTGTAAGCAGTGCACCTACAGTCTTGCGTGGCGCTAACACTGTATACTTGGAAGTGTTCGGAGGGCTGGCATCATCAGGTAGTGAGGCTAGCAAATTTTTAAGTCTGTAATGTCATGTTTAAGGTAGGTTGGAGGTTGTGTAGGTGATTGGTATTCTTGGTAAGTATTTGGTAATGTGTGTTGTAGGTCCTGCATTACTGTGAGCATTTCATGCGTGGACATGTTTCCATTAGGGACACTGTAGCTGGTGACACTTGGGGAATGTTGTGGGGATTCATTTGTTTCCTCTCACTTTGCATGACATGCCATGGTGTGTTGTGTGGCCGTGCCGGGGAGGGGTTGGGTGACATGGCACTGTTTTCATGTAGTATTTTGCGAGTGGGTATTCATTTCTGCAGCATGGAAGTGTCTTTTCATGACACTGCATTGGTGGTGTTTGTGTAGGTAGGGATGCACACATTGTGACACTTCCACATGAACAATCTCAGGGTGCTATTGTTCTGACAGTTGACTGTCCCTTTGTTCGTCTTAATTGTCAGGTCGAGTCATCATTGCTTATCAGATGGTATGTGCCAGGGCTGTGTGCTCTCCACTGGGGTGTTATTTCTATGTGAAGTAATTAGCCACCAGCTGCATACGAGCTGCCTTACCCCGTGCCCTCTCCCCTACCATGCGCAGTGGGCGTGCATGTGGTTGGGGATGTGGGGGCACCACCATGTCCACAGCCAGGCCCCGGCGTGTTGCAACATTGTGCAGGACACATGCTGCCACTATGATCCTGCACACTACTGGGGGCGCATATAACAGCTGCCCGCCAGAACGGTCAAGGGAGCGAAAGCGTGACTTGAGCACTCTGAATGTGCGCTCCACTATGCCCCGGGTTGCAATATGGGCTGTGTTGTATCTTACCTCGGGAGGCGTGATGGGGTTCCGAATTGGCGTCATCATGTGGGTGCTCAGAGGGTAGGCACTGTCCCCTGGTGAGGAGGTGATGGGTATCATTAGTGGGGTAGTGACATAACTCTGCATCTGACATGCATGCATGTGCAGTGGCATTCATACTCACCAAGCAGCCATTTATCGCCATGCCGCCCAGCTTCTAGGTCCCGGCTTAGGGTAGACATTCGGTAAATGAAGCTGTCGTGGGTGGACCCTGGATAGTTGGCATATACTGAGGTGATGATTCCCTTGGCATTACATACTACCTGCACGTTGATGGATTGCCAGTGCTTGCGCTTCCTATAGATGTGCTCAGATGCCCTGGGGGGATGTAGTGCCACATTGGTGCAGTCAATGGCACCTAGCACTTTTGGGAATTGTGCCACACCGTAGAAATCGAGGGTGGCAGCCTGCCTTTCTGCAGGTGTCCTGGGCAGGTATATGTGCCTACGACTGATGGGCGTGCAGTGATGATGTTCAAGACCTGGTGTAGGCAGCGTGACTGCGTGGCCTGTGACACCCCACCCACTATGGCACTTGTCCGCTGAAATGATCCTGTGGCCAAGAAGTGCAGTACATTGAGGACCTTCTTCAGGGGGCTGAGTGCTTGGGAGCACAGGGTGGGTGATGTGAGGTCATCCTCCCACTCACTGACCAGGTCCAGTATTATGTGTGGTGGAAATCTGTACCTCCCATACACCTGGTCATCAGGCATCCCAAAAAGGCTGGTTCTGGGAGTGAAAATTCTGTCCCTCACTATCCTCCTCCTCCTCCTTTGGTACCCCACGGCCACTGCTGCTAGGAACGGTATATTCATCCTGGTGTCTGAGCTTGTTTGTTGTTTGCGCGCACTTTTATGCTGCGCAGGTCGACGTACGCCTGCTTCATGCTGGCGTACGTGTTTCAGGATTGGACCATTTATTTTTCGGCGCGTCGTAGGCGAACGTGTGAATCTTCCCGCCCACCCCAGGAATACACATAGCGCGCTCTCCCAGGCCCAGTCGCGAGTAAATATTCCCACCCACCCCTGGAATACACGTACCCCACTCTCACAGGCCCAGTCGCGTGTGGAAGTTCACGCGCACCCCGAAATACACATACCCAGGCCAATCGCGTGTGGAACTTCCCGCGCACCCTGTAGTACACGTACCCAGGCCAATCGTGTGTGGAACTTCCCGCGCACCCCGAAGTACACGTACCCAGGCCAATCGCGTGTGGAACTTCCCGCGCACCCTGTAGTACACATACCCAGTCTAATCGCGTGTGGAACTTCCCGCGCACCTCGAAGTACACGTACCCAGGCAAATCGCACAGCTGGGGGGTGGGGGTGATAGGGGACATGAGTGGGGGCCTGGTGGAGGCTGCCCCTGCACTGCTGGGGGGTGGGGGTGATGGGAGACATGAGTGGGGGCCTGGTGGAGGCTGCCCTTGGTGGCTGGGGGGTGGGGGTTCAGGGTGACATGAGTTGGACATGAGTGGGGGTCTGGTGGAGGCTGCCCCTGGTGGCTGGGGGGTGGGGGTGGTGGGAGACATGAGTGGGGGCCTGGTGGAGGCTGCCCATGGTGGCTGGGGGTGGGGGTGGTGGGTGGCATGAGTGGGGGCTTGGTGGAGTGTGCCCCTGGTGGCTGGGGGGTGGGGGTGCAGGGGGACATGAGTGGGGGCCTGGTGGAGGCTGCCCCTGGTGGCTGGGGGGTGGGGGTGGTGGGAGACATGAGTGGGGGCCTGGTGGAGGTTGCCCCTGCACTGCTGGGGGGTGGGGGTGGTGGCAGACATGAGTGGGGGCCTGGTGGAGGCTGGCCCTGCACTGCTGGGGGGTGGGGGTGGTGGGAAACATGAGTGGGGGCCTGGTGGAGGCTTCCCCTGCACTGCTGGGGGGTGGGGGTGGTGGGAGACATGAGTGGGGGCCTGGTGGAGGCTGCCCCTGGTGGCTGGGGGGCGGGGGTGGTGGGAGACATGCTTGGGGGCCTGGTGGAAGCTGCCCCTGCACTGCTGGGGGGTGGGGGTGGTGGGAGACATGAGTGGGGGCCTGGTGGAGGCTGCCCCTGCACTGCTGGGGGGTGGGGGTTGTGGGAGACATGAGTGGGGGCCTGGTGGAGGCTGCCCCTGGTGGCTGGGGGGTGGGGGTGATGGGAGACAAGAGTGGGGGCCTGTGGAGGCTGCCCCTGGTGGCTGGGGGGTGGGGGTGCAGGGAGACATGAGTTGGACATGAGTGGGGGCCTGGTGGAGGCTGCCCCTGCACTGCTGGGGGGTGGGGGTGATGGGAGACATGAGTGGGGGCCTGGTGGAGGCTGCCGGTGGTGGCTGGGGGTGGGGGTGCAGGGAGACATGAGTTGGACATGAGTGGGGGCCTGGTGGAGGCTGCCCCTGGTGGCTGGGGGGTGGGGGTGGTTGGAGACATGAGTGGGGGCCTGGTGGAGGCTGCCCCTGGTGGCTGGGGGGTAGGCGTGGTGGGAGACATGAGTGGGGGCTTGGTGGAGGGTGCCCCTGGTGGCTGGGGGGTGGGGGTGCAGGGGGACATGAGTGGGGGCCTGGTGGAGGCTGCCCCTGGTGGCTGGGGGGTGGGAGTCGTGGGAGACATGAGTGGGGGCCTGGTGGATGCTGCCCCTGCACTGCTGGGGGGTGGGGGTGTGGGAGACATGAGTGGGGGCCTGGTGGAGGCTGCCCCTGAACTGCTGGGGTGTGGGGGTGGTGGGAGACATGAGCGGGGGCCTGGTGGAGGCTGCCCCTGCACTGCTGGGGGATGGGGGTGGTGTGAGACATGAGTGGGGGTCTGGTGGAGGCTGCCCCTGGTGGCTGGGGGGTGGGGGTGGTGGTAGACATGAGTGGGGGCCTGGTGGAGGGTGCCCCTGGTGGCTGGGGGGTGGGGGTGGTGGGAGACATGAGTGGGGGCCTGGTGGAGGCTGCCCTTGCACTGCTGGGAGCAGGGGGTGGTGGGAGACATGAGTGGGGGCCTGGTGGAGGCTGCCCCTGGTGGCTGGGGTGTGGGGGTGATGGGAGACATGAGTGGGGGCCTGGTGGAGGCTGCCCCTGGTGGCTGGGGGGTGGGGGTGCAGGGAGACATGAGTTGGACATGAGTGGGGGCCTGGTAGAGGCTGCCCCTGGTGGCTAGGGGTTGGGGGTGGTGAGAGACATGTGTGGGGGCCTGGTGGTGGCTGCCCCTGGTGGCTGGGGGGTGAGGGTGGTGGGAGACATGTGTGAGGGCCTGGTGGAGGCTGCCCCTGCACTGCTGGGGGGTGGGGGTGGTGGTAGACATGTGTGGGGGCCTGGTGGAGGCTGCCCCTGCACTGCTGGGGGGTGGGGGTGGTGGGAGACATGAGTGGGGGCCTGGTGGAGGTTGCCCCTGGTGGCTGTGGGTGGGCGTGGTGGGAGACATGAGTGGGGGCCTGGTGGAGGCTGCCCCTGGTGGCTGTGGGTGGGCGTGGTGGGAGACATGAGTGGGGGCCTGGTGGAGGCTGCCCCTGCACTGCTGGGGGGGTGGGGGTGGTGGGAGACATGAGTGTGGGCCTGGTGGAGGTTGCCCCTGGTGGCTGTGGGTGGAAGTGGTGGGAGACATGAGTGGGGGCCTGGTGGAGGCTGCCCCTGGTGGCTGGGGGTGGGGGTGGTGGGAGACATGAGTGGGGGCCTGGTGGAGGGTGCCCCTGGTGGCTGGGAGGTGGGGGTGCAGGGGGACATGTGTGGGGGCATGGTGGAGGCTGCCCCTGCACTGCTGGGGGGTGGGGGTGGTGGTAGACATGTGTGGGGGCCTGGTGGAGGCTGCCCCTGGTGGCTGGGGGGTGGGGATGGTGGGAGACATGAGTGGGGGCCTGGTGGAGGCTGCCCCTGGTGGCTGGGGGGTGGGGGTGGTGGGAGACATGAGTGGGGGCCTGGTGAAGGCTGCCCCTGGTGGCTGGGGGGTGGGGGTGGTGGGAGACTTGAGTGGGGGTTTGGTGGAGGCTGCCCCTGGTGGCTTGGGGTGAGGGTGCAGGGGGACATGTGTGGGGGCTTGCTGGGGGGTGGGGGTGGTGGTAGACATGTGTGGGGTCCTGGTGGAGGCTGCCTCTGGTGGCTGGGGGGTGGGGGTGATGGGAGACATGAGTGGGGGCCTGGTGGAGGCTGCCCCTGGTGGCTGGGGGTGGGGTGGTTTGAGACATAAGTGGGGGCCTGGTGGAGGCTGCCCCTGGTGGCTGGGGGGTGGGGGTGGTGGGAGACATGAGTGGGGGCCTGGTGGAGGCTGCCCCTGCACTGCTGGGGTGTGGGGGTGGTGGGAGACATGAGTGGGGGCCTGGTGGAGGCTGCCCCTGGTGGCTGGGGGGTGGGGGTCATGGGAGACATGAGTGGGGGCCTGGTGGAGGGTGCCCCTGGTGGCTGGGGTGTGGGGGTGGTGGGAGACATGAGTGGGGGCCTGGTGGAGGCTGCCACTGGTGGCTCGGGGGTGGGGGTGCAGGGGGACATGTGTGGGGGCCTGGTGGAGGCTGCCCCTTCACTGCTGTGGGGTGGGGGTGGTGGGAGACATGAGTGGGGGCCTGGTGGAGGGTGCCCCTGGTGGCTGGGGGGTGAGGGTGGTGGGAGACATGAGTGGGGGCCTGGTGGAGGCTGCCCCTGGTGGCTGGGGGTGGGGGTGCAGGGAGACATGAGTTGGACATGTTTGGGGGCCTGGTGGAGGGTGCCCCTGCACTGCTGGGGGGTGGGGGTGATGGGAGACATGTGTTGGTGATCAGTAGTGCAAGGTGACATGTGGGTTGGCTGGTGGGCATGGCCATGGTGGATGGGTTGCCTGTGGGACATGAGCAGGGGTGCAGGGTAGTCCCCTGTGGTGTGGGCTGCCTGCAGGGGCCATGGAGGGTGTAGAGGGAACACATGGGAGGACCCACATGTCCAAATCATGTGTAGCATTCCCCGGCACCACCGAAATACACGTTCCCTGCTGAAATCACGTGTGAATCTTCCCGCGCACCTCAGAATACACGTACCCAGGCCAATCGCGTGTGGAACTTCCCACGTACCCCGAAGTACACGTACCCAGGCCAATCGCGTGTGGAACTTCCCACGCACCCCCAAGTACACGTACCCAGGCCAATCGCGTTTGGAACTTCCCACGCACCCCGTAGTACACATACCCAGGCTAATCGCGTGTGGAACTTCCCGCACACCCCGAAGTCCACGTACCCAGGACAATCACTTGTGGAACTTTCCACGCACCCAGGAACACACGCACACGCTATATTTCACACAGCGGGTGTCCGTGTTTGTCGTTACCCCTTTGCACTTCATTTGTCCTAGAGGGCCACTGTATGGCCCATTCATCATGGCTGTATATGGGTGCTTTTTGTAAGTGCACATTTTGGCGCACATTTTTTTCAGTCACAGGGGCGCTACCGCCTGCTTTCTTGTGGCGTACTTGTTTGGCCCTGTGCGCGTCTTTGACCGTGCGCTGGTTTGCCCTCTTCGATTCCATGAATACGGGTTGTAGGCGAGCGTGTGGGCGTTCCGTGCACTTGCCTCCTGTACTTCCCCTGTGACGCCCATATTTTCACGCGTTGTTCCCCTTTCCGAGTGTTACGCCCCATGTTCCGCCTACTTTTGTGATGTGCGCCACGCTATGTGCGATTTCGCAGTGGCCGTGGCGCACGCTGTTGGATGACCTGTGCGCCGGCGTGCGCGGCGCACATTTTTAGCGCACATCCAATGTTTTTCTCGCGCACAGACTTCCATGAATCGATGTGCGCTGGTTTCCCTGTGATTTTCGCACTTGCACTGCGATTTTCGCACTTTTACTGCGATTCGCACGTTTTGGCACCTCTGTGCGGGAATTTTCGGCGCACATTAATTTGTGTACTTTATCTTTTGAAACAGTTGGGTAGCGGACATGTTTTAAAAATTAGAACCAGTTTTTAATGTGTGTGCAACTCCATAACATAGAGTTGTTAATTCAATTTTGAACGGGAAATGGAAAATGTATTATACATATTGTCTGAATCTGGGGTCTCTAATTTGTGTGGATCTTTCATCATACCTTCCTACTATTCCTGATGGAAGGAATAGAGGATAAGAACGAGCTTCTACACTTTTTTACCATATGCTTATTGTAGAACCTCTGTCTTAATGTTTTTGATATGTTTCTAATGCATCTTCAATGGTGTCTTTGGAGTGTAGCGGGTGAATTTTATACTGGTCTAAAATGTTAGCTACAGTAACATGATCTACCCATTCCAATTGGCTAGTTGATTGTGAATCTTGAATTATTTGGGTGGTTTTTCTCAAGTTTTCCCCTATGTTGATATCTTTGTAGTATTCAAGGTTTTTTTTTCAGATAATGTCCGGATTGTGTAACTTTGTTTAAATCGACTAGTTGTTTGCAAATGTTGTTGTGTTTTGTTGCTACAGCATTAACTAGTAGAATCAAAGATTTATCTATTGGAATTTGTACTCCTAGAGTTTCTACATTTTATTTACGATCTAATGGCAAATATACCACTGTGCCACAGATGCCTTTTAGTATCTCAGAAGTAGGCAATGTGTCCATTTTCGGTTGAAGGCGAATTATAACTTGAAATGGAAGTATTGATTGGATTATGAGGTTATTGTCAAGCTTTGTATTTCATTACATGCAAACTATTGAGGGGTCAGTTATTTTATATTGTATTGTATTTTCTGCTGTTATATACAAAACTAATTGGAACCATTGAGATTCCTCATTGTCCTCTATTTTATAGGCCATACCTACTTTTTGTGTATGACAATAGACAATAGACAATAGGTCTGGTATTTCAGCAGATGTGTTTTGCAACTTAGCTATTTCTTTTTTGTATGTGCATGGTAGGAGGTTGGTATTTGTGAGGTGTTCGCTAATGTTTTCTGACGTTACTGAATTTTCTAAATCAACTGCAGCTCCTAAGTATTTACTTTGGATGTGCGCTATTTCTCAAAGGAGTTCATTAGCTATTCCATAGAGGAGAATGTTATTTAGATTTTGCAGTTCTAGAGCAGGACATGTTGCATAGTATAGTTTATGCACACTGTTAGGCAAAGTTTGTATGCAGTACCCTTTGGGACCACTACACACCGCTAGGACTACAGGTGTAAGCAAACCAACCTTTGGTATATGTCTGTACTACACCGTTTTGGTAGCGGAGCTGAGCAGCCAGGCATTATCTCAAGGGGGGAATGTGAGCAGGAATGATGTTACACAGAGGTCTACAATCATAAGTGTTCAAATAAACTCCTACACTCAAGGGTTTTTTGATAAATACTTCTTAATTTATTTATCTGTCAGTTATAAAACATTCATAAGAAGGAGGCAATATAATCACACACAAATAGACTTCAATACTATTTCAGGATACTTTTCAAGAGGAGTAAAAGGCAAAGACTATTAGAACATGAAAGGTTACAATTATTCATAGACAGTGCAAATACTTTGAGTTCACCAGAAGAGTCAATTCAATTCAATAGGCTAGGCCAAAGTCAATGGGCTAAAGTCTTGGATATGACAAAGCAGTTCTGGTAAGTAAATGGTAAAGTCTCTGCACAAGTTCTTGGAAGTAGTTTGTAAAAAGAAGAATCATATGTTGGGTCACAAGCTGTTTAGGCCTGCGAGTTGCAAAAGTTTCAAGCACTTTCACTGCGAGAGGTAAGTACTCTCAGTATTATTTCACAGTGCCTTACATTGAAGAAAAAGATGCAGCTGAAGACTGTTTCTGGCAGTTCCTGCAGATTTCGATGTTTCTGTGCCTCAGTCGTGGGGACAAGAGGGAGGACGTTGGGGGACCCCTGCACTGCACTGGGACTGGTCCAAAAGCTAGCACTTGACAAACTTCAATTTCGGTGCCTGTGAGTAAAGCACACACTCTGGTGTCCCTCTCCCTGGTTCTACGGTTTCCTGTAGCAACTCTGAGGAAATTCCACCAGCTCCGACAAAGGTGTCCAGGTGGCTTACTTGTGAGTTGATTGGTTCCACCAACTCAAAGGGAGAAGTCGTCCTTGCAGGGGCTTCTCTGTCAATGTGAACTTGGCGATTTGGACCGGCAGCAGGGTTTCACCGGGCAAACCAACGGTCCAGGAGTTGCAGCAGCCATCCTCTTCAAGCTCTTCTTCGGTTCCTTCGTTCCAGTGGTTGACTCTGCCTTCCAAGCCAAGAGACTCACCTTTTATTCAGTTCTCTCCCATTCATTCCAGCCAAGCTGTCACTCACCCAGCAGGGGGGCTGTCCTTGCCAGACAGTCAGTCAGCCAATCACCACAGAGTGCATTTGGGTCTCCTATGAGACTAAGCACTGGGAGTTTTGGGCACCTCCCTCAATTCCTGGCCACCCCAGACACTCGGGTGCTAGAGACGGTCTTCACTCCTGAAGCCTGCCAAAGGTGAATGAACAAAGAGACAAAACCTGGTTTGGCGCACAGAGTAAAACTCTAGAAGGACCTTTCTGCAAAGAAATGGTGAAAAAAGAAGACCGAGACCTGTTTTTACAGAGGGGGCTCAGATGCCATCTTGAAAAACATGGCTCCCGGGATTTAACACTACCGGCGTTCGCGGTTGGGAATAATCATGGTAGTTTGTTGTAAAACCACAGCCACCAGCCATTCTGAGAGGAAAGGGTCGCATTTGACTGCTACATGAGTATCTAGACACAGGGGATACTAAGTAACCCCTCCAGCACTCTATAGGAAGATAGACTGTGTTAGAGCTAGGAATTTAAAAGACTAGTAAAGTCAATTTCACTTTACTTACTCTGACAAACAGCAGTTTATCCCAGCAAAGGTATTCAAACCTTGGGAAAGCCAGAAAAGGTTCCCTGTGCCACTGCACTGAGGGTGATGTGTGACACAAATTAAAAGATGATGCCTATAGAGTTGGTTAGACTCCTTAACCAAAGAAAACAGAAGAGTAGAACACATTTCAAAATACATGAGAGAGTGGGAAAAAGGGTCATACTCTCTCCAAGTTAAAAAATCAAGTCCTCAAACTCCAGCAAAGTTGCTGGGGGTCTCTAAGGTGAAGGGAATTAGCACATTTATGAAAATTCTCCCTAAGACACACGATTCTGTATAGCGGAATTGTGATTTGCTAACATTTTGATGTGGTGGAAGGTGCTTTTGCAGGCTAATGAATGTCCTCGAAGTGCACTGGCCAAGAGTCCATGGTTTGTAATGTTTTCGTTTTTGTCTTCTAGTTTCACAGATTGATTGAGGAATTGTCGTGAAGATTTAAAGGATTGTAGGCATACGTTAAACATTGAGCTGCATGTCCATTTATACACTGGACGGTTTGTTTGGGTAAAAGGAATATTCAGTTGAAAGTTTGTTGGGGAAATGTTTTCTATAAGGGTTTACTTTGCCACAATGGTTTCTTTGACCATTTCATACCCTCGGCCATTACTGTCTATGGCAATTGAGTTGTTTTGTTCTTGTTTGAAATATGGTTATGTGCAAATGTTTAGAAGTACTTTTTATAATGTATTGATTAATTTAGTTACTAGTTTCATTCTGTTTAAAATCAATATAAATAGCTTTCTCTTTAGTACAAATGAGCTGTCAATTACAGCTTCGAGAATGAGTCTTCTGTGCTGGTTGTTAAGACTAGATTGAGACTTTTCAGCTCTCTTTATAAGATTGTGAGAAACTCTACAAAGGGAAAAAGTTTGTAAAATCATTTTTTTGGAATGCTCTATTGTGTGTATATTAACATTGGTAGATATAGATAGTTTTTGGAAGAGGGGGCCATAGTTTTTTTTTTAGTTATTGCTCATTTCATTGTGTTGAGTGAGGTTACTAGCGTTTTTTTTTTTTTATAACAAAAATGTATAGGTGGATCATTATATGGCTTGCTTTTATTCTCATCTGCTCTATTTCTTCTTAGTTTTCTACCAAGTTGTTTTTTGATAGGCATTCTGTTCTGTCCATTGAGAAAAAAAGAAGTTTGGTTTTGAAAGTTGAATGTATTTGCATGTATTGTGGATAGGTGTGTTGGTGTCAGTGTAGAGATCAAGAGAATGTTGTGTGGTTGTGTAGCGGGCTGATAGGTGTAGTTGGGAATGTTGTAAGAGTAGGAGTGTGTGCAGGTTTGATGGGCTTGGGTTAGTGAGTAATGGACTGTTGATGTGAAATTATGATGCTTTGAAGAAAACAGTGGTTGTTGTAATGGTGGCATTTAGATGGGAAATGATGCAATATAGTGAGTAAGAGAGAAATAAATGTTGATTTGAAAAGAATACTCTAGACTAATATATAGTGAAAGTACATTGTTACATTTATAAAGAAAAATATACATGCTATATTGATGTACTTACTTTGTTGGATGTGAAGAGTGCTCCTTTTTCGGTAACTGTCTCTGACATTCGTCTTCTTTCCTGTAATTGTATAAGAAATATAGTGGGTAATGGTGAAGTATTTTTAGTAAGCAAGGTTGTTATTTATGAAGGTAGGAGGACTTGTTGGGAAAACGAGTTGATAAAGTTGTGTTATAGGAAGTGTACAAAAGTGTGTTGACTATGTTGTTAAAAGAATTGGAGTATGAGTAGTGCTGTTGGCACATTAGAAGGACCAGGGCGAAAATCAGTGTGAGAAAAAGGTGCATGTCTAGGTTATTTTTGTGCTGCTGATTTTAATAGAATAAGTTGTATGCTTGTGGTGTCATTTATTTGTAATATGTTGCAGTGTTTATAAAGAATAGGAAACTGTGCCTAGTGGTAATGCAATGGCAGATGTTGTTGCAGCAGTGTTTGGTATCTTATAGTAGAGGTTCGTAAAGAAACATACTTTATATCTAAGGTGAAGTGTTGTATATAGATACTTTGGTGGTATACACATATGTGTGAGCAGGTGGAGAATGGTGGCAATGTAACAGATGTAATGAGTGAGGTTGGAAAGTGTGAGATTTATATAGAATGAAACATGGAAAATGCTGACCGTTTAAAAAAGTTTTAAGGAGCATTTTCATTAAAGGTAAAAAATGCAGATGTGCATTTACAGCAGCACTGTGTGTAACTTGGAAAATAAAAGCAGATGGAAAAGATTTGTAGCACATTTTTAAGTGGCAGTTGGTGTGTGGATGTTGAAGATGGTGGCAGTACATACATACTTGCCAACATGATCTAATATGTAGGTGCTTATGAAGTCTTGGTTCATTTATGTGCATTCTGGGAGTTGTAGTTGCACATTTTCCATTAGAAAACGTCAACTACATGGTGCAGAATGCATAGAAGAACGGAAGACTGAATAAGTATCTACAGATTGAGATGAGTCATGTTAGCAAATATGCATGTACTGTCAAGATATTAAACTTCCGCACACTAAGTGACACTCAAAAATGTTGCACAAATGTTTTGCATCTGTTTGTTCTTTGTTTTACGAAGATGTTACACAGAGTGCTGCTGTAAATGTGTACATGCATTTCCTAACTTTCGTGAAAATGCTTCTAAAAAAAGAATTTTTAAACACGCATGATTTTCAATTTTTCATTTAATATAAATGTGACACTTTTGAATGTAGTCCAGGCCTGGTTATTTATTGTTGGCATTATTGAACTTGTAGTTTGAGCTGTGTAATGAGAGAAGTGGTATTACAAGTCACATAATGCAAAGAAACCAAGACTTGCGAAGCAGCTGAAGTTTAGATTGTGTCATGTTGGCAAGTATGTATGGACTGGCAACATATTAAACTGGCACACATGAAGTGCCACTTACAAATGTTTGGTAAATCATGTCTATCGGTTTTTCCTGTCTTTTATACATACTTATTTTTAAAATTTCATGAAAATGCTGCTTAAAAGAGACATTTTTAAATACACAGCATTGTAAGTAACTGCCACTTTATGTGAGCAGGGGCTGAATGATTCAATACATGGCATTTTCTAGAGTAGTTAAAAAAGAGACCATGCTTATTGAGAAGCTTATTACAGCGTACTTGGTAGGAACCCTGTAAATCTACATTTGTAAAAGAGTTGAAAAATAAACTATAAAACATATAAGCATACCTGTATTATGTCTTGTTAGATGCATATATTGTTGAATCTGCAAATAGAAAGCTTGGAGAGTTTTACAGTAGTTTTTGATGGAGGAACAGCCTTTCTCAGAGCACGAGTGGTTGGATCTGATGTGGCGGAGCATTGAGGTCTTCCCGTAGTGGTAAAGCGCAGGTTTTCCATGACTGAGTACGTCCTTGCACTCAGTGGGCCTCATTACAACCCAGGCGGTAAGTTCCCTACTTTACCACCATGGTGTAAACTGCGTTTACACCATGGTGGATGGCGGATTTACCGCCCCATTCCAAGGTGAGTGGGGCGGTAAATCCCCATTCCCCATTTACCCTTCCCCATTCCCATTTTTGCCCAATAGGGCATAATGGGAGTGGGGAAGGCGCTAATTACGGCACCGTAAATTACGGTGCCGTAATTAGCACCAAGGTGGGTTAGCGCCTTGCATTTTAACACCTGCTAAAAGCAGGCGTTAAACGGTAATCAGGCGTTAAGGGTTAACGGCGCGAACGGCGCCGTTAAACCCTTAACGCCTGGGTTGTAATGAGGCTCAGTACATCTAAACTCGGCTGCCTGCGCCTTTCGTATACCCCCAAAGGTGGTAAAGAAAGCCACTCCCAGGTCTCATGTTGGGTGCTGGTGGTAGGAACTTCCTCTACTTCATCTTCATCTTCCTCTTTCTCATCTGTTGCACCCTTGCGCCTGTTCCTCTTTCCAGGTCTTCCAGGTTGTTGTAGTGGTGGTGGTGTTGGCACCTGGGCAAGAGGGATGGCCATTGGATTAAGTTAGTAAAGTTTTGTAAATCAGGTCTTAGTGCTCTCTCCTGAGTAGCCAGATTGAGAAGGACTGGAAGTAATGGGTGGGTCCCTTTAGAGGAACCGTCTGTGGACTGCACGACTGTCTGCGGACTACTGATTCAAAAAGAGACCTTGGAAAGTTGTAAAAAGTTGCCAGATCAACAAAGATTGGGTCTAGGAGCTCTGGAAGGGTAAACATTCAACTTGAAACACCCTAGATTGGCCAAATAAGCAGTTTTAAACCACCCACGTAGAACAAACACCGTTCGTGGCAGCCCATCACGTCTCACAGGTGTGGTCCCATGACGAAGTCCAGTGAGCGTCTGCGGTGCTGACGGCTGTCTGTGGACACCATAGGGTGGGAGGTGCAGGGCACATGCGCATAGGTGTCCACAAATGGGAGCACTGTCCGCTGACTCATTAAAAGTATGGCATGCGAAAACAGACATGTCCGGAAACAGCGCACTGTCTGCGGACACCCTTTTGTGTAAAATGACACCCAAACAGTCACATCATATGCAGACTATTAATTGGGGTTTAAAAAAAAATATATGACAGAATAATATACAAGATACTTATAGTATGAAAAATGTATTTATTTATTAAATTGATGGGGTATCAGAATGGGAAACATAAATGGGAGAATTTGGAATTTCTATACAATGATTATCAGGGGAGGGAACGAGTGAAGTTTCATCAAAGCGTCTTTCATTTATATTTTGGGAATTTGATGGGGGTGATTGTTGGGGGAAAAGGGGACAGGTATACGAAGGACAGTCCTAATAAACATTTCTAATAACATGATTTTAACATAATATAAAAGTTCCTTAAAGTCATTACTAAGTTCATCCAGTTTTGCGGACAAGATCATGATTTCGTTATGTACAGTTGGGGATAGAAATTGTCTTTGAGAGTCTTGTGATTCTCCATAATTAAATTGGGGTGTTGTTTCTTAATGTAAAGTATGTACAATAAGAAAAGAAGAGATTATTTCACTGAGGTCTGGATAAGTTATATCATTTATTTACATTGAAAGATGTATTTTTTACCAACAGACATGTCATCATCAATAATTTATTCTTTTGGAATGTTTTCTTCCAACCACTCAAGCGTGTTTGCCATTTGTGTTAAAAGAAAATAAAATGGAATATTTTCTTATAAGAAATTTTTACATAATGAATGGTAATAATAGAGAAATAAATACAATGTTCTATTTGGTGAGAGATTGTTTTGGAATGAGATCCTGGTTTATGTGAGTCTGTATGACAAGCTGTATGGAAGTGATAATATAAGGTGTACAGTTATGGTTTGCGCTTGGTGCATTCCATTATATTGTCTGATAAATGAAAAATATAATTAGTACATTTTTATTTAAATATTTTTATTGTTAAATTCTAATATAAGCAAGTGATACAAAAAAACATTCTCGAGTAATGCTTTCATCAAACTTATAATACTTGAACAATGATAAGACTGATCAGGGGGAAGTACACACCAAGTACAGGACATACACCATTAGGGAAGAGTAGGGTAGGGGTACAATAAAGAGTAATCAAAATCTTCGAATCTTAAGTATTGAGATAATGTATACATCTATTCCATTTGTTGTTAAATTTGTGAGAATAATCAAATAAAGAAGCATGACATAAGGTGAAGAGAAAAGCTTGGTGGAAAATGAAAAGTATGTTTGGGTGAGGATAGCAGCTGGGAATGTAGATTGGCAGACTGTCCAAATCTTGGTCCAATGATCTGATGAGCGTTGAATGTTCCAGTTTATTTCCCATTGCCTAATAGTATTAAGGTTAAGTAAGTTTTGAGAAGGTGGGTCAATTAGAAACATGCATAGTTTGCCGGCTTTAATAGAAGAATTATTGATTAAAAGATTAAACGCAGGAGAAGGGGATTTCTGGTTCAGGATAGGTAAAGATTTGGTTATTGATTTGATAACAGAATTGCAAAAGGGAAAGATAGTATCAGGAATATTAGATTGTGAACAAAGAATAGGGAAGGGTATTACTACTGATTTCTGAATTAGTTGTTTGATCCCAGAGGTATACCATCTGAATATAATAGCAACATTGGATTTGGTAGGATTGGATTTGATAAACCAAAGAAAAGTGTCTTCAGACTTAACTGTAATGAAGGAATTGACAGGAAGTTTATTCCAAATGATTTTAAAGAAGTGTAATGAAGGAAAAGCAGTAATATTGGGCCAAGAAGAGGTTGCTAAAAAATGGGAAAGGGAGAGCGGAGACATGTGACTAGCTTCAATATTGAACCATATGGGAGCATTATTAATACTGGATTCATAGTGTTTAAACATGGTTAATTGTTTTAAGATGAAAGCTTTATGATACATTTGAAAATAAGGAAATGTTATTCCCCCTAAAGTTTTGGAAAGTCTCAGTTTGTTAATAGTGATGTGTGGTGTTTTGTGATTACAAAGAAATTTGATAAGAAGAGAGTCGATTTTTTTGTAGAAGGAGGCGCGAATTACAGTGGGAATCATGGATAATGAATAAAGTATGATAGGATTGATCATCATTTTGATAGTGTGAAGACGTCCCCACCAAGAAAGAAAAAGTGGCGACCATCTTTCTGTCATTTCTGTGATTTTTTTCAATTAGATAGTTAGTATTAAGGTTGACAGTAGTGTATATGTCTTTGGCAATACGCATTTCTAAGTAGTAAAAATGAGAAGATTGCCACGATAAAGCAAAACAAGGGGTATTAGAAGTGTTACGAGTAAAGGTGAGGGGCATAACTTCTAATTTATTGAGATTCATTTTATATCCAGAAACTTTTGAATAGTTATTAATAGTAGATAATAGATGTTGGATGGAAGAGCCAGGTTCAGAAAGGTAGACTAATATATCGTCGGTGTAGTTAGAAAGTTTCATTTCTATATTATTTCTAAAAATACCTTTAATGTCCGAACTCAATCTAATAGTTTAGAGAAGGGGTTCCAAAGCAAAATCAAATAATAAGCCGGAAAGAGGACAGCCTTGACATGTGCCTCTTTCAATTCGAAATGAGGAGGAAATAGAATTATTAATAAGTATACGGGTAGTAGGTGAGGAGTAGAGGATTTTGACTAGGTTAATGATGTAAGGAGGAAGGCCATGCCAGGCTAACGATTGGAACATGAAAGACCAGGAGTCACGATCAAATGCTTTTTCAGCGTACAGGGTAAGAAGGGCAGCAGGTTAATTAGAATTATGGGAATGAGCAAGAACATTAAAGAGTAATCTGGAATTAGAAGAGGCGAGGCAGCCTTTTTATGAAGCCAGATTGACCTAGATATATGAGTTTGGGTAGAAAAACTTTGAATTGTTTTGCGAGAATTTTTGCATATACCTTAGAGTCTAAATTGATAAGTGAGATAAGTCGATAGTTTTTAATAATCAATGGGTCTTTGTCAGTTTTAGGGAAGAGTATAAGAATGGCTTCTCCAAAGGATCCAGGGCTTTTAACAATTTCTATGAAGTAGGAATATAATTACAAAATGTTGGGAGTGATAGAGTCAATGAACATTTTATAAAATTCAGAAGTAAAACTACCGGGCCAGGGGCTTTGTTGAGTTTAAGATCCATAATGGCTTGTTTGATTTTGCTAAGGGAAATAGGTAGGGCAAGCTGGGAAAAGTCCATCAGATCTGAGAGATTTGTTTTCTAGTTTCTTATAAAGAAGAGTTAATATCTGCAGTGTTAGAAGGTGAATCAGAAGTATATAAATTAGAGTAAAAATCCAGTAGGCCCTTTTTATGTCCTCTGAGCTAGTTCATCTGTTACATTCAGGGGAAATCATATGTGTTATATGAGATTTTTCTTTTTGTTCTTAAATTACAAAGCTAACATTTTGTCTGCTTTGTTAGATCCATTGTATATTTTGGCTTTGGATCTAAGGATACAGTTAGTAGCTTAATCAGTACTGATTTTATTGAATTCAATGCGTTCAATTGCAAGGTCTTTCAAAACATTAGGATCTGGGTTTGCATAATAGGATTGCTCGAGGCTTTTTATAGATGCTAATAGGGTGTTGTAAGAACATTTGGATTTCCTTTTTTTAATGGCGACAAATTGGATTATATAAACTCGAAGTGACGCTTCAAAAGCATCCCAATTGTTGTGCATAGATGTATGTTGGGGCGGTTATTTACGAAAATTCTTTAATAAAAGTATTAGTTTTGTTTATAAAGGTTTCATCTTTAAGGAGAAATGAATTGAATCTCCATCTAGGCGAAAGTTTGCTGGAGAAAGACCATTCAATAGTAGTGAAAGCAGGGGCATGATCAGATATGGTTATAGAGATCATTTCAGAATTTAATATGTTGGGGATTAAGGAAGAGTTGACAAAAATATAATCTAATCTGGAAAAAGATTGGTGAGGCGAGGAGTAAAACGTAAAATCTTTGGAGTCTGGCTGGCAAAAGCACCAGGAATCAACTAAATTCAGGTTTTTCACCTGTTTAAGAAACTGTTACGGGATTTAGCGTTGACAAAGGTAGAAGCAGATTTACTGTCAAGTGTAAAATCAAAAATCTGGTTCATGTTGCCACAAAATATAAACCTGTCAGAATTTTCTTGTGAGAGATTATCCGAAAATTAGACCATCATATAATAATAATAATAATAATAATTCTTTAATGTGATATAGAATGAAAATAAATTCAAACTTTACACATATATTGATAATCATTCGTATAAAATCAAACATATAAAATCATAAACATAAAATCATCAATCATAGGTCACTGCTAATGACATCTAGTGCAAAAACATAATTACTAACAACCTTCATATTGTTTGCCAGTACTTTAACTGGTTTGCAAATAATCCTGAGCAACTAAGTATTGATGATTGGGTATGCTTGAGTTCCCAATCCAGGTTCTATCTGTTGCCAGACATTATAGAGTGCTATGAATAAATGCATGTTGGTTGTGTTGGTACAGTACTGCCAGAATGGAGATTTAGGTATACTAAGAGGGTCATGCACAAATTCCCCTAGGAAATATACAATGATCTTCTTTAGTGCCATACATTGAGTTAGAACATGTCTGGCTGTCTCTGGGCACAAGGGAGATTTGCACACTCGGCAGGTTCGCTCTGCTATAGGAATATTTTCCCTTGCTCCTATGATAGATAAGGTGGGTAATTGTTCTAATCGAAACAGAATAATAAAACGGCGGAGTCTTCTGGTGGGACATAGGAAAAGGTAGTCCTGCGGTTTCATGAACTTATAAACTCTGTAGTTCACAAAACTGTGTGATTTGAGGGTGTCCAGATGAGCGAAGTTCTCAAGCCAATCCCAAAGGTCCACCTTTTTCTCCAGTGCATTTAACATTTCTTTGGTCACACTTGTCCCTTTAAGAGTCCAACCAATTTCATTAAGGAATTTTCCCATATCTTTATATAAAGACAAAGTGGTAAGTTTTTTACTTAATTCCTGATGTAAAACTATAAGCAGAGGGTTAAGATATCCACTTGTCATCTTAAGATAGAACCCAGTTCTTCTTTTTAGTACCATAGCTTTAAGCGAAGGCAGGCCCAGTTCTAATCTTATCAGGGCCATTGGGACCCCGGGGGGAAGCCCCAACATTCGTCGCCAGAACTTTCCCTCTAGCACTTGGAGCCACACCAAATTCATTGTCAGCAGCGATTCCAGACCATAAATGACCATCAGTGCGAAAACTTGCATATAGAGGTGGCGTGTTCCCCACAAAGTAAAGCCCCCTTGTTTGCTCGTGAAAGATGCGATGAGTGAGATCACTTGAAGGGCCCTGGCAATATGTCCCTGTTTACATAGAGCATAGTCACCTAGAGGCTCTATTTCCACTCGTAGGTAGCGGTGAGACGGGGCGTACAAAATTGTGTGTTTATGTACTGTCAGATTCACACGGGTTACTCTTTTCCTAGTGAATCTCAGAACGTTAGTCTTCTCCAGATTGATGGTTAGGCCATTGATCTTGACGTATTCCCAAAGAGCATGGGCAGAACGTCTCAGCCCACCAATGGTGTTATCGAGGACTACCAAATCATCTGCATACGCCAGGACCACACATAACGCATCACCTATTTTTGGTGGACAGTTATTGACCTCCGTAAGTGTCGCAGGGATATCATGTACATACAAGTTATAAATAAGAGGCGCTGTAACGCAACCCTGCTTGACCCCTCTATTTTGCCTAACATTTTGGGTCGAATGGCCCTCCTGGTTGAGTCGTAGGCGCACCGAGGTGTCTCGGTGAAGCAGTCTGAGATAATATAACAAACCTATGGGGCAGCCCAATGCTTCAAGCTTGTTCCAAAGCCTTGCTCTTGGGATCGAATCGAATGCGGCCTTAAAGTCAATAAATAATGCGTACATAGGGGGCTTGCCCCTACTAAGTGCCCTCGTACGCAGTATATCCATTACAAAAAGGTTATGTGATGTTGAAAACTCCCTCCTAAAACCGCATTGGAATCTACTCAATGTTCGAGTTTTCTCAACCCATTTTTGCATTTCACAGAGCAAAAGTGAGGCAAAGAGTTTCCCAGTGACATCCAGCATGGATAAGAGTCTGTAATTATTAGGATCAGTCCGGTTGCCCTTTTTAAACACCGGGATCAGAATAGCGGTTTGCCAGGATCGAGGAATTTCCCCCAGTGCAAAGACCTTGTTAAAAAGTACCGATAATAGCTCTGCCCAAAAGGACGGGTTTCTTTTCAACACCACATTTGCTAGCCCATTAGGGCCTGGGGCTCTAGATGACTTGAGAATCACAATTTTATTGAGTATTGCCCCAGGCGAGACATCAAAGGGTTGATTAACAGGAGGCATTCCCCTAGGGCAACTCCCAGACCCATCCTCTTCCTCATTGCGATTAAGGAGGAATTGTTCCCATATTTTCACATTAATAGGATTGGCTACATAACCTTTGGCCTTGGTTCTGTTCTCATTTAAGAGTGCCCAGATGCTTCGAGAGTTTCTTGAACAGATGGTTTTAACGAGTCGCTGATAACAATTGTTCTTCTCTGTCATCTTGATACTCTTCACCTCTGATCTATATCGATTTTTAATCGTTCTTAATTTCTCACGATATAGAACTCCAGAGAAATTCTTGGATTTTAGGGTGCGTATCATTCTTCTGAGTCCTCTCTTAGCATCCCTAATTTTCCTACTATAGGGGAGAGGGACATTTCCCTCTTTCATGGCATACCCCTTTTTAATAGCTGCATGAAGGCCTGAAAATCCTGTTATCCACTCTTCTATTTCATTTACAGACATAGCCAGGAAGTCACTCCTGCCCTCTTCAATCTCCCGCTTAAGTGCTTCAGAGACCGCTCTGATATTCTTCTCCGACCAAACTATACTGGTTCCTGCACAGTTGGTTGAAATGCTTCCAATATTTATCTTAGGAGAGTCTGGCATCGAGGTCAAGAATGTACATAGTAATGCCGCATGGTCACTCCAACTGTTTGGCTTTACCCACATGTCAGCCACTCTAGTCTGCATCGAGGGGCACGTGAATATATAATCCAATGTGCTCCGAGATGATCCATTGGACCAAGTGTGCTTCCCCGGCCTGTCGCCCGGTGTTCGGCCGTTGATCATGGCCAAATCCCAAGATTCAAACAGTTGCAACCACCCCAGGCCTTCCTTCTCCCTCTTTCTATGGGTCATCATACATCTTGCGCTAAGGCCAGGATTGGAAGAAATGGGAGTTTCATCGACCATATAACAGTTAAAGTCCCCAACTACCGTAATTGCGGCATTGCTGGATCCCAATGTCCAGGAAGACAGTAAATCTTGTAAAGCCTCTTGCAGAGAGTCTCTTGCCACTGCTCTGGGGGGATTGTAAAGATTGATAAGAAGAAACTTAGCACTTCCCTTATCCTGAGGGTAAGTAACTTCTACAGCCAATAGTTGGTCATCAGCTCCGCTTTGAATTTTACGCGACATCATGGAGTTGACAATTCCTGTGAGAAGGCCACCATAGGGACGTCCCTTGCTTCCCCGTCATGCTGGTGACTGGTATGTAACATAGCCATCCAGAAAAAGAGGGTCCAATGCCCAAGTTTCTTGCAGACAAATACAGCTATGCTGGCCTACAAGCTCTGCAGAGCCCTCCTCCCTCAGTAGGTGGGAGAAGCCTCTGCAATTCAATGATAATAATGATAGGCTTCAATGCTTCTGCATCAGCTTGGGAAGTGACTCCAGTAAGGACTTAATTGCCTGTTGTACTTCGACCAGTAACGGGTTGTCTCCTAACTCCGACTTGGAGTCATTTTCCAAATTTGGTGTTATATCTGGGACTTCATGGATTGCTGAAAGATCTTTCTCCTGCGGATCCACGTCAATAGCGATATCCACTGCTCTCAGCTCTTCTTTATGATCTCTGAGCAATTGTGCCGTGTTCAAGAACACGCAATGAAGAGCAGAAACATTAGGATTCGGGCCTGATAATGGCTCAATGAACAGGAAATCCTCTGATTTTAGGACTCGGAGTTGAGGGATGTGATAGAGCCTGGTCAATAACTCGGAACGTGCCAGCCAGGGATGTTCGTCCCTCGGATATAGATTCTTAATGAAGCAGATGCGGTTAGTAGACTTTTTCTGCGCATCCTTCGTTTTCTCTGGCAGTGTGGGCTCCGATGGTTCCCCCAATAACCGTCCCTCATATAAGGGCTCTGGTTGAGTTAACATGCTTGATTCACATTCTGGTTCAGAGTCCTCCCCCATAGTGAAGTCAGGGTCCCCCTCATTTTGCTTCTCTACGGGCTTCAGCCAGTCTACGAGAGGACCTTTTTTCCCTGCCACCCGGGCTGCCGCTCTCATCATCCTTTTCCGGGCTTTTTTGGAACGTGTTTCAATAGTGGGGCCACTTCCCGCAGTGTCACGTGGGAGACCCGTTTTATCAGGCTTGTTTTTAAGAGCCTTTTTTACCAGTCTCCGCTGTTTCCGTGAGAGGGGGCCCCGTGGGCTGTGATTCAGATCAAGATCTGCTACCTCAATGGGAACCTCATCAATCGGGATGTTATTCTCCAGTGCCTCATGGGCCACGCTCTCCTCCCTCTCGGCTGCCTTACCTTCCATCTCCTTAGCCATTAGCAGGGCATCTGATAAGTTGTCTTCCACATCCTCTTTCGATATGTTCTTCAATTCCAATGCTAATGAGATGGAATTAGAATTTGCCAGAATACGACCCGTCATCTGAAGTAATATTTTTAATGCAAATTGGAGGGCACCGACGACGTTTGTAGCTCAGCTAGCTGAGTGGCGCAGGTTACAGATTCCCTGCCCCCCATTGTCTCCTGATCCGGCTCATCCTCCATCAAAGCCATTACAAGGTTCGGCGATGTGGAGAGGCGTTCGCAGTGCCCCGCCGAAATATACTCCCACGCCCCAGCATTCATGCTGTTGTCTTTCTGAGTCAGAGGACCACTTGATGTAGTCAGTGGGGTATAGGGCTGCATTCCTCTCTGTATTGTCAGGCACAGGTCCAGGAGGGAGTTATTATCGATGTCATCAAAGTTGGAAGAATTAATAGACTGGATGTCCCTGGGCACTTGCACTGGTCCTTCATCCATTATGGTGGAGTTGATCTCGGGAGGAGGGTTCACCGGAAAAAACTCTGTGATGGCCCCTTGTGTCACAGGGAGTTCGTATTTGGAGTTCTTCCTGCGTTTGGCCCCTTTTCTACTGGGCTCCTTTGGCTCTTTCAGAGCTTGCGACTTGTTGTTCCTCAAATTATAAATAGAGTGCGCAGCTCTCTTCCCCCGCTGCATCTCTATGTTGAAGCCGCCTTACTACAATTGAAGAAATCGTGGGGGCCGCCTAACTCTTAGACTGCTCAGTTAAGGGCACGCAGACTACGTGACAAAGGGCAACCGAGGCGGGATATACCCACGTGTCTAAGCTGGTAAAACCCGTCAGAACCACGGCAGAGACACAGCAAACAACCACACCCCTTAGCCCCTTATCTTCCTTGCCCGCTAGCGTGCCCCTACGCTAGGTGCTGCCCTGCACCGCCCCTCCGTTGAACAGCCGTCCTAGGAGGCAGCCTCCCCACATGCCACAGGTGACGTGTGCAGTGCAGAAAATGCGACTTCCTGCAGCTTCGGTTTCCCTCGGGCCCTCCACCCAGTTAACGCAGGCGGCACTCCACCACCTGGTGAGCCTACCTCCGGAAATCATTTTCCCGGGGGCACATCAGCCCAAAACTCACTTGGCGTGCGGGATGGTCGTGGGGGGGAGGGGCGGGTGGAGATTTAGCACAATCCCTCAGTTCGCAGCTCACCCCCACTCGCTGTTCCTCACCTCTGCGTCGTGCAATTTAAAATCCAATAAGGGATCTTCAAGTCAGCTGTAAGGAATTGTGGGAACACCACGGAAGCCCCGCACACCGGGCCTTGGCTCCGCAACTCCGCCGCTTTCCCAGATCTCTGCAGCTCACACAGCCCTCAGAGCGAGCGGACAAACGTTTGCCCTGGACCGCCTCAGCTTGCCTTGCGCCTCGCGTCTCTGGGTCGTCTCTGGGTCGCAGCCTCCGGCTCTTCGCCACTAGAGGAAAGTACCCTGTCAGCGTCAAGCCGCACCAACGAGCACACGGTCAGACTCCGATTGTATCTTCTCTCGCTCGCACAGTGTGACGTGGCCGCTTCCGACACCGCAATAATTTTCTATTGCTCCATAGGATTGGGTGCATATAGGATTGGGTGCATTCGGACCATAGACATTAACAATGGTAACAGGTATATTGTTAATGTTTGCCTCAACAATAATCCATCTACCTTCTGGATCCTTATCCTTACTAATAAGTGTGAAATTAAATGTTGTATTGATCAAAATAGATATACCACCTTTTTTATCTAATGCATTTCAAAAAACTGTGTGACTGATCCAGCAAGCCTTCTTTTTAAGACTTTCATTATCAGAGCTAAGATGGGTTTCTTGAAGACACATAATATGTGACTTCTGTTTGGTAAGTTGGGAAATGATGTTACTGCGTTTAATGGGATGACCTAAACCCTTTACATTCCTAGTAACAAGTTTAACTGAGATTGGAGAAAACTAAGCAGATAATGACAAAATTAAAATTTAATATTAATAGATGGTAAACATTACTATACAGCCATGCGAAAACTCTAAAACATTTTGAGCAATTAATGGAATAGAGGAAACTGAGCAAAGTCATGAGAAGGGAGTACATGTGAGAATACACAAGGGAGGCAATACAACAATACAAGAAAAAAAACATGTACAAATGTATAGGACGAATAAAGAATGAATTTTGTGAATAAGAAATGGCAAAAGGAAAGAGATGAAATTAGTTGAAGAGAAAGCAATCAGAGATTTATGGGGGTTACCAAAGTGCAGAAATGGAATAAGCATAGCAGAGAGAAGCAAGGAGATATTAGCGAAATTGATTACGAAAGTATAAGTACGCTGTATAGTCAGCAAGGTAGTAAAGTGCTGATATAGTTGATTGACTTGACAATATGAAGTAACGTGACTAAAAGAATGACATAATGTAATCAAAAGTGGGTCAAGATTGTAAACTTTAGAGAGAGGGATCAATAGATTTGATGGGAGGTCTTGAGTTGTCTCTAAGATGAGCCAATATTGTTGAAGTATCCAGTGTGATAAAAGAAGTTGATTTGCTGCGTTTGGGAGTATATTTGATGTATTGGTTTTTGGGGATCTTGAATGCTGACGTAGAAGGTTGATAGTTTGGAGTAGAAGAGATGGTTGCAGGATTCAAAGAAGTACCTATTGGTGTTGATTGTAGGGCTTGAAGTAGATTGTGGAGTTCATTTGGATCTGTGCATTCTTTAGTGGGGCCATCAAGGGTGGTAATGATCATTCTTGTAGGATCTAACAGTCCATATCTAATATTGAGGGATTTTAAGAGAGGTCTCATATCCAAGAATCTTTTCCTTTTAGCTTGAGTTACTTTGGCGAAATGAAGATTCTGTTATTCTGGAAAAGAATAGGAACATTTGTTCTTGCTGCAAGAAGAATTTGGCGAGCTTGTTGATGTCAAAGAAAGCAGGGAATAAAAGGAGCTGTTTTTGGAGAAGCAAGGTTTTATCCTGTGGGCCCGTTGTATTTCTAACAGTGGTGAAAAAGTAATTCCAAGGGTGGAAGAAATCCAGTTGATAAGAAAGTTGATAGGATCATCTCCCTCAGCTTTTTCCGGAATTCCATATAAACAAAGATTATCTCTACGATTCCTGTCTTCAAGTTCCGTAACTTCACTTTCAAATTGAAATAGTTTTGTCTGCATGCTTTCTAATCCTTCTACTCTGTCTTCTACGGTACCAATTATTTCCTCAGCTTCCTCTAGCCTGCCTGAGAAGACCTTAATATCATTTTTGAAACCTTTGAGTTCTTCCTGGATAGAGGAGGAATGGATATCCAACATGGAAATAGAGGAGCAAATATTACTATGTTCCCCTAGGCTTTCCTCCATGCAGGCACTGAAAGAAGTACTGTCCGGAGAAGATTTGTTTTTTGTAGTGTCAGCCATGTTTGAGTATGCTTTAGAAAAGAGAAGAATGTCAAATTCAGTAAGGTATTGCAGATACACTCCACCAAGTTTGTAGTTAGTGCTGACTGCGTAATACATGAGAAGAAGAAAGTTAGCGGTAATGGTAGTGCCCCCTCATCTTCAACTCCAAACCCTACCATGGAGAACAAATGTGATACAGTGGCCCCAAGTGAGCCGGTTGAGCCTGTAGGTAGTTTGGGCCCTTCCAAAACATACTTAACAAGGAAACAAAAGTGCAGAATGAAACAACAAAATAATAAAATTGTAAAAGATCTGCCAGCCAACAGCACTATGGGCCTCATTACAAGTAAGGAGGTAGCCATGCCGCTTTTAGCAACATGGCTACCCCCATACCGGGTACCGGGTCTGGGTTCCTTGAATGGGGAAATACCGGGCCATTCCGACCTTGGAGGGCCCGTATTTCCCCATTCAAGGAACCCGTACCCGGTACATCCCCATTTGAGCCCACATAGAATTCAATGGGAATGGGGAGGATGCTATCAATGGGCCCGTTGTTAGTATCCTGGTCTGCTCACGGGACCTGGTAAGGAAGCCTGGTTTTACCAGGCGTCCTTAGCGGTCCCGCGAGCAGACCTCCTAATGAGGCAGTAGAGGGTTAACGGTGCTGGCAGCTCTACTGGCGCCGTTAACCCTCTACTGCCTTCCTCGTAATGAGGCGCTATGTCTCTGACTGGTGACAGGCAAGGTGTTGTCCCCATGACAACATCTAATAAGCAATCTTGGAAAAAAAGCTAGTAGGAGGAAAAAGAGGGTGGCAAAGAAGGCAGGCACCCTCACAAGCTGTCATTTCACTGCTGTCAATACAGATAAATTGGTGAGTAAGTCAGCTGACTCAATTGATACTAAAATATTTGTAATCAGCTTGTATTCTAACAGCCGGGACCAACTAATACATTATTCTGTTTTCCTGAATTTACTACAGCAAATACCTCCTTTGATGGTGTTTTGTACTACTGATCTAGAATGTATTAAGATAATTGAGGGGACTGGAATGAATATTACTTATGCTGTGTATGTCAGTGGTAGTATCTGAATTGATAAAGTCACATTAAGCTAGTTTCCTTAAATGAGGGTTCGATTTGGTTAGTGATCTGCCAGCAATGGACAATCAAAAACTCGGGAATTATGTTGAAAAACCGAAGATGTTGAAGTCCAGCACTCATGCAGACATGGCCCCTGTTAATGTACCATTTAACTAAATTAACAACACACGTCGGTGGAACGGGCTTACAATGCCAAAAGGATACCAATTAATTTGTATAGTGCTGGCTCATATCATTTGCTAAGGCAGAACAACATTTGTATGATACAGGAGAGCTGGCTGGTCATGGATCTTCTAATGGACGGTTATAGTATCTTTTAGAATTTTGCATCCACGGACCCGGTTGGGCGTCCGTATGGCAGACTTGTAATTGGTGTAAAACATTGTTTCAATGCAAATAGTATTCATATCCATGCACAGGAGAATAACATCTTAGTCGTGGAAATATGTGTCATTGATCTGGGAAAACCTTCTAGGTTACTACTGCTGAATGCATATGATCCACCTGGTGGGAAATATACTGAAGGGATTTTTGGGAACAGTGATGCTCTACACTCAATGGCTTATTCCTGTGTTATCGTATGGCCTGGAAGTTTAGCCTGGCTTGATGTGATTGAAGGCTATTTTTGGCATAATGTTCTTAACCTTCGCCGTATGTGTCCGATTCAATACATTCAAACTGAACTGGGTTTAACTTCATTAACAGCCATAATATTATAACAATGTGGTATTTTTGTACTGAGAGCCTTGTGTCACCCGGTGAGTCCTATACTGTGTATAGTAGGTACAGACATCATTCAAATTCAAAACAAGAAAAACCTTAATCTTTATGATATAAGATGCATTGAAACTTTTTCTGCACTGAATTGGGCAATAAGTTGCTCTCGATGTGGGAATTTTAAAGGCATTAAAACTGCCTTTAAGAACAAACTCCGGAAGTATGATTGGGTTAAAAGTTTTGAACATATGAGTTCTCGTCATAATATGAAATACATTGAAGGAATCATTTATACCTACCTTAAACCTCTATTATACTTGATTAAATGTCCCAGTCCAGTAGTACGCAAGTTTAGACTCATGATGAGATCTAACCAATTACCAGTTAGAGCTACATATGGCACACAGTGGAAACTTCATGACAATCAACGTCAATGTAGGATATGTAAGATACCAGATAGTCTTGAACTGTGCGACATATTCTTGCAGAATGTCCAAATTTTGAAACAGTGTATCGATGTCTGTATGATTGCTATGTATATTGTCATTCTACAATAAGAACAGTTTATTTTTGGCAATTTTGCTTGAATTCACCCTCTAACTCCTTACATATTATATTACATAGGGTATGGTGGGTTGCTGAACTTAGATGGAACACCACGATTTAAAAAGGGGGTTTTGACATTTGACATATATATGAAACACTTGTGTATAGGCATGTTAAAGGCACGTTATAAATATCATATCATATCATGTGATATATTGCCTTTTAAAATCTTAAGTAATAGGTCTGTAAACATTTAGGCCTTGGCCATGTAATATCAAGTTTGGAATGGTGTACCAAAAGATTGTGAAATTTGGAAGTCTTGGGGCCTCATTACGAGGTGGGCGCAAAGGGATACCGCGCACTGTTAAGGACATCGGTGCCGGTAATCCCTTTGTGCCCCTATTCCGAGGTCACTCACCAGGTCCCTTCCTTAACGGACGGGGCCTGTTAAGGGACTTCAGATCTAATAACGGTACTGCAATTTGCGGTACCGTTATTAGCGCCTTCCCATTGAGCCCTATGGGGGCTTAAATGGGAATGTGGAATGGCTTTTTCAATGGGGACGTACCGGCCCCGCCAAGTTCGGACTGGACCGGTAAGTCCCCGTTATTGGTGGTAGAAATGGCGCTAATATCGCCATGACTACCACCAACCTTGGAATGAGGGCCTTACTCTGGACCTATAGAATGTTTTGAGATTGATGTTATCATCAAATGAACATAATCAGCACGGTGATCTTAAGAATGAATGTAAATATCTTATACTTGTAGATATGAATGTATGTAACTCATATCTTTCTTAGTAATTGTAATGTGATGCGTTGTAACTTACTATTATTATAGTAATGTACTTAAATGTTTTAGAAAATGTTAAAGTTGTTAAAGTTCTGTGAACTATAAACAACTATAATAATAAATAATTAAAAGATATATTTATGAAGTGGTATGTTTCTGATGCTGAGAATCTCTACATCTATAGTAATAATCCCTTGAGAAGCAAATTTCACATTGGAAACACTACATTGACTACATCTTTTTTATTTGGCAGGGAACCGAAAACAATCATAACCCGTTTGTAGCTGGGCTTAATCAATGTAACAGCCAATTGAGATTTACATGTGCATTTGATAATGTATCTTTCCCCTTTTAGATCTATGCTTTTGCCACCAGGATGGACATCTCTACACAAATCTTTACCGTAAGGAAACAGATCGGAATACCCTATTGCTGTAAATCAGCCAACACCCAAGAGCCTTGAAAGATAATGTTCCCTATGGCCAATTTTTGTGAATAAAACACAACTGCCCTTTTAAGCAGATTTCCAACATCAGGCCGAGATATTGGCAGATAAACTCTCAGAAAGAGGCTACCCGAGGAAATTAGTGAAGCACTTGGCAAAAAGAGCAAGGTGTACGGATAGGGAGGCTTTGTTGACACCTTGTGTTGAACAGAATGATCCTAATCAATTGGTCTGCATGATGACTTGTTCATGGGATGTGTAACAAGGGCACCATTATTTGCCCTGGCAAGAAGAAAAAAGGGCGAGCTCAATTGGTTCACTCTCGTTTTTTACAAGGCATTCTAATACAATGCATAGCACCTTGGAAGCATAATGGGCACATGGACTGGTGCCGGTCATTGGACACCATCCATCTAGTGACTGCAGTGTATGCAGATTTACTGAAAAAGTGACTGTGTTTGTCCATAATTCACTTAGATGAGTTTTGCTTCACTTCACCAATTGCAATTCCACTAATGTTCTGTATGGAATCAAGTGGCAGTGCAATCTGCTGTACATCGGTATGATGACATGGAAGGTGGCACCAGAATTAATGAGCACAGCTCAAACATTTGCACCGCTGATGTGTCGGATGCCTTGGTCCAGTACTTTCTACAGGCCAATCATACTGCAGATGATTTACAATGATTAATTATTGACATCTAAGATCTGACTGCGACAATGACACAATAGGCAATAAACTGCTTAGGTTTCAGCAGTCCTGGATACACCATCTGAGAACAGATGAATTGCACTTGAACAAGGAGCTGCAATGACTGGCTATATTAACATAAATAGTCTCTGGACTGGTTTGTGCAGCTACATGCATCCCACCATTGTGCATACATGAAGTGGGTTTAACAGCTTTCAGATTGGCCTCTTTAACAGCTTTCAGATTGGCCTCTGTGGTATAAGCATTTTTTTTTATCATTAGGCTGCAAAAAGCATTTTACTGGGCCACATTTTCATTCATCTCTTCACCCCTATTTTTTCCCATGTTTTTTGCAAAACAGTCCAATACCCATTGTGGCATTAAGGGGTGTGGGAGCACGTTTTATACATGGAGAACTCACCCCAACAACAGTGCATGCGCATGCACCGCACACAAGTGTTGCAGCGCCTTAGGTCGGCACCGTGGTGATTCTGCATACGGAGGATGCACTCCAATAACAGTATGTGTTATCCATCAAATACACATTAAGTGTTGTTGTGCCTTAGGCCTGCACTTCAGCGATTCTTAAAAATGGCTGCAGCGTTGCCCCACACATTTAGATGGGAAGCAACGCTGCAGTTTTGTTTGGTAAATTGGCCACCGAGGCCATGTGTTTCCGGCTACAGGTGTACACAGATGTAGGACAGCTTCGGATTACAGCAGTATGGCGTGCCGAGAATGCAAACATGACCGTTAGGATCAGACAGGAATCGGAGCAAAGTAAATGTACAATACAAACTAGTCAAGGTTTTCCCTTTTGCCACCCCACGACCAGTAGTAGACTCATTATGTGTCTATTTGATTAACATTCACAGCATTTAAATGTACTTTGCAGTTTTGTTTTTGCCGATTTGAAATGCAGAGTTTTAAACCTGAAGCTCCTTCGGGGCTTGTGCAACACACACGTGGTCTGTGACACTTGGGAGACATGTCACAGAGTCAATTGAAGAGGCGAGTGGCTTCTCGCTCTGGGAGTTAATTACCACTGCAGCAATGGTGTCTGTGTCTCTCTATGCAGTCAGATGGGATGTGGGACCCCCAGCCGGCCCCAGGATGCAGCCCCCAGCCAATCCCAACAAGAAGGGGCTGGACCTGCCCCAGCCCAGTGCCAACGTCAAGGAGGAAGCCATGACGCGCAGGGCCAAACGGCCAAGACGGAGGCCACAATGACCAAGAAGATGGCCGCAACAAGGGACAGCTGGTCCCTGCCAACTGGTGAAGCCATGGTGAAGTGGGCTAACGGCATTGCTGAAGCTGTGGCCTGCCGCCAATCATAACGGCCAGGGTGGTGGCCATTATGAGGGCTGCAGCCTCCCTACATCCCCACCCGCAACAGGTCTGTCAGCCTCCCCGGCATCCCAAAGACCTGCTGACCTCCCCAACATCTAACCGCCGTCGTGGTTTCAATGACTCCCACCTGGGGGAGGTAAAACGGAGAGAGCATGATATCTGCCACGTTGGATTGAGCAGCTCCTGCCTGGGGGAGACCTGGCAGGGCTCAGTGGAACATTTGCTGCCCTGTCGCTAGCAGGAGACACTGGAGGAGCTGCCTGGCATGTAGAGTCTCCCAAGCTGCCCTTCTCCGTGAAGAGTCGGACCAGCAACCCCACATCTGTGTAAGAAATGCGCTCAGCCACAGCTCTCACAGTGCCGAGCCAAGAGAGAAGAGGAACAGGAGCAGCCTCAGCTGCATGGGAGAGATGGTGGCCCACGGCTGCATTAGGGTAAAGACCCCCGCCCGAGGGGAGAAGAGAGTACACCCCGAAGGTTTCCAGCACTGTGGCTATACTGTGCTCACATGCCTCCCGATTGGAGGAGACAGTAGGGGTCTCTGCCGGCCAGCTGTCACAGCCCCTGGACGGCGCCCTCCTCAGACACATGACAGGGCCATGTCATGGCTGCACAACCTCCCCCGAGTAACAGCACCCTCTACCAATGATAACAGCAATGCAGAAATTCAAGCTGGTCGCCTACACACTGCTGCTGCCGGTGGTCCACCCGGTTTCCCCTCCAAGAAGTGGGAGCAGGAGAGAAAGAACTGCACCCTTTCCCCAGCAAGGTAGTGACGCAGGTGGCAAGCTTTTTGCCTCCACACTGCTCAATTCATCAGCCTCAGAAATCCTGCTGCTGCTAGTAGCTCCTGGCTTGCTACAACAATGAATGTTCCCATCGCACCAGAGACGTAGGGACCAAGCTGGGTTCCCGCATCAACATGCTCAATCCAGACTCAACAATCCTGCTGTTGCTGTTAAACCCAGCCCCATTACCCGAAGGACCAAAGTGCCGATGTGGTCCCAGGTATCATCGGTTGTGGCTTTGCCTGCGTACATGGACTAATAAAGTTTGCCCGAGCATAATTATTTAAATGATACCATAATTCTTGTGATTTTTCTGCCCACATTTTAAGAGGTTTTTAGAACCGGTGGCATGATCTGGGGGCAAACTAGCAGTTAAGAGGGTATTACTTAAAATATATGCATGTTAAAAATCTGACACTTCATCAAGTAATATCCATACTCCTTGCGCACATGTGTATAAATTTGGGGTAATGTCCGATATTACGAAACCAGTTAAAAAGTGCAAATGTTGCCATTTCTGAATGCAAGCTCCCAGGAAGAGCAGATTTGGACAGGGTATACCTCCTGTGATATGTGATGGGTGCATGTAATCTTAAACAAATGTGTACCTGTGCAAATATGTCTTTTGGGTCAAAATATAGATTGTGTGCAATTTGACAGGGGTGGGTTCTCTGTACCATAAACAGACCTCATCATGATGACACTTCATTTCATTCCCCCAATCAAGGGGAAGAGGATGAAGTGGCCAATGGGCAGTTGAGAGAGGGGCTGGCTAGTGATGCTGCACACACATCCACTTTCAAAACACATAAAAGCAGACAGTCAGGACAGATACAGACATTCTATTCCATCTGCTGCGGGACGCTCTGCCGGGGAAATCCATACTTTACCTCCATCAACCTCCAGAGAGCCAACATAGAGACTTCAATCTATCCACCTTCAGAGACCAAGACTTTACTTCAGAATTTGTAGCAGAGAGGTCAACTACAAGCTAAATCCCTCTTTAGCAGGCCTCAAATCATTGCCATTATCACAGCCAGGCGAGCTGTTTGAATTCTTTGCAAGAACTCTTGCCATTTGCCAGAGAGCAGTGTTGTATCCAGAGAGAGACCAGCTGAACCGGAGACCGCTGTATCCAGACCCACAGACCTGATCAGAACCAGAGACCCAGACCAGACCAGCAGAGTAGAGCTGACCCCGACGCTGTGCGCAGAGACCGTCCATGGCGAGTGAAGAAAACCTGACCAGATCCGTGGCGAGGCCCATTTATTTCTAAATATATTGTGAGTACCTAGCAGAACTGTGCAGAACCAATCTCTTAGTTAAAATAATATAATTCAATCTATTTTAATCTAAGTAGAACTGCCTCCTAACTGTCACCTGTCATTTGCAAAGCTGTCACCTGTCGTTTTCTCGTTCCAAGCTGTAACCTGTCGCTTTGAACTTTAACATTTCCAATCTGAAAAACAATCTTCACAAAATCGTTCATAACTCCGTAACCGTTTGTCTTAGAGACTTGCAGTAACTTTCCTCTGAAAGCTGGGAATATTGGCTTTTCAACGAACCTAGAACCGCATTCATATTCCATACACTTTTGCCGCAATCGCGAAAAACGCACTCGCGAATTTGCCGCGATTTGCAAATTTCTCCACGTGTGAAAACAGCAGCTTCCTTGCTTTCCTTGCTAAAAATTCGTTTGCCTCTTAAGAACCATCCCTGAATCATTGCTAGAGTGAGCCTGGACTAATATTAACTTGATACCACTCACCCTGAACCTCTAGAGGGAATTAAATGCATTTTAGCATATTTTTCACTTCATTGCCAGCACATATAAAAGCATATTGGGCCGGTGTTTCAAACTTCTGTAGTCTAAGCTTGCTGGGGTGAACTGAATTACATTTGATTGCATTTCTGAGAACTGTGTGCTTTCCTTCCATTTCCTTGCATTGCATAAAGGGGGGGAGGGGATTGCCAGAGAAAAGTGATTACATTGTTTTGTTGAAGTCATATTGTGTATTTCTATACTGCATTTCATTCATTCAACCTTGCATTCCTTGAACCCTATAAAGCATTCTCTACCACATTATTCTTCTGTCCCTATTTACCAGTGTTGCTATCTTATCCATCCTATAACCACTCATCATTGATTATAAAGAAGTGTGCTAGTGCCGGACTATCCATTATTGATTACTGCTCAGATTAAGTGTGATATTCAATTATTAATTATTATAAAGTGTGATATATATATCGATTGTTTAAATTATCAAATAAACCTTTTAAACTTGCAAAACAGAACTACTTCTTGGCTCAGTGGGGTCAGGGGGATTCCAAGAGAGGGGTATTATATAGGGGTAGTCATCCAGAACGCATGAACTGGACGTAAAGATATATCAATAAGGGTTTCCATTCAGTATCCCAGACTAGGCATTGACTTAGCTGTAGTGCTGGATTGAATCCTCTTACAGGTATCCATAAAGCTGGAAAGGATGGGTCAAAAGCACATTTTGATAAAGAAATACAAATGGCCAAACTTACATTAAGATATGATATTAGGATTGACCAAAACACCTATGGTTTAATCATTAAAAGAGCAAAAAAAGCTATTTGATTTGGTTAAAACAGTGTAAGCACTCGGTAAATAATATACAATGACAACATAGGATCCAGGTGCTTGCTGGTGGTAATGGTAAACATAAATGAGCCATTTTAGTTTCATACAGAGGCAACCCAGGAGTGCACACATAACCGTTAAATTCTTTGAAGAAATTACCTGTAAATCAACAGGAGGCCTATCCCAAATCAACCAATGTATCTTCGATTTGATAAAGAGGACGGACATTAAGCTGATTGTAAAAAACTCAAACCAACATGAGCTCCTGGGCCTAACGACCGTGCCAACGTGGTGTTAAAGCAGAATTTAGAGCAATGGGTCATAATAATAACTACCTTATTCAGCCAGGTTTGTCAAGCAGGTTATATTCCTAAGCCTTGGAGATGATCTATCTTGATCCAAGTCTTCAAAAAAGGAAGTAGAAATTTGCCATTGAATTATTGTTTACTGTCTATGTTGGATGTGACTAGCAACATTTTTGCTACTCTTGAGCTTAGGGAGCTCCAAAAGTGGGCTGCTGTATTCCACCTATTTGGAACATTTCAATTGGGATTCAGAAATGGCTCAGATACAGTGCATAATATGTTATTGCTTGACAAGCTAATTGGAAAAGCACATTTTAAAGATGCACCTGCTCCTTATGTACTGTACTGTATGTCGATCTGATAGCCACGTTTGACACTGTTTACCGCAAGACGTTTTGGCAGAAGTCAAGGAGTCACGCAATACCAGCCTGGTCATTGGAGGTGATTATGCAGTTGCATGAAACAACTACATTTCAGGTACAGTTGGAGAGTGGCGGGGCTGGCACATATCCTATCCTCACTAATTGATGGGTTAAACAGGGTTGTGTGCTGGCCCCTCTAGTTTTCAACCTGTACATTGCGGATTTGCTGGATCGCTTAAGTATGATAACCAACAGTCTTCCTAAACTAGGTGGTTTGCAAGTAGAATGGCTTCCCTATGCGGACAACATTTGTATTGGACGATACGTATGTTGGTCTGCATAGGACAGCAATTGCACTTTGCAGGTACGCCCATGACAATTATTTGGTCTTCAATACAGAAAAGACAAAGTATATGTGTTATGGAAATAGAAGCGGCAGGAAATCTCCCTTGCATCTTACTGAAGGCCTTGTTGAATTGGTGCAGGTGTACAAATACCTTGGCCTTGAGTTTGGTCATGGAGAGTATGCAGAGCTAATTGCTGAGAAGGCCAATCAAGCATTTTTACAAACCGCATTCCTTAAGAAACTTGCTTGCGCTACTGCTGGTTACAGTTATCAGCGGATAGCTCAACTTTATAAGCAGAGATTTTGTCCTGCTATAACCTGCGAACTGGAAGACGTTCAAATGTATGTTTATTATTGGTTGAAAGTCCTAGAAGGTAGATTTTTGAGATCATTACTACATTTGTAACAGTCTGTTCCAACAGAGTTATTGCACATGGAATTTGGCCTGAGACCTCTTTTAAGCATGGTGCTTAGAAAGGGGTTCTCTATATAAAGTCTGTCAGGGATGCTAAGTGTCCACTATTCAATCTTATGGGCACCGAATTGCTGAATAATGGCCATAACCGCAAGTTGTATGTCAGTGTGTGAAATGTTCAAGCAGATTAATTGGACGGCGGATTTGTCTTATGATTTTTATGAAATAAAAGTGGAATTTGAGAGTAAACTCGATATGTGGGATTGGGTTTCAAATTGTAGTCATATGGGATCGCTTAAGTGATATTTTAGACAGATTTATTTAAAAAAAAAAAAAAAACTTATATGTGAAACCTCAACCTTACTTGATTAAACACTCATCCAGATTAGTTAGAACAGTTTATTTATTACTAGCTGATATACCAGCCGTTGTCCGGGCTTTCATTCCCTCAATTCTTCACTTTTGCGGAAATCCAGGGAAAGGAGTGGGATATCCAGATGGTATGTAGCCAGTAATGTCTGGATGGTGCTAACAGGTAACTGTACTATGCAATATTTGGTGCAGATTGGTAAAACTGTGTGTAATTGTATAGGGAACATGCACAAAGCCAGAAACCCACAAAACCACACCCATATTTTCACTTTTGCTGAAATCCGGGTGAAACGTTGTGGAATTGTATAGGGACCATACCCTTTGCCACACACCCACAATTGTTCACTTTTTAAAATATAGAAGAAGATTGAGGACTGATCATGCTTCTACATTGACGACCAAAGGCCCACAATTGCATGTTCCTTCTGAATTCCGCATCTGCAAATTACCCAAGGTCTTCGAAACCGTTCATCATGTCTTGACATCTTGTAAACTATTGACTCTGCTGTATATGAATAGATTAGCCTGTAGTTATGAAGCTATCTGTGGTGACGACCTTTGGTATTATTGCTTCAATTCGGGAAATGTTGCATTGCTGATTTCTCAATTTGGTATTTGGAAGGAGGTTGAAAACAAATTAACTACTGAAACAGGGAATTGAAGTTAAGCTAAACTTTTTCAGCAAACCTTTGAACTAATTACACCTACTTAACATCATTGAACGTTATGTCTGAAGAAGATATTGTTAACATTTTAATATTGAATTAAGTTTTATGTTCATATGAATTTAAATGTGCTAATGTATATTTTATTCTATGTTTATATTATTGTCTATGTGATTTACGCCTTATCATGTATACTGTGTGTGTCTCAATGTGGAAAGCTCTGCCGAACCAATATCACATTATAATAAATAAAATAACAAGTAATACATCATACATACAGCCAATATCGACTACCTGCAAATCTGTGTTCGATCACATGATTTGATTGCACATATCACAAGAGCCAATGATAGTTTTCAATGAATTTGAAACGACAATGGGTACTAAGATTCTTACCAAACAATACCATTCACACTATGAAGAGGCCCACATGCGCCCTGAATATAAGATGGAAGTATTATGACATATGGATTCAGGAAGTGATCAATAACACAGAACATATTCGGTCATAGTGCCAGCAGAGATTACAGTGGGCCAGGCTGGGAATTGGGTAGGCGAATGATAGCTTGAGCAACTGATTTAAAGTGGGCATTTTAGGAAACCTGCTATATTGATAGTGTTTCTCATCTAGGTTAATCTGACCTATTATAATCCAGATTTATAATTCAGATTAGAAGCAGTCATATATAATTCCGTGCACTACAATGCATACTCCTTTTACCATAGGGTATGCATGTAGATGGCTTATTATGGCGGAGAAGCAGCAAGTGTCCACTGAGATGGCATTTTGTGCCCCTAAAAAGCAGAGTAACATGTTTACATAATTCTGAAGGCAAGGTACAATTACTACTGTGTCAACCTCAATCGACCATTGGGGGTCTTGCTGCTAAATGGCACGATACACTTTCTTTGTGCTATGAAGCGACAAGAGGTGAATTACCAGAACGTTGGAAAACAATTGAATTCATAAAATCAAATACAAATAAACTGTACTGTTGTGAAAAGTAGTTTCAATCTAACAATGGAAGAATAATAATTTCAACATCACTTGAAATTAAAAATGCAATACTGTTTTTCGTCCTTCACAAAGTCGCTATAAATCCACAATGAATGCATGAGCCATGTGACATTTTCACCTTAGTACTACGGAGGCAAGGTAGATAAAAGTTCAAACTCAATGAACGCATTTTACATTAATACTCTGCAATTAGTCGTGCTCTGACAATCAGTGTCTTTGCAAATGTGTGTATTCACTATCATCAACATTGGAAAGAAAATGTGCGCAGCTTCGCATAATCATGACAAGTTATATGGAACACTTTTAGAACATGTAGTGTAGACAAGTCTTAATGAAAAATGGGAATATGTCCATTTTAATTACATTTTGGAAAACAACATTAGACAACATGTCTTAATCTTGCTGAAGCAGCTAAAGACTCTGCCTTGTTCGTTCTCCTTTCAAGGCATTTCCTATCAAAATCCCACATCTAAGTCTCTCCGATTCTACAACTGGACGCTCCAAGGGGTTGTGTATGATGCCGGAACTTGGCACAGGGCCCGGCAACAGCTTAAAAGAATTCAATTTCTTTTCCGCTGAGAACAGAAAGGTGTGGGAACTGCACCATCGCTGCCTTACGCATAAGTCTTTCTTCTGCTCTTGGCGTCAGCTGGGGGCAGATCCTCATCTCCTCTCTCCTGCAGACATCCGACCTATGTCAAGGCACAATAGAAACAAGCCTTCTGTGAATTCAAGTCTAAGACATCTCGTAATGAGTGGAAAGTATGAATCCAACATGCAATGCACAGCGAAGATTGATCCCGCTTAAACCTTGCGGCATACCACGGTGAGTAATGACCTCGCAGGAGTAGATTTGAGTATGCAGTTAACCACTAACATAGGAAATCCTTTAATACACTTTATAAATGCAGGTAACATGCGACTTTTAGAGTACACGTAAGCTTTATACGGAGGCACCACCCGGGTTACGTTGTTTGCTTAAAAAAGTGCGAAGAAAGCGCATGAAAACGAAGCTGTGTGCTCATTGCATCTCGGAGGTTCGTAGGAATAAAACATGGTCACAGAGTCAGTACAGAAACCGAGCGTTAAGACAGAAAAACATTCCAAGTTTGGTGTCTCAGAAATGTCCATCACTTATTTACATAATAGCAATTGCAAACACCTGTACAGGAAGTGTTTTGAAGAGTCATCTCGCTGCACATACAATACGTTAACATCTGAACATACATGTAATATGTTTACATTTTCGTTTACATACTTTATTCGGTATAAAACCATAGAGTAAGAAATATACACATTAAAACACGCACAAAAAATCCTTTTCGATTCTTAAAAAATAAGCAAAAAATCATTTTCCATGAATCCTTTTCCACGAATTCATCCCTAAAAAATCTAAGCAAATAAAAGCAAGCTAAAATAAAACAGATCTTTAACAATAATAGAGCTAGGCCGCAGCCTCTAGTAACTACATTAAAGAGAACAATCGCCTCAGACAACTATCAGTTTGGAATCTGAAATGCACCCATCCTCTGTCATCTTTGTCCAGTATTTTCATTCTTAATATCCATGACCTATGGACAAAGCGAGCCACTGAAAATATAACATGGAGTGTAGTTGAATCCCTACACAATTTCAGTGCTTCACTGGTAAAGCATAACCTAGACTCCCTAAATAAACAGTCTCACATATTGGCTTCTCAAATCTTTCAGTTTTGCACAGAAAAACAGGAAATTGATAGTGGTTTTAATACCTAGGTCACAGAGGGGGCTGGTACCCAAACCCACGAGACCCCAACATTTAGTAAAGCAGCTATATTCACCTATCTTTATACATTTGATAATCCACCAAACTTCCTTATAAACTATTTGCACATTTAATGATGCATCATTGTATTTTTAGATGTGCCTCCGAAAGTGTCCAGAGGAACGCACTACATTAGACAAGAGTAATTCATATATAAGACAATCTACATAGCTGCCAGGTTTCCCAGTTCCATGTGTGACTCTTCTCCAGTCCTGTTGCTTCTTTCCACACTGCATGCTGGGACTTGTAGGTGCATCCTTACAAAGTATACAACAAAACTACCAGTTCCTGCATGCAATTGGAAGCAAAAACCAGCACTGGTTCTAGGGATCTGGGAAACTTGGCAGGTAGGACTCTAGCGACACTGGAACTGCAGTAATGCACGTATTCTTTGCAATAATTATTGTCTTCAGGTGTAGAGTGGTGTGTTGTCACCCCTCTCCCATCTTACTGGAGCAATCATTTAATTGCTGCTTCAAAGACCATACAGATTCATCCACTGGCTGCTTAGTGTTGCCATACCATAAAAGCTCTCCCATCAACATGTGCAGTCGATATGTAGCCACGAGACCCCACTGCTCAACGCCCAAAGATCTGTTTGACTTTTTCTAAAACCCTCAGAGTACCCAGAATAGCAACATCATTTTTGAGTCATTTGATAAATTGACTATTGCTTTGCAGGAGTACAATGACGAGTATTGGCTAAACTGCATACTCAGTAATCACAGTACTACAAAGGAAGAGTGATCATATCAGAAAGTTGAAAGAGGTACAGTCAAGAGATACACCTCTTTTGTTTTTATGGTAATGTTGGCCAAGGGTAGACTATTCTCTTCAGAATTTGTCTGCTATAATGCACTATTTACATATGAAATGTAGGCAGAGAGTAAAGAATACATTTTCTATATAAACTGTAGACAGAGCTTTTGAGTTTTACAATACATTTACTACTTAATTAACATCTCCTAAAATCTCACATTAAAGGCACGTCTCAGCTGACCTTTGTGGGGGACATTTACAAGCCCTAAATAGAAATTGCTGTCAGCTGAAAAGCTGCATTAAATATTGTCACAAAAAACAGCTGTGCTTTACTTTCCCTGGCACATGTGTGGCAAGCATTTGAACACTGCATTTTAAAATGGCCCTGCGTTTGCTTCTCTTTCATCTGAATGACAAGGAGTTATGTACTGCATTGAAGAGCGGCCCTGTGTTTGCTTTATTCCATCTGAATGCCAAAATGGTATGCACTACATCAAAAAAACGGGCCTGTCTTACTGTTAATTCACATGAGGGGCAAGGATTTCAACATTGCAACCCGACATGGCTTTTGTTTTCCCTTTCATGTGAACAGCAATGCTCTAAACATTGCAAATGAAAAACAGCTTGGCTTTTTCTTTTTTTTTTCCAGCGTCAAATCAAAGGACCCTGTGCAGGGGGCCTATCTCTCCATGTCAATGGACCAGCTGCAAATGAAAACCCACTCAAAAGGACAAATTAAAGAATTTTATGACCAGCATTTCAAACGTTAGATGAAGTACGGCTTGCACATGTGTGAAAGAAAAAAAAAGAAAAATGACTTTTAAAAGTCATTGTGAAAGGATAGCTTTGCTCGCACAGACATTTCAGTGAATATGTTGTGGGTGGGGTGTTGACAAAAGGCATGTACATGATGTTTTCCCCCACAAGGCTTCAATCAATCAGGAAGAGGCTCACCATACTGGGAAAAAAAAACGTTTTTTTGGGCTCAGGCAGGAAACTTCTCAATTGACAGCCTTTCCTCCCACTGGAAGTCACACCTATAAGTGAACTATTCCGCAATGACATGTGATGTGGCTGAGGGTGCTATAATTCTCTACTCTGCTTGACTGGAAGGCAGTACTAGCAGGGAGGACAAAGAAAGCAAGTGTGGCTAGAGCTTGACCAAGAATTGTGAGTTCCTCCAGCACCAACTACCAAGGACAAACTGACAAACTTCAAAGGGTGTAATATAAGTATTTTGTTGCAAGCTGAGCCAGTGGGAGACAGTTGGCTGTGGGGAATAAATCACCGCCCTCCCATATGTGACAGATTCTCCAAATTGACATTAAAGGATTGATTCATTTTAGGCCTTTTCCCCAGTATTCAGAATAAGAAGTAATTTAGTTGTATGCTATTTGTCCCTGCAATTTCCAGGGGGTTCTTAAGAGACTAAGGGCCTCATTACACGGTAGGCGGTAACCATGGCACTATTAGCGCCATGGTTGCCGCCGGTACCGTACCGAGTCTGCCATGGTGAATGGCGGTATTACCGCCACATTCCAAGGTGTGTGGGGGTGGTAATTCCCCATTCACCATGGCACTTCCCCATTCCCATTTGAGCCCCCATAGTGCTCAATGGGAATGGGGAAGGCGGCAATTACGGTACCGCAAATTGCGGTACCGTAATTGCCTCCAAGGTTCCTTTGCGGGCCCGTTCCTTAACGGCTGGTAAAACCAGCCGTTGAGGTCGGGTCCCGCAAAGGGACCTCGTAGTAAGGTGGTAAGGGTTTACCGGTACACTTAGCGGTAACGGTAAACACTTACTGCATTCCATGTAATGAGGCACTAAGTGTATGTTCCTATGACTTTGTGGACTCGGTTGAGCACTCGCTGCGATCTAAGCATGATCTGCAGGTCGCAGGTTTGAATCCCGGCAAGGCCAACTCAGCCTTTCAATCTTCCGAGGTTGATAAATGATTACCAATTTCAGATGGGTGATATTGTATGTAAATATGTGCTCTGTAAAGCACTTTGGATAAAGGTGCTATATAAATAACACATCATTATCATTATCATTAAAGACTCATTGCTGGCTGATTTAAAAATGGGAAAAATATGAAAATTGGTGGAAAGATGGAAAATTAGATTATGAATCTACTTAATCATTTGCAGAGTTATAACTGTAAAGCATTTCATGAAAAGGACAACAATGTGCAAAGGGCCATGCTACCTCACACGGTGTTGGCGATCGGCTTGCCTAATTCCCAAGGACCCACTGAAACCGCATATCTATTTCTTATGGCGATGGCTCGTATAAATTTGAAATTATCATACATAACTCAGTTTTGCTAAATAGTGGACCTGGGAACAAAGAACTATAATAAATGACAAACAGACAGAGGATGCTATCTCCCCTTGAACCAATAAGGCCAGGGGGCGGAGAGAAGAATGGTGAACTGTCCTATCCCAGGGTAGGTGTGCTTCATGTTCATCCTCTGACAAACTGGCCTGTCGCCTACTCCAAAGGCAATACCAGCTCTCCGTTCTCACCAAGAAGAGAGCCCTTATCCGAGTCCGCATCACTGCGGCATCTATTCGGCCGAACTCTTTAAAATCTGCAAGGAGCTGGCCAATTCTGCTACAGTATCTACCTTTCCTGTCCTCTCCCAGGCCCTCTGTACGGCACTGGCCTCCCACTTCTTTTCAAAACCTCAGGACATCCTGTCCTCAATCTCCTCCTATCACCTCCCCCTGACTATTCCCTGCCCGGCCTCTGGCCCCTCTGCAGCCTCCCCTCCTCTCTCCTTCTCTGCCTTTCCCCTTTTTTCCGCTGACGAGGTTTCGAGACAAGTCCGATCTATGAAAGTCTCGTCAAAACAGGTCCACCGCTGTTCCTCCAAAACTATCAAGGACCACATTGATTCCTTGGTTCCTGCTCTTGCTGACTTCTGCAATCACTCCTTCACCTCTGGAGTCTTCCCATCCCCTCTCAAGCACTCCCTTGTGCACCCTCTTCTTAAGAAACCCTCTTCCGACCCTTCCTGCCCAGCTAACTATCACCCATTCTCTATCACTCCCTTCCTGGGCAAGCTCCCGGAGAAACTGGCTATCTCCCAGCTTAATCTCCATGCTGAATTTGTTGGTAGCCTTCATGACCATCAGTGTGGCTTCAGAGCCGCCAGAAGCACAGAAACTGCTCTCCTGAACATCTGTGCGAATCTCCTCTCGAACCTTGACTCTAAAATTCCATGTGTTCTCATCTTGCTTGATCTCTCTTCTGCCTTTGATACTGTCAACCATACCATCCTGCTAAACCGTCTCCGTTATAACCTGGGTATCACTGGTCAGGCTCTGGCCTGGCTGACCTCTTTCCTCTCAAATCGACCCTCCCAGGTCCAACTGGGATCTTTCCTCTCTGACATCTTTTTCTCTACCTGTGGTGTCCCCCAGGGTTCTAACCTCTCTCCCTGGCTGTTCAACCAGTATCTGACACTTCTTGCCCACTGCATCGCTGCTCTCTGCCCCAACTTTCAGTGCTATGCGGATGATACCCAGCTCATTTTCAGGCTACCCTCGGCCTCCTCTTCTCCTTCCCTAATCTCTGACTGTCTTTCTGCTATACAGGAATGGTGTGCCGCCAACGACCTCTGCCTTAATGCCAGTAAGGCTGAGATTCTACTCATCGGCACACCCACTCCCTCCTTCTCTGCAGCTCTCTGGCCGGCCTCTCTTGGCCCTCTTCCTGCTCCTACCTGCAAGGCAAAAAACCTTGGGGTCATCTTCGACTCCACACTCTCCTTCTCTCCTCACATTTCTGACGTTTCTAAGAAGTACACTACCAGCTGCACCTCCTCAGAGGTATCCTTCCTTTCCTCTCCTTCCCCCAGAAGCTCACTGTCTCCAGAGCCCTGGTTCTCTCGAAGCTGGACTACTGTAACAGCCTCTATCTAAATCTGCCTGCCTGTACTCTCCACCCGCTGCAACTCATCCGGAACAGGACTGCGAGACTTGTACTTGGCCTCAAGCCCAGGGACTGTATCTCTCCAGGACTGAAATCGCTACACTGGCTCCCTGTGGCTGGGAGGATTAAGTTCAAAACCCTCTGCATTGTCCACAAGGCCTTCTGGGGCCTTGGGCCAAAATACCTTCAACTCTCTCTTCCTAAATATCTTCCTTCTCGAGCTCTTCGCTCATCCGCCTCCAACTACATCAGGGTCAGCCGCTTCTCCAAGCAACGAGTTGGGGGGAGATCTCTCTCCGCAGCAGGGGCCTCCCTCTGGAACAGCCTTCCTGCCTCCCTGAAAAAAGAGGAGAACCATCTCTGGTTCCGGAAGCACCTCAAAACCTTCCTCTTTGCTTCTGCTTTCTCTCCCCCTCTCCCCTGCTTAATCACTGAAACTGTACTGAATCAGCAACTGGGCCACTCGCCAAGCCACTCTCCCCTTGGCCCAGCCACTCTCGCCTGCACTGCCTCCCTGGCAACCCCCGCACTACGGGACTCTCTCTGTATCCCTACAGACCCCCCTCCCAGCACTAGTCTGCCCTTATCCTGCACTTGCCACCAGCTGGCCCTTATTATTTATCTTGTATTTTACTAATCACTTTGTACTGCACTTTCCCCTCTCCCTTTCCCCCTTGCACTTTTCCCATTCCCCCTACCCATGCACTTGTGCGATCTGAATGACACCTGGCCTAGAAGGATCATTTGTCTGTCTCCCCTTGTTACCCCCTCCCTGCCTCGTCGCGCCTTGAAACACTTGTGTATAGGCGCATTACAAATGCCATATCATATCATATCATATAGGTATAATTTTAGAGTACTCCCCTAGATTGTAAAGTGAATGATCTTTTGGGCTATATAAGGGGGGGACTGTACTAGGTTAGATACAATAATTCAGGGAGACAGGAGAAAGAGGATGGAGGGAAAGCTGAAGTTACCATCTTGGAGAGTTCAGAGACCAGACCCCTTGCCTAGCTGTCCTGAGAGTCCTGACATCCAGCTGGCTGTCCAGAATTCCATCCAGGCAGAATGCAGAGACCAGATCCCTTCCCTTAGCAGGCCAGATAGTCCTGAGATCCAGCTGGCTGTCAGGAATCCCAAACCAAGGCTTACTCTGTAAGTAGCGCATATCCCAGCCCTAAATTGCATAAGCCCTTCCTTTTGTAACATTGCATCCAATATTTCCCCCATTGAAACCCCATTGAAAATCCCATTGAAACCCCATTGAAAGTCCCAAATTGGCAGTATAATTCATTCACCTTCCCATAATAGAATCTGTATTAGCCTGTGTATGTTAGTGTATTTCTTTGATAAATCCCTCAGTTTTCTGTATAAATACTTAACATTTTTTTTTAATTAAATCAATTAATTCCCCATTGAAATTCACGGTACAAGTTGGTTAAAATTCAAAATTAACACCCTTGTGCCTAGTGTCTTTCTTTAATAACTATAGTCATTAAAGTAAAGCATCAAAAGAATTAGTCTCCTTATAACTGAAAACCTGAATTGGCCCGTGTATTGTGTGCATTACCCCACAAATTCCTATTTTGCATCTTCCCTATTCAAACGTGTACCGTATTCCCATTTAGAGCCACCCCTTTTGTCTAGAATCCTACCTGTTATGTGCCTTTGCCCTTGAAAACCGATTTCTGATTTTGAAAGCTATGTACCTTTCCTTAGCTACCTGTCATTGCAAATCCTGTGTAAAACAAATTTCCATTTGCTGTTTGCATTTTTTCCTTTTGCATTTGCTTTCTCTTCAAAATCAATTTTCCTACCTCATTTCCACATTGTTCTGTGTGCTGATTAGTAGTCTCTAAGCGTCCCTGTCTCGTCAAGTGTAGCAACACGAATTTCCATTTATTATATCCCACCGCTGTTGTGAGTAACAGTGCGAGTAATAATCCAAATCATATTCTGTGGTTTTGCTCCAAAAATGGGTTTTCACTTTATTTTCTGGCTTCTCATCTTGGGGTGGTGGGCTTTATTCCAAATCCTATTCTTTATTTCTATCCTTACTCCTTGCCACTGCCTTCCATTCAAAGGAATAAAGTAGCTGATTTTGGGGTGGATGGGGAGTTTTGCAGGGGAGGAGTGCCAAACCTTATTGCTTTCACTTGATTCAAAATTGTTTTTCCTGTTTTGCCATTAAAGATCTGTGTGAACTGTGTTAAGATGTTTGAAAACCAATTGTTCTGTAGGAATCATTGCATGAGTGTTGCCACAACATTGGTGGCTGTTGTAAAATGTTTTGCTTTTTCTTTTTCATTAACCACACATTAATAAATATCTTATTGATACACACCGGCCTGGTTCCTAATCCATTGTGACACGAGGTGTTTGTGAAGGTTGGGTGCAAGATGGGTTGGAGGCCTACTCAAAACGAATCTGTGGTTTATTAAAGATAACAAGTGCTTTATTGTACACTGCATTCGTTGTCGGGGAAGGAGACCCTGGCCGAGTGTGCCGTGTTATAAACCGTGAAAAGTGGGGGCTCGTGCCATGATTGAGGTTAGAGTTTTCACCCATGACAGTCCAACACAGCAGGCTAACTCATTATAGGTAGTGTTACATTTGGTGGCTAGAAAGCTGTTGTTACACTGTTAAGGCATCATCCAAAAACTAGTACCCTAGGTATCAGGCTTGTATCTGAAAATTAAATATTGTAACCATAAACTTTTTAAGAGCAGGGTAGAGAATGTGTCCTTGTATAGATAACCCACCAGCAGTAGAACACTCTTCATAATTTGCACGTGGAAATTAACATGGCTAGACAGCACCTTCTGCCCAAATTATTAATTAGAGAGGAATGGGAAGAACAAAAACATGAAACCTGTACCTAGAAATCTAGAATGATGCAACAGGTGTCCTCTATAAGCATGGATGTGTGGACAGACAGTGGCCTGTTACATCAAGCCCTAACTGAGTTCAATATGACCCAGAACAAGATGAGCAGATTAAGATGCACCAACTCACTGTGTATGTGTACTTCCATGATAGTCATTGAAGAAAAGTACCAAGAAAGTGTAACCTCAGTGCAAAACCAGTCTGAGCTCTAAAATCAAATACAGGGTGAGTTAAGGAAGGCAGAGGAGAAAATGTGAGAAAGCCAAAACTCTGAGTTAGGCGGTAACCATGGCACTATTAGCGCCATGGTTGCCGCTGGTACCGTACCAAGTCTGCCATGGTGAATGGCGGTATTACCGCCACATTCCAAGGTGTGTGGGGGCGGTAATTCCCCATTCACCATGGCAGTTCCCCATTCCCATTTGAGCCCCCATAGGGCTCAATGGGAATGGGGAAGGCAGCAATTATGGTACTGCAAATTGTGGTACCGTAATTGCCTCCAAGGTCCCTTTGCGGGCCCAGGAAATACCATTCAGTAGCTAAAGAATGATTTGGCAGCTCAGCAACAAACTAATTTAGAACAGGAGACCCAATTGTCTGCACTGAAAGAAGAGTACCAAGAAAAGGGTTAATTCCCTGAAAGAGAGTCAACTAAAATTGAACCAACAAGTGACATACAATAGAGCCTGCTGAGAGGAGATAAACACTTTACAAAATGAGATCAAGCAATTGGGAGAGGAGAATAACAAGTTACTCATTAAAGAAGTCCATTCCGAAGCAGAATTTGACCAGGAGTGCCAGAAGATGGGCGTTATAAAACAACAGAGAGATCCCTTTAGTGAACTGAATTGCACACTTTATCAGGAAAAAGATGCCATATGCAAGGAGTGTGCAAATTAAAAATAGACCTGGGGACAAGTGAGTCATGTTTTCAGGAACTGACTGACTTAAAAGCAGAGTATGAACATTTGATGGGACATATGAGGCAAATAGAATTTGATCTAGAGCAGGCAACACAGGCCAAAACTGCACAGAGCGAGGAGATTAATCTCCTGCAACAGAAATGGTCTGAGTACTCCCAAACAATACAAGAAGCACAAAAAGAAAATGAGGCCCTTGGTGATGAGAACATTGGACTTCAGAGCCAAGTAATAGCACAAGGGAAGGTCATAGAAGCCAGTCAAGCATTGATAGCAGAACACAAGGCTCAGGCCTTTGCATACTATCAAGAAATAGGGGCTGAGTGTGCCAGGTTAAATAAGGACTTGAGGAACCCTGAACAGCTAGAGAGTGGCAGGGCAAACCCTGATCACAGTGTGATACCTTTTGTACCAAGGGCCTCAAGCCAACTTACAACCCTTTTCACGCAAGTCACTGCTAACTTCATGTCCACAAACTGACAAGAATCAGGAACCATGAGGCAGCCGGACTCAATTAGGCCCAGCATACTTGAGCCGGCAGGCCAGCATCCATCAGAGATTGATGGGCGTGCATCCCTGTTCAGGTTAAAAAATATTGTGGCCGATATATCTGACCAGGAAGACTCCTATGAAGAGAAAATCAGGGAGTTAGACTGGAAGAAACATCAGTTACAAAGGAACCACCTGGTTCACTTTGCAGATAAAAAGGAGTCTGACTTTAGGGCCAAAAAGAGCATCCTGAAAACCTCCACTCAATCCCGGAGGTGGGGGAGTTCTCCAGCAACCCCGGAAGAAGGGAGGTGTAAGATAACTACTCCCCTCTGCAAAAGAGGGAGTCCAAGCGAAGTGACCCAGAGAGCCCACAATACAACAGGGGAGAAGAGACTAGGCCCCATCATTCTGGTAGAACTGTCTCTATCTCTAAGAATCAGGGAGCACCTAGAAAAAAGGGATGGGCCCTCGAAGAGCAGCAGCTCCAAGTCTGAGGGGGAATGTACTCAGGTGCAGCAGAAAAAGAAGACTGGCAAACAAAAGAGAACTCTGGTGAAAGACCCCATTATACAGATACAAGCCATTAGAAGTTTCATGACCCTGTATGATAAAAATGCCAAGTACTCAGTCTGGGAACATCTGGAGCCATATGACCAGGTGATGGGGTAATTTGGCATTAAAGACTGACCAGAATTCTATGGAGTTTGCAAAATGGACATTATCCACAGAATACTCCAGCGTCTTCACTGGGCTGGAAGATCAGAACCATGCCAGGTGGTCTACCTACACGGGGGCCATCTTGAAGCACTTCTCCACTCATTGAAACCCCCGGGAGGCTTGCAAGATAGCCTAGACCTGTAGGATCATTTGTCACGTATGTGTACAAACATCAGACTTTGTTCTTTGAGTTTTACTCAGAGGTCACACCAGATTAAGATCATGAACAGGGTCTATTGGACACCGGAAAGGTTAGAAATAAGAGGAATGGCAGACAATTCCGATTGCTGAGCTTGCGTCCATGACATACACATACTTGACCAATGATCCTCATTAATGTCGCTTTCAATCCTCAGACTCCATTCCTCTCTCAACAAATCATTGCTTTTATATTCTGTCACAATCAAGCCATATATACTCATTCTTTATCCTGCTTCTTACAAGTAAAGCACTACTTTGCTTTAAACTCCCTCCTTTTTCTTCATACTCTGTAATGATGTAGATAAAGTGTTTGTATTCCCAATTTTAATTGAAATCTCAATGGTTCCATTGGATTCAGTAGTTGACATAGTTTCTGTCTGAAATTGTACATTAGTACATACTTGCTGTTCAGCACATGTTACCAAATAAGAGGGTAATTCATAGAATTTCGCAGAAAAGTGTCGCAAGTGGCTGGCGCAGAGTGTCCGCGTGCGATTGACTGCGCCAAGCACGTGCGCTAAAACCGATTTCCACGCACAGCGTATTCATGGATTTCAGGCTACCAAACCAGCCGTGGCGCAGAGAATCGCAGCGACCCTGCAGCAGCGCCAGTAAAGCCCCCAAGAACGCCCTTGCGCAAGGAAAAGCCATCAAAATCGCTAAATCATCGCAAAGGGCTGCGCGAACCCTGGACCAGTTCACCGGGCTGCCAAACAGCAAACACCAAGTGGGGAATGTGTATTTCAGGGGTGCGCGGGAAGTTGCATACGCGATTGCAGCAGGGTATGTGTATTTCAGGGGTGCGCGGCAAGTTCCACACGCGATTTCAGCAAGGTATGTGTATTTCAGGGGTGCGCGGCAAGTTCCACATGCGATTTCAGCAAGGTATGTGTATTTCAGGGGTGCGCGGGAAGTTGCACACGCGATAGTCCCAGTGCGAGCAGGGTACGTGTATTTCAGGGGTACGCGGGAAGTTGCACACGCGATAGTCCCAGTGCGAGCAGGGTACGTGTATTTCAGGGGTGCCCGGGAAGTTGCACACGCGATTGTCCCAGTGCGAGCAGGGTACGTGTATTTCAGGGGTGCGCGGGAAGTTGCACACGCGATTGTCCCAGTGCAAGCAGGGTACGTGTATTTCAGGGGTGCGCGGGAAGTTACACACGCGATTGGGCCAGTGTGAGCAGGGTACGTGTATTTCAGGGGTGTGCGGGAAGTTGCACACGCGATAGTCCCAGTGCGAGCAGGGTACGTGTATTTCAGGGGTGCGCGGGAAGTTGCACACACGATTGTCCCAGTGCGAGCAGGGTACGTGTATTTCAAGGGTGCGCGGGAAGTTGCACACGCAATTGTCCCAGTGCGAGCAGGGTACGTGTATTTCAGGGGTGCGCGGGAAGTTACACACGCGATTGGGCCAGTGCGAGCAGGGTACGTGTATTTCAGGGGTGCGTGGGAAGTTGCACACGCGATAGTCCCAGTGCGAGCAGGGTACGTGTATTTCAGGGGTGCGTGGGAAGTTGCACACGCGATTGTCCCAGTGCGAGCAGGGTACGTGTATTTCAGGGGTGCGCGGAAAGTTGCACACGCGATTGTCCCAGTGCGAGCAGGGTACGTGTATTTCAGGGGTGCGCGGGAAGTTACACACGCGATTGGGCCAGTGCGAGCAGGGTACATGTATTTCAGGGGTGCGCGGGAAGTTGCACACGCGATACCAGCAGGGAATGTGTATTTCAGGGGTTCTGGGGAGTACTACACGTGAATTGGCCGTGTGGGTCCTCCCAGGTGTACGCTCCACAACCTCCACGGCCCCTGCAGGCAGCCCACACCACGGGGGACTACCCTGCACCCCTGCCCATGTCCCGCAGGCAGCACATTCACCATGGGCATGCCCCCCAGCCAACCCACATGTCACCTTGCACTACTGATCAACAATGCATGTCTACCACCACCCCCACCCCCCAGCAGTGCAGGGGCAGCCTCCACCAGGCCCCCACTCATGTCTCCCACCACCCCCACCCCCCTGCCACCATGGGCAGCCTCCAACAGGCCCCCACTCATGTCCCCCTGCACCCCCACCCCCCAGCAGTGCAGGGGCATCCTCCACCAGGCCCCCACTCATGTCTCCCACCACCCCCACCCCCCAGCAGTGCAGGGGCAGCCTCCACCAGGCCCCCACTCATGTCTCCCTGCACCCCCACCCCCCAGCATCCAGGGGCAGCCTCCACCAGGCCCCGACTCATGTCTCCCACCACCCCCACCCCCCTGCCACCATGGGCAGCCTCCACCAGGCCCCCACTCATGTCCCCCTGCACCCCCACCCCCCAGCATCCAGGGGCAGCCTCCACCAGGCCCCCACTCATGTCTCCCACCACCCCCACCCCCCAGCAGTGCAGGGGCAGCCTCCACCAGGCCCCCACTCATGTCTCCCACCACCCCGCCCCCTGCCACCATGGGCAGCCTCCACCAGGCCCCCACTCATGTCCCCCTGCACCCCCACCCCCCAGCAGTGCAGGGGCATCCTCCACCAGGCCCCCACTCATGTCCCCCACCACCCCACCCCCCAGCAGTGCAGGGGCAGCCTCCACCAGGCCCCCACTCATGTCTCCCACCACCCACACCCCCCACCAGTGCAGGGGCAGCCTCCACCAGGCCCCACTCATGTCCCCCTGCACCCCCACCCCTCAGCATCCAGGGGCAGCCTCCACCAGGCCCCCACTCATGTCTCCCACCACCCCCACCCCCCTGCCACCATGGGCAGCCTCCACCAGGCCCCCACTCATGTCCCCCTACACCACCACCCCCCAGCATCCAGGGTCACCCTCCACCAGGCCCCCACTCATGTCCCCCTGCACCCCCACCCCCCAGCATCCAGGGTCACCCTCCACCAGGCCCCCACTCATGTCTCCCACCACCCCCAGCATCCAGGGTCACCCTCCACCAGGCCCCCACTCATGTCTCCCACCACCCCCACCCCCCTGCCACCATGGGCAGCCTCCACCAGGCCCCCACTCATGTCCCCCTGCACCCCCACCCACCAGCATCCAGGGGCAGCCTCCACCAGGCCCCCACTCATGTCTCCCACCACCCCCACCCCCCTGCCACCATGGGCAGCCCCCACCAGGTCCTCACAATCCCCAATCATGTGCGTAATGGTCAGCCTCCACAGCCAAAAAGCCCTACCAAGTAACCCATTCACCCACATGGAAATGGAAATCACATGTTACACCCCTAATGTTCATGAAGCTAATGAACCCATGTCCGTCACACACAATTGTTGCAATTGAATGGGAAAACACACAACATGACATGCATGAAACCAATGAGATGATACCACACAGTGAAGTATGCAAACAAAATTGTATTGAAAAAAATAAAGAATGCTAAAGAAAGAAAACAAACTACAATGTGAATGAGAAAAAATAAGCTGCATGTCCGTATAAAAAAAAAAAACTGGAAATCCAAATTGAAAAAATTTTTGTCCAAAGTCAAATGTAAAAAAATCTCCATGCAATAAAGAACTATGTACAAAAATAACAAGGGTCCATGAGCCCAACTGAACAAAGGAAACCTACTAAAAACCTACCTAAAAATCAACTATATACAAAAAGTGGAGCAGTGTCCGTCGACTCCAAATCATAATACGAAAGAAAGGAACCCTAAAACTAAAGAACTATATACAAAGAGGGCGGGCAAGTCCAGCGGCTCACTCCGTGGTGTCCCGGGCCAGGGCATCATCGAACTCCTGTTCGATGTCCCGGAGGCGGTCCAGTTCCATGGCCCCGAGGGTCCGCAGGGACGCTGCTGTGTCCTCCTCCAACCCCCTGCGGATTGCCTCGAGGCACTCGGCCCGCCTCAGGGCCCTCCGCATGGAGTTCTCCGCCCTGACCATTGTGAGCCGCGCCTCTTCCGCCCGCCGCCGCTCCGCACCTATGGCGTGGCCCAACCGCTGCCACACGGAAGACACTCTCTGTCCTGGGTCCCCCTGCCCTCCGGCCGATGCCTGCCCCTCCGATGTCGAAAGCCCCGAGCCTTCATGTCTCCCACCATGTTGCTGCTGCTGCTGCTCTGCCTCTGCCCGTGCACTGCCTCCTGCTGCCTGCACATCCTCCGCCGGCTGGGGTGCACTTGTTGATGTGGCCACCCCTGCTGGACCTCCGACTCCCGACTGTGGCAGGGATGCCTCCTCCACCAGCCTGGCCGCACCGTCAGAGGCAGCTCCACAGGGCACCCAGGTGACTGATGAGTGGGAAGATGGCACAGAGGACGACTGGCGCGTAGGGGGTCCAGTTGAGGAGGGGGTCGGAGCAAGCCCCATCAGACGAAGGAATCCCGCCTGGGTGACCTGTCCCAGCAGGCTGACGTGGTCAACGAGCCATTCGAGATGACGTGCAGTCTCTCCATGAAAAGACTGCAGGTCACAACGCATGGCCCGTTGACGCAACGCCACACCAGCCAGGACAGGCTCAACCCAGACCTGGATGGCCACGTCCGCAGCCAGAGGAAGGCCAGTTGACGTCAGCTCATCCCCTGCCTGACAACCGGTCTGGACGTAGGCATCCCTGCTGGTGCAAGATGATGCAGGGACAGGATCGGGGACAGGATTGCACACAGGCACCTCCGCGGCCGCCTGTGCTGCCTCCTGTCCCTGGTCCTGCACTGCACCACTAGCACCAGTGGGATCCCCACCTCCAGACCCCGTCACTGGTGCTTGTGTGGCCCCCTCCTCCATCAAACCCCCCACCAACCTGGATGACTCCGTGCCATCTTCCCCCGTTGGGCCCTGTGGGGTCCCAGCTGCCCCTTCTGCTGCCGAGGAGTCCAACTGCAACCTCTGCCTCTTGGACCTCCCCCCGGCAGCTGCGGCCTGGGACGCAGCACCGGACTCCTCACTCCCCGACGAGATGACAACACGGGAGGGGAGCCGGGCCTTGCGTCTCCGGCTGGCGGTCGGATCCCCGCCGCTGTGCTCCACAGGACCTTCTCCGCCCTCTTCATCAGTTGCAGACAGGGAGAAACAAAACACAGGCATCAGGGCACTGTACAATGGACACATACACGCATGACAGTTGCACATGAGTGGCATTGGCAAACCTCAGAAATGTCATCACAATCCCCAACACACATGTCATTGCAACTGGCACACATGAGCCATACCACAGCCATATCGCAACTGCCACCACCATCCCTACACATACAACAGCATCAGCAGCCAAAGGGGATCCAGACATCACATGCAACACAGGAAGTGCACCACACATGTACACACACCACCACACTTGCATGCATGTCTACACCTCTGCCAAGTGTCGCACTGTTCAGACGGGCATCCATGTCACATCTGCCAATCAGGCTTCCACATACCGCTGTCACATGCATCCATGTTGCATCACTGTTGCACCCTTGTCAAATACACACACATGCACATGTACACAGTGCTCATACATGCAGCCGAAAACAACATACATGCCTGACATCAGGGACATGTCTACTTACATACACATTCATCCAAACATGTGTGCACGCACAACTGCATTTGCCATGCAAGCCCACACACACAAGCACCATCCATGTCTCACACATTACAGCCCTCGCATGTGTCAGCCCCACGGCCCTGTACACCCCCACCCATACTCGACCCCATACAAACAGATGTGCAACCGGCACAATGGCGAATGATCACCACACGCACTGCTCACAATCAGGATGCATGTACACTCACCGCTCGACTCCAGACGGGTCTGCTTCTCTAGGACCTGGACGTGGAGCGCTGGGGATATGCGTTCCAGGACCCCCATCTGTTCTTCCGACAAGTGGCCCCGGCGCCCCTTGGCATCCGCTGCCTTCAAGAGGCGCCGGGCCTTGTTCAGGGTCCTGGACCTGAAGTCCTCCCAGCGCTTCCTGACATGTTGTAAGTCCCGGACTGCCACCCCCTCCGCGTTGATGGCAGTCACGATGTCAGTCCAGATCCGAGTCCGTCCTTCCTTGTCGGCGCGGGAACTTCCGAAGAGGGCATCATACTGCCCCAGGACTTGCTCCACCAGGACACCAACTTCGGTGGCACTGAAGCTGGTGCCCCTCTGCCTCTCTGGCCGGGGGTTGTCAGTGGTCACAGATGGTGTTTGCCCCGACATGACAACCCCAGAGGCAGGAGTGGGTGGGCAACTGGGTCCTGGGGCTGGGCTATGGAGCGATGGAATTCCAGTAGGGAGTCTTCGGTTCCAGCAGGGATGGTCACAGCAACAGCACCCCTGGCTGATGTGCAGGCAGCAAATGGCAGTGCACGTGGGCAGCAGGCAGTCAGGCAGCAGCAGATGGCAGGTGGGAGCGTGCGCGGGGCTCTGGGGGGCAGTAGTTCGGCCTTCTGGGCAGGAGCATGGTCTTCCGTGTGCTTACGCGTGGCCAGCTTGGTACGGAGTGATTTGGCACGTGAAAATCCTGCACGTCAGCGTGAAAACCGAGGAAAGGCCCTTAGCGCGTAAGCGCGTCAGCACGCATACGCGATTCTATTGGACCAAAGGCCCTCAGCGCGTAAGCGCGTCTGTGACGTGAGCCGCACGGGTGTTTCCCACACAGCACGTGATGACAGAGCACACGTGGAAAGACTGCACATCAGAGTGTCATCGCGTGTGATTGGTGTAAATGGCCGTACACGCAGAAGTGACAAAGCGTGTAATTGGTGGAAATGGCCGTACACGCAGAAGTGACAAAGCGTGTAATTGGTGGAAATGGCCGTACACGCAGAAGTGACAAAGCGTTTAATTGGTGGAAATGGTCCTAGCGCGTAGACGCCGCGTAAGTGACGCTGGACGTGTGGGCCTGTATAAAAGGTACGCGTAGAACACCATTTCCCTGTACGTACTTTTCGTGGAGAGCGAGTGGGTGAATTCTGTACTTCTTGTCGGTTCACACGCGATTTACTTCACGGCGTTTCAAGTTCGTATTCCCTGTTACCTCTGACAGATTTTTCTCCTTTTTCTCTTTTACTGGTTTACCTGGGCCTGTTCCCTCAAACAGTGTTCCCTTCTACTGTTGTCCTGTCTCCTCAGACAGCGTACATATCTTCTTTTGGCGGGAGTGTTGCCAACCAAATGCGCTCCTTTTTCACGCTCTTTTACCTGGCAGACGGTGAGTCACGCACGTATCTAACATCTGTGCTTGCCCCGTGTGTAGCCTACCCCTTCAGAGGTCATTCTAGGCTGCGTGTGACACGCATACGTTCATTCTTGTGTTACTGGGTGCCACAGCGTAGTGCAGGTTTTTCTTTCTGCACACGTGGTCTAGGAGGGGTTGCGTGCACGTCATCTCCCTTTTTTGGGGCTCCTGTGCGTAGCGTGACCCGTCATCTTTCCCCAGGGGTTACAATCAGCCTTGCAAGAGCACTAGGGTACAATTACCATCTGGTACCCAACCCCTTTGACCCCCAATTGCCCAGGACAATATTTTACTGCCACTCCCATACGCACATTAACATCAGTACCATGGCTGGGAGGCGAGGATTCCGTAAGGGTGGCAAAGGTGGAAGAGCCACAAGTGGTGGCCATGGTGGATCCGGTAGGGGACGTGGTTGTTACTTGCAGGGTGAGCCTGTCCCCCCATGTGTGGAGGACCAGTCAAGGGCACCCATAATCCCCCCCCTCCCGTTGAGGCTGATGTGGCTGACACCATCCATGCTCAGCCCTTGTTGGACCAGCCCATTGTGGCACCAGACCTGGCTGACTCCATGGCTGACTTCCAGGTCAGCAGGCCTATGACACGTGCGCTGGTGCACGTTGATGTCACCATGCCACGTGCATCTGGGGCAGCAAGGTCATCTGCTGCCCCAAGTAGGCAGGGCGGAGAGGCTGCAGGGGCAGCTGCGGCTCCATCCACCCCAGCCCTCACACACCCAGCCCGGACAGTGTCGGTCCTAGTCCATGCTGCTGATATACCCCCTGACACCATCACACTAGAGCCAATGCCTGCACCAACTCCCATGCTGAGTGTGCAATCCCACACTCCTGATACAGAGTCCACCAGGGCTCCTGCCCCTAGTGTCCAGAGCGGCGCAGGACACTCAGGATCACCACCACCTTCCAAGCGGAAGAGGAAGAGTGCTCGTCCGGCACAGGCTGATGCCCCAGACACGGCTACACAGTCCGGCCCGTCCAGGAAGCCCAGCTTCACGGATGACGAACTGAATGCACTTGTCGAGTATGTGTCGGCACATGACAACGAGATGGTCATTGTTGCAGGATCCAAGACCACACCTGCACAACGCCAGGCACACTGGCAGACCGTTGCGGACATCGTAAGTGCCCTTGGAATCGTGAGGCGCACAGCCAATGATTGCTATAAGCGCTGGAATGACCTAAAGCGCAGGGCAAAGAGTAAGCTGGCCTCAAGTCATGCCGCAACTCTAGTGACTGGAGGTGGGTCTCCAGTAGTAGACATGGAACTCACTCCACATGAGTCAGTCGCTGGGACCTACGTCACGGAGGAACAGATCCAAGGCATGGGAGATTTGGCTGATTACGAGGCATTGTCCGGTGAGTGCACATGCACGTGTGTGTCATCCATGTGCATGGTGTGTGTGAGGGCTTCTGTTTGTGTGCCAGGTGAGAGTGTGTGCGCCTGAGTCGTATGGGTCAGCCATGTGCTTCATGCAATACATCCTGCGCAGCTGCATTTGCCCATAGCTGTATCCCTTCTGCCAACAGTAGACATCTAGCCCAACTGCACGCCAGTTGCCCTTGAACTGTCACCTTGCCACAACATTGTTGCAAAATTTTCCACTGTTCATTTAGTCAGATTTTTTACATTCCACCACTTTTAATAGGCATGTCGCAGTCCTCTAGTCACATGTCTGACATGGCTATGGTAAAGTGGAGTGACTTTGTTACCTGGATATCATTTGTTCAAACATGTCCCTGTGCAATTGGACCATTTCGGACTGGCAGCTCCAGGTGAAGAATCTGACCTGTTTGAATTAGAAAAGCTATTACATGCGGGAACTGGACAGAATGAATAGGTGCTGCCCTCCTCTCCATCTTCACTCAATAGCAATGGTACATGCCATCTGTGTGATGGCATGTGTGTTTCACCTGCCAATCACAGGCCAATGTGTGATGCCACTGCCAGGCAGCATGCAGAAAATGTGTTCATCTTCAATCTTGGTGTCATCAGTGTGTGCCATTTGCCTGCCCTTCATACGCAGTGAGGGTGCATGCATGGGAGGGTTTTAGTCATGTGGGACATGTGTCAAACAAGTACTGGTTCTCTTGCTTCTCAGCCCTCATTGTGTGCCATGGTGCTAATGCCTGTTTCCATTTCTTTGTTTTTATGTCTTTGCAGGGGAAGACGCACCTGATACTGCTGGGGTTGTGGAGATGGTGCAGACCCAGGAGGGGTCCGAGGGCCGACCAACCACCAGTGAGGGACGTGGTGTGGTGGTGGGGGAGAACCCACAAGTGCTGCAGGTCGTGCTCTCAAGGGGTGTCTCTGGCTGCACCTCCCCCGAGCTGTACTCAGGTGTTGATTCGGATGAGACCTACGTGCCGTCGCAGGTGAGTGTTCCAGGGAGGGATTCTGTTCTGTCTCACCCACCTGCACCAGGGTCAGAACCCTCAATGGGGATGTCAGTGTTGGCAGCTACGCCTTTGGTGGTTACGGATGCAGGGTCACACTCCGTGACATCTGATCCTGTTCCTGGGCCAGCAGATCAGAGGGGGAATGCAGTCCTGCAGCCTCAGGCAGTGCCGGCACAGCAAGGCGCAGTTCGCCTTGCCCCAGACAGGTGTGGTGCCCGCCGACGTGGTGGCCGTACGCCACCTGGCAATACTGCATGGGAGCAATCCATTTACGGTATGGCAACCCAACAGGCAGCATCATCCGAGATGATGGCTCAGGCCATGGATAGGGTGGCCACTTCCATTGTCCCCCCTGAAAGGCTGATGGAGCGACTAGAGCAGGCAACCGACTCCATCTGCCAGTCACACAGGGAGGACATGTTGGGGTCCAACAGGGACAGGTGGGCGGCACTGGCGACTCTGCAGGAGCCATCTCCATTGAGTCCCAGGGCCACATGGAAGCCCTGAGGCAGGAGCTCCTTCACCTCAGGACGACTCTTGTTGAGCTTGAGGCTTCTACACACCAAAGGACAGAACAGCAGCTGGAGCGTCTCACCCGTACGCTCTCAGCTGAGATGCAGGCAACAAGGGCGGAGGTCCGGGCATCCCGTGAGTTGTTGCATGGGGACCTCCGCACACTCATCCTCCAGAACCAGACCTACCACACCCGCATGCTTGCAGCCATGGAGGAGCAGACTAGGGCCTTGCGTGGGCTGCCTCCCATAGTGCAACCACCTCCCGATGCAGCTGCACAGGGTGATAATAGCGACAGCAGTGATACTCCCACAATAGGGTAGCCGTGTGGGCCATGAGACCATGGAGGTGTTTTTTTTTTCCCAGGATCCACGCCTGTGGGTTCTGGTGTGCATCCTGTCCTCGGACCTCCTGGGTGGCCTCCCCAACCCCCCCGGGCCCTTCAATGGCCATTTCTATTTTTTTTATTTTTATTTTTGTTTTTATTTTTATTTCTTTTATTCCCAATTTTTTTGGGAGGATTTGTTGGCTTCCGTGGTTCCTGTGGGCATACTTTGCATTGTGGCTGGGCACATGCATGCTTGTAATGTATTTGGTTCAGATGCTTGGGTTTGAGTCACACACACCCCTCCTGCTTCCCGTTTCCATGGGCTTGCAAAGGGTGTGCCCAAGTGACAGTGAATTACACAGTGACGTTGGACTCCCATGAGCTGTGTGGGCAGTCTGTAGTCAATACTGTGTATACATTCCTAGTGCATATTGCTGTTGTGTTGTACACTGCATGTTGCATTGATGTGTAACTCATCTTCTGTGTCTACCTCCCAATTTGCAGGTCCCTTCCTCATGTCTACACAAGGACCTCTAGTCTGGAGATGGGGTCCATGTTGGCAGCAGTGCACCTACAACTCTACAGGTGCCAACACTGCACAGTTGGTAGTGGTGGGAGTGCAGGCATTTCCAGGTGGTGAGACTACTATTATTGAACATTAGTGATGTCAAGTTAATGGTAGTACGTGCTCAAGTTTGTTGTTGGTCCGCCATTACTGTGAGCATTTCACGTGTTTCTAATAGGGACACTGTACATTGTGTCATGTTGTGGGGATTACTTTGTTTACCTGCAAATAGCATGACATGGCACGGTGTGTCGTGTGGCGGTGCTGGGGTTGGGTTGGCTGACATGGCACTGTCCTCTTGTTGCATTTTGCAAGTGGGTATTAATTTTAGCTGCTTGAATGTGTAACTTCACAAAACTGCATTGGTGGTGTCAGTGTGGGTAGGGATGCACACATTGTGACACTTCCAGGTGAACAATCTCAGGCTGATATGGTTTTCACGGATCTTTCTCCAGACATTCAGGATCAGTGTCAGGTTGAGACATCATTGATTGTCAGATGGAATGTGCCAGGGCAGTGTGCACTCCACAGGGGTGTGATTTCTATGTGAAGTAATTAGCCACAAGCTGTGTACGGGCTGCCTCCCCCGTGCCCTTTCACCTCCCATGCGCAGCGGCTGTGCATCTTGTTGGGGATGGGGGGGCACTACCATGTCCACGGCCAGGCCCCGGCGTGTTGCAACGTTGTGCAGGACACATGCTGCCACTATGATCCTGCACACTACTGGGGGAGCGTACAACAGCTGCCTGCCAGAACGGTCAAGGGAGCGAAAGCGTGACTTCAGCACTCCGAATGTGCGCTCCACTATGCCCCGGGTTGTAATGTGGGCAGCGTTATATCTTACCTGGGGTGGCGTGGTGGGGTTCCGAATTGGCGTCATCATGTGGGGGCTGAGAGGGTAGGCACTGTCCTCTGTGGAGGTGGTGATTGGTATCATTGGTGGGGTTGTGACCTTGCTCAGTATCTGACATGCATGCATGTGCAGTGGAATTCATACTCACCAAGCAGCCATGTATCGCCATGCCGGCCAGCTTCTAGGTCCCGGCTTAGGGTGGACATTTGGTAAATGAAGCTGTCGTGGGTTGACCCAGGATAGTTGGCATATACTGAGGTGATGATTCCCTTGGCATTACATACTACCTGCACTTTGATGGAATGCCAGTGCTTGCGGTTCCTATAGATGTGCTCAGATGCCCTGGGGGGACGTAGAGCCACATGGGTGCAGTCGATGGCACCTAGCACTTTGGGGAATCGTGCCACAGCGTAAAAATCCAGGGCGGCAGCATGCCTTTCTGCAGGGGTTCTGGGCAGGTATATGTGCCTGCGGACTGATGGGCGTGCAGTGATGATGTTCAAGACCTGGTGTAGGCAGCGTGACTAGGTGGCCTGTGATGCACCACCCACAATGGCACTTGTCCGCTGAAATGATCCAGTGGCTAAGAAGTGCAGTACACTGAGGACCTTCTCCAGGGGGCTGAGTGCTTGGGAGCACAGGGTGGGTGATGTGAGGTCGTCCTCCCACTCACTCACCAGGTCCAGTATGATGTGTGGTGGAAACCTGTACCTCCCATGCACCTGGTCATCAGACATCCCGAAAAGGCTGGTTCTGGGTGTGAATATTCTGGCCCTGACTATCCTCCTCCTCCTCCTTTGGTAGGCCACGGCCACTGCTGCTAGGAACGGTATGTTCATCGTGGGTCTGAGCTAGTTATTTTGTTAGCGCGCAAATTAATGCTTTGTGCGTGTTGTAGGCGAGCGTGTGACCCGAGCACCCCTGATATCCAGTGCACAGTCCAATAGCATGTGGAAATTGCCCGCACACCAGGATACAGGTGCGCTGACGTACTTGCGTGTGTAAGTGTCCGCGCACACCTGATATACACGTACATAGGCCAATCGCGTGTACGCGCACTTTTGTCCAATTACACGCCATGAGACTCTGACGTGCTGTCCAATTACACGCGATGAGACTCTGACGTGCTGTCCAATTACACGCGATGAGACTCTGACGTGCTGTCCAATTACACGCGATGAGACTCTGACGTGCAGTCTTTCCATGTGTGCTCTGTCATCACGTGCTGTGTGGGAAACACCCGTGTGGGTCACGTCACAGACGCGCTTACGCGCTGAGGGCCTTTGGTCCAATAGATTCGCGTATAGGTGCTGACGCGCTTACGCGCTAAGGGCCTTTCCTCGGTTTTCACGCTGACGTGCAGGATTTTCACGTGCCAAATCACTCCGTACCAAGCTGGCCACGCGTAAGCACACGGAAGACCACGCTCCTGCCCAGAAGGCCGAACTACTGCCCCCCAGAGCCCCGAGCACGCTCCCACCTGCCATCTGCTGCTGCCTGACTGTCTGCTGCCCACGTGTACTACCATTTGCTGCCTGCACATCAGCCAGGGGTGCTGTTGCTGAGACCACCCCTGCTGGAACCGAAGACTCCCGACTGGAATTCCATCGCTCCACAGCCCAGCCCCAGGATCCAGTTGCCCACCCACTCCTGCCTCTGGGGTTGTCATGTCGGGGCATACACCATCTGTGACCACTGACAACCCCCGGCCAGAGAGGCAGAGGGGCACCAGCTTCAGTGCCACCGAAGTTGGTGTCCTGGTGGAGCAAGTCCTGGGGCAGTATGATGCCCTCTTCGGAAGTTCCCGCGCCGACAAGGAAGGACGGACTCGGATCTGGACTGACATTGTGACTGCCATCAACGCGGAGGGGGTGGCAGTCCGGGACTTACAACATGTCAGGAAGCGCTGGGAGGACTTCAGGTCCAGGACCCTGAACAAGGCCCGGCGCCTCTTGAAGGCAGCGGATGCCAAGGGGCGCCGGGGCCACTTGTCGGAAGAACAGATGGGGGTCCTGGAACGCATATCCCCAGCGCTCCACGTCCAGGTCCTAGAGAAGCAGACCCGTCTGGAGTCGAGCGGTAAGTGTACATGCATCCTGATTGTGAGCAGTGCGTGTGGTGATCATTCGCCATTGTGCCGGTTGCACATCTGTTTGTATGGGGTCGAGTATGGGTGGGGGTGTACAGGGCCGTGGGGCTGACACATGCGAGGGCTGTAATGTGTGAGACATGGATGGTGCTTGTGTGTGTGGGCTTGCATGGCAAATGCAGTTGTGCGTGCACACATGTTTGGATGAATGTGTATGTAAGTAGACATGTCCGTGATGTCAGGCATGTATGTTGTTTTCGGCTGCATGTATGAGCACTGTGTACATGTGCATGTGTGTGTATTTGTCAAGGGTGCAACAGTGATGCAACATGGATGCATGTGACAGCGGTATGTGGAAGCCTGATTGGCAGATGTGACATGGATGCCCGTCTGAACAGTGCGACACTTGGCAGAGGTGTAGACATGCATGCAAGTGTGGTGGTGTGTGTACATGTGTGGTGCACTTCCTGTGTTGCATGTGATGTCTGGCTCCCCTTTGGCTGCTGATGCTGTTGTATGTGTAGGGATGGTGGTGGCAGTTGCGATATGGCTGTGGTATGGCTCATGTGTGCCAGTTGCAATGACATGTGTGTTGGGGATTGTAATGACATGTCTGAGGCTTGCCAATGCCACTCATGTGCAACTGTCATGCGTGTATGTGTCCATTGTACAGTGCCCTGATGCCTGTGTTTTGTTTCTCCCTGTCTGCAGCGTCAACTGATGAAGAGGGCGGAGAAGGTGCTGTGGAGCACAGCGGCGGGGATCCGACTGCCAGCCGGAGACGCAAGGCCCGGCTCCCCTCCCGTGTTGTCATCTCGTCGGGGAGTGAGGAGTCCGGTGCCGCGTCCCAGGCCGCAGCTGCCGGGGGGAGGTCCAAGAGGCGGAGGTTGCAGTTGGACTCCTCGGCAGCAGAAGGGGCAGCTGGGACCCCACAGGGCCCAACGGGGAAAGATGGCACGGAGTCATCCAGGTTGGTGGGGGGTTTGGTGGAGGAGGGGGCCGCGCAAGCACCAGAGACGGGGTCTGGAGGTGGGGATCCCACTGGTGCTAGTGGTGCAGTGCAGGACCAGGGACAGGAGGCAGCACAGGCGGCCGCGGAGGTGCCTGTGTGCAATCCTGTCCCCGATCCTGTCCCTGCATCATCTTGCACCAGCAGGGATGCCTACGTCCAGACCGGTTGTCAGGCAGGGGATGAGCTGACGTCAACTGGCCTTCCTCTGGCTGCGGACGTGGCCATCCAGGTCTGGGTTGAGCCTGTCCTGGCTGGTGTGGCGTTGCGTCAACGGGCCATGCGTTGTGACCTGCAGTCTTTTCATGGAGAGACTGCACGTCATCTCGAATGGCTCGTTGACCACGTCAGCCTGCTGGGACAGGTCACCCAGGCGGGATTCCTTCGTCTGATGGGGCTTGCTCCGACCCCCTCCTCAACTGGACCCCCTACGCGCCAGTCGTCCTCTGTGCCATCTTCCCACCCATCAGTCACCTGGGTGCCCTGTGGAGCTGCCTCTGACGGTGCGGCCAGGCTGGTGGAGGAGGCATCCCTGCCACAGTCGGGAGTCGGAGGTCCAGCAGGGGTGGCCACATCAACAAGTGCACCCCAGCCGGCGGAGGATGTGCAGGCAGCAGGAGGCAGTGCACGGGCAGAGGCAGAGCAGCAGCAGCAGCAACATGGTGGGAGACATGCAGGCTCGGGGCTTTCGACATCGGAGGGGCAGGCATCGGCCGGAGGGCAGGGGGACCCAGGACAGAGAGTGTCTTCCGTGTGGCAGCGTTTGGGCCACGCCATAGGTGCGGAGCGGCGGCGGGCGGAAGAGGCGCGGCTCACAATGGTCAAGGCGGAGAACTCCATGCGGAGGGCCCTGAGGTGGGCCGAGTGCCTCGAGGCAATCCGCAGGGGGTTGGAGGAGGACACAGCGTCGTCCCTGCGGACCCTCGGGGCCATGGAACTGGACCGCCTCCGGGACATCGAACAGGAGTTCGATGATGCCCTGGCCCGGGACACCACGGAGTGAGCCGCTGGACTAGCCCGCCACCTTTGTATATAGTTCTTTAGTTTTAGGTATCCTTTCTTTATTATTATGATTTGGAGTCGACGGACACTGCTCCACTTTTTGTATATAGTTGATTTTTAGGTAGGTTTTTTAGTAGGTTTCCTTTGTTCAGTTGGGCTCATGGACCCTTGGTAGTTTTTTATACGGACATGCATGTTTTTTTTTTCTCATTCACATTGTAGTTTGTTTTCTTTCTTTAGCATTCTTTATTTTTTTAAATACAATTTTGTTTGCATACTTCACTGTTTGGTATCATCTCATTGGTTTCATGCATGTCATGTTGTGTGTTTTTCCATTCAATTACAACCATTGTGTGTGACGGACATGGGTTCATTAGCTTCATGAACATTGGGGGTGTAACATGTGATTTCTATTTCCATGTGGGTGAATGGGTTACTTGGTAGGGCTTTTTGGCTGTGGAGGCTGTCCATTACGCACATGATTGGGGATTGTGAGCACCTGGTGGAGGCTGCCCCTGCACTGCTGGGGGGTGGGGGTGCAGGGGGACATGAGTGGGGGCCTGGTGGAGGGTGACCCTGGATGCTGGGGGGTGGGGGTGGTGGGAGACATGAGTGGGGGCCTGGTGGAGGATGCCCATGGTGGCAGGGGGGTGGGGGTGGTGGGAGACATGAGTGGGGGCCTGGTGGAGGGTGACCCTGGATGCTGGGGGGTGGGGGTGGTGGGAGACATGAGTGGGGGCCTGGTGGAGGATGCCCATGGTGGCAGGGGGTTGGGGGTGGTGGGAGACATGAGTGGGGGCCTGGTGTAGGGTGACCCTGGATGTTGGGGGGTGGGGGTGCAGGGGGACATGAGTGGGGGCCTGGTGGAGGCTGCCCCTGCACTGCTGGGGGGTGGGGGTGGTGGTAGACATGCATTGTTGATCAGTAGTGCAAGGTGACATGTGGGTTGGCTGGGGGGCATGCCCATGGTGAATGGGCTGCCTGCGGGACATGGGCAGGGGTGCAGGGTAGTCCCCCGTGGTGTGGGCTGGCTGCAGGGTCCGTGGAGGTTGTGGAGCGTACACCTGGGAGGGCCCACATGGCCAATTCACGTGTGGTACTCCCCAGAACCCCTGAAATACACATACCCTGCTGAAATCGCGTGTGGAACTTCCCGCGCACCCCTGAAATACACATACCTTGCTGAAATCGCATGTGGAACTTCCCGCGCACCCCTGAAATACACGTACCCTGCTGGAATCGCGTGTGTAACTTCCCGCGCACCCCTGAAATACACGTACCCTGCTCGCACTGGGCCAATCGTGTGTGGAACTTCCCGCGCACCCCTGAAATACACGTACCCTGCTGAAATCGCATATGGAACTTCCCGCGCACCCCTGAAATACACATACCTTGCTGAAATCGCGTGTGGAACTTCCCGCGCACCCCTGAAATACACGTACCCTGCTGGAATCGCGTGTGTAACTTCCCGCGCACCCCTGAAATACACGTACCCTGCTCGCACTGGGCCAATCGTGTGTGGAACTTCCCGCGCACCCCTGAAATACACGTACCCTGCTGAAATCGCGTGTGGAACTTCCCGCGCACCCCTGAAATACACATACCTAGCTGAAATCGCGTGTGAAACTTCCCGCGCACCCCTGAAATACACATACCTTGCTGAAATCGCGTGTGGAACTTCCCGCGCACCCCTGAAATACACATACCCTGCTGGAATCGCGTGTGTAACTTCCCGCGCACCCCTGAAATACACGTACCCTGCTCGCACTGGGTCAATCGTGTGTGAAACTTCCCGCGCACCCCTGAAATACACGTACCCTGCTGAAATCGCGTGTGGAACTTCCCGCGCACCCCTGAAATACACGTACCCTGCTCGCACTGGGCCAATCGTGTGTGGAACTTCCCGCGCACCCCTGAAATACACGTACCCTGCTGGAATCGCGTGTGTAACTTCCCGCGCACCCCTGAAATACACGTACCCTGCTCGCACTGGGCCAATCGTGTGTGGAACTTCCCGCGCACTCCTGAAATACACGTACCCTGCTGAAATCGCGTGTGGAACTTCCCGCGCACCCCTGAAATACACATACCTTGCTGAAATCGCGTGTGGAACTTCCCGCGCACCCCTGAAATACACGTACCCTGCTGGAATTGCGTGTGTAACTTCCCGCGCACCCCGGAAATACACGTACCCTGCTCGCACTGGGCCAATCGTGTGTGGAACTTCCCGCGCACCCCTGAAATACATGTACCCTGCTGTAATCGCGTGTGGAACTTCCCGCGCACCCCTGAAATACACATACCTTGCTGAAATCGCGTGTGGAACTTCCAGCGCACCCCTGAAATACACGTACCCTGCTCGCACTGGGCCAATCGTGTGTGGAACTTCCCGCGCACCCCTGAAATACACGTACCCTGCTGAAATCGCGTGTGGAACTTCCCGCGCACCCCTGAAATACACATACCTTGCTGAAATCGCGTGTAGAACTTCCCGCGCACCCCTGAAATACACATACCTTGCTGAAATCGCGTGTGGAACTTCCCGCGCACCCCTGAAATACACGTACCCTGCTGGAATCGCGTGTGTAACTTCCCGCGCACCCCTGAAATACAAGTACCCTGCTGAAATCGCGTGTGACACTTCCCGCGCACCCCGGTATACACGCACACGTATTTTTGTCAGCGGGTGTCCGTGTTTGTGGGTACCCCTTTGCACGTCATTTGTCCTGGAGGGCCACAGTATAGGACATTCATCATGGCAGTATATAGGTGCTATTTGTTGGCGCACCTTTTGGCGCACATTTCTTACAGCCGCAGAGACGCTACCGCCTGGTTTCTTGAGGCGGTCGTGTTTGTGCCTGTGCGCTGGTTTGAGCGTGCGCTTTTTTGCCCTATTCTATTCCATGAATACGTGTTGTAGGCGAGCGTGTGGGCGTTCCGCGCACTTGTGCCCTGTACTTCCCCCGTGACGCCCACGTTTTGGCAAGTTGTTCCCCATTCCGAGTGTTACGCCCGTGTTCCGCCTACTTTTGTTGCGTGCACCGCGCTATGTGCGAATTTCGCTGTGGCCTGTGCGATTTTCGCTGTGACCTGGCGCACGCTGTTAGATGGCCTGTGCGCCAACGTGCGCCGCGCACTTTTTTATCGCACATCCGCTGGTTTTCTCGCGCACGGCCTTCCATGAATTGATATGCGCTGCTTTTGGTGCGATTTTTGCACTTGCACTGCGATTTTCGCTATTCCACTGCGATTCGCACGTTTTTGCCCACTTGCGCCGCGCTAACTATTCCATGAATCGTCCTGTAAGTGTCTTCACAACTTATGGAACAAATGTACGGAACATTGAATATCAGCCTGAACATTTTTAGATGTAGAAACTTTACTTCCTTGCATATGTTTTTACTTTCTTTTGTAATGATATGCCGAGTTCTTTGAAGGCATTTTTAATCTATACTGCAGTAAAAATTCATAATGAATACTTCAATTCTAATGCCAGATCTCTATTGCTTCCACACATTAGAAAAAAAAATGATTAATGATGCACCTCTATACCAAACAGGCAGAGGTGAATGGGCATTTTGGGGCAGCTGGGCAGTTAATTTACATTAGACATAGGTTCAATATTGGATCATAAAATGAAGCGGAGGGGGCTCCTTTTAATCATTATAAAAGTCAAGCCCAAAATAACAGTAACTTACATATAAAAGAAATGCAATGGTGCAGTTAAGTATGATCCAACTTAGGGGTAGGCTGAAACGTAGTAAATAGGCCTTACAGAATGCTTTTTCAGAAAATATGTGTTAGCTTTTTACTAATCTGCAACAAAGCCACAGTAGCTGGTAACACATTGCAGGTTCCACAAACCTAGGCTGGTATAGTAAGACGGAAACAATAGTTATTTTTTCAAGGTCACAGATTGGAAATCATGGGTCCTGCCGACAGGCAAGGAAGGCATAACCAATTTATGATCCAACATTATTTGGAAAACATGATTTTCAGATGGAGTCAAAAGAACTACAGCGGTTTCAAATTGCCCCTTAGTACGTTTCACCTGGGAAGACGGTCTAAGAGTTCTTAATATGCAACATTTGTATACCATAAAGTGGGAAGTGGGGGTTGGATTGTGACATCATATATTATAATTAAGCGTGGTGTGGGAAAGTTTGTGGACCCAATCACATGATGTATGTTTTTGTTTAAGGGTATACTGTGCGAGCACCAATCAGCTTGGTGGGGAAGACTTTTCATTTTACAAAGTTACTAATGTTAATTAGCTCAAGTCTTATAAAGGCTGCAGATTTAGGATTTTAAGAATCTCTTAAAAGAATAGGTGAGTGTACTCGTGCATGAAAGTGCAAGGGGTGGGAGGGACTATTTTATGGTGTATAGAGACGCACCCTCAAAAATGGTGGAGGGCGATTGACCGTAGTAGTCTTAGATTTTAGGTCTGCCGATCACATAGGGAGCAGGTGGACAGTGGCACATCTGCGTTAGAGCTGAGAGTTCTGTAATAAGTGGCAGACCTTGTTATACAAGAGTTACGCGTAGTGCAGGCAATTGGTATAGTTGCATCATTTTATTTTTTTCTGGGTAAGAAATTTTGGAGCAACATACCCGCACACGTTTTGTGAGTAGCTGCAGTTTATTTATTAGTGTTGTGGTAAGTGGTTGAAGTATTTGTTTAATGTGGCTATAGGGATGACGGAAGGGCCAGAGTCAGAAAAATGTGTAAATATTTACAGATATAGTTGATTGAAGGGAGGAGTAACTGCTATTTTAACGTACTAACGTAGGGCATTATGGTTAAGGTGTTTGGCATGGGGAGAAGGCCATTTGTATACTAATACAACCTAACAAGATAGGCCTTTGGCGAAGGCCAGTGTATTTAAAAGTGGAGTGTGAGATGTGAAAGGGCGGGACCTGTTGAGAGTGAATGAAAATAGGGAAAACAAGTGAGTGGTAAGTATACAATTTTGGGATTGATCGAATAAGGTTGGGGATTTTAAAGGTTTAAATTATAAAGGAAAAGAGTAAAAATCGCGTGAAGAGCATTTCAACAATAAGGATTAAGGTGGGATAATGATGTCCTAATGGATGGATGCACGACTTAATCGCATGTGTGTGAAACAGCCTCAATATCGTGACAAAATAACAAACTGCCATTTTGAGTGGATACATGACACAGTGGGGAAATGTTATAAAGAATGGCCTAGCGAGGGAAAATTTGATACAAATATTGTTGACAGTATGTATTCATATTTGTGAGCTACCTGCAAGGGTGCAAAGCTTAAAAAGAGGCAGGAAAGTTTAGGATTTTGGAAGTTATATGAAGAAAAGTAAAAAGGGACAGAGAAGGGGAAGGAAGAGGAAAAGCAACGTAGTGCACCACCCCCTCAATATACGATATACCCATTACTATACCCAGCTGCAGGATATACAAATCCTAAATGAGTGTCTAAAGATAAGGAAGGAACACATTAAATGAAAGAAGAGGGTGAAGCAAGTGACATTAGTAAGGATAAGAAGGGGAGGCAGAAATATTTAATAGACATTAAAAAGGGCACTGTGTTCAGGGAAGCCGAGAAAGCCATGGAAAAGGAGCCGGGAAATAAGGAAAGGCAGCTGGCAAACAGGGGAGGACAGCAGGACACATGAAATTTAAAATCGACAACTGGGGACATTACTCTGACAATAGTGAAGAAAACACAATAGATCAATAAAAGTTGTGCGCACCACAACAGATTGGGAGGACAGTGTTGACAGCAATCATGGGGATGACAAATTAGACACATGCAATTTGATGGACATGAGCAGGGAAAGGAGATGAAGTGAGAGAGAAGAGGAGGAAAGAGACTAGTCATTGGGAAATAGGGGAAATAGGAGTGGCAGTCACAAACAAGATCAAAACAGAGAGCTTGCAAACCGATGCCCCTTTTGCAGAAGGCATGCGGTTAGGTTCACTACATATCATGGCAGACGAAGCTTTAAAATACATGATGGAGCACCCTTTAACAACTATCAAGCACATGTTTGGAAGGCTCTATGGGAGCTGTATCCAGATATGTTAGACATAGGTTCAATATTGGCTCATAAAATGAAGACTGATGAGGACCCCGTGTAATATATACAGTACATACAAGAAATGTGGACATAGGAAAATAAACAGTCTTGTGATGACAAACACCTTTGTTTTACCACATCTTAGTGAGGGTGCTCCCTGCAGATGTGCAGACATCCCTAGAGAAGATAGTGTGAATTGTGGTAAAAGCGTGGCCCGAGATTCAGGCAACAATTCTACATTAGTGCAAAAGAAAGCAGGAGAAGGATAAGGGGACAGCTGACAATGCAAGAAGAGCTGAAAACAAATGAGTTCAGAATAAACTGGCTATAATGAACATGGAAGGAGCACTGCTCACAGGGCCAGTTGTCATTCCACAGGTGCAGCAAAGGGGGCTCCCAGTGGCGACGGTAATGCAACCAGGAGGGTACACTCAAGTACCTCCCAATCAGCAGTGGGGAACGGTGCAGATGCAGCATCAACCTGCATTTATAAACGTGCAGAAACAGCCAGGGGTTGTGTAGGTAGGTGGAGTAAACAATTACACAGTACCATATCAGACAGAGAGAGGATATTACACACAAGGAAGGGGAATGGGGTACAAGGGCATGGGGGACAGTACTTTACATGTGGAATTGTCAGTCACTTCACACAGACATGCCCACTAATAGCACAAGCAGGGCAACAACAGCATCCTTATACTATGGCACCTCAACAAATAGCAGTGATACCACAGTAGCAACTACAGATCCAGCCCACATAATCACAGGGTATATCCAACCAGGGGCAAGTGCAGGGTGGGGAGATGGCAGGAACCCCAGGTACAGTAACAATAGGCTAGGCACCAGTGCAGACACAAGTACAAGAAGGGGTAACATTACTGGGACAGGACATTGTGCCCCAATACACCTGAGTCACCGTGTTGATGGTGATACATTTACATCATGCGCCAATATATTTTTGGAATAGGGATGCCCACGGGGATTGCAAGTGTGTCCTGTTCTAGCAGTAACTGAGGACCCAGAGGAGGAACCGGAGGTAGCAGTTCAGATGGGATGGTGGGGGTTTTCTTTTCTTACATATACTTGAGCAACCAGATCATGCATAAAGAAAGGAGGATTTCCAATATCTAGCAAAGGTTTGGACACACAAGGCATTTCGGGAACAATTTTGAAAGTTTCTCTGACAAAAGATGTGCCCCTGACAATAGGGACACAGAATAGTGAGGCACCATTATTGTATCCGAAAGACGCTCCCATCAACATTCTGGGAAGGGACTTACTCAGCAAATTGAATGCCTCAATCTCATTTTCAGAGAAAGGGCTGGGTACTCCACACCCAGGTACAGTAACAATAGACTAGGCACCAGTATGATATGATATGATATGATATGGCATTTGTAACGCGCCTATACACAAGTGTTTCAAGGCGCGACGAGGCAGGGAGGGGGGAACAAGGGGAGACAGACAAACGATCCTACTAGGCCAGGTGTCATTCAGATCGCGCAAGTGCATGGGTAGGGGGGATGGGAAAAGTGCAAGGGGGAAAGGGAGAGGGGAAAGTGCAGTACAAAGTGATTAGTAAAATACAAGATAAATAATAAGGGCCGGCTGGTGGCAAGTGCAGGAAAAGTGCAGACTAGTGCTGGGAGAGGGGGCTGTAGGGATACAGAGACAGTCCCATAGTGCGGGGGTTGCCAGGGAGGCAGTGCAGGGGAGAGTGGCTGGGCCAAGGGGAGAGTGGCTTGGCGAGTGGCCCAGTTGCTTATTCAGTACAGTTTCAGTGATTTAGCAGGGGAGAGGGGGAGAGAAAGCAGAGGCAAAGAGGAAGGTTTTGAGGTGCTTCCGGAACCAGAGATGGTTCTCCTCAAGTTTCAGGGAGGCAGGAAGGCTGTTCCAAAGGGAGGCCCCTGCTACGGAGAGAGATCTACCCCCAACTCGTTGCTTGGAGAAGCAGCTGACCCTGAGGTAGTTGGAGGTGGATGAGCAAAGTGCTCGAGAAGGAAGATATTTAGGAAGAGAGAGTTGAAGGTATTTTGGCCCAAGGCCCCAGAAGGCCTTGTGGACAATGCAGAGGGTTTTAAACTTAATCCTTGCAGCCACTGGGAGCCAGTGTAGTGATTTCAGTCCTGGAGAGATACGGTCCCTGGGCTTGAGACCAAGGACAATTCTCGCAGTCCTGTTCTGGATGAGTTGCAAATGGCGGAGAGTAGAGGCAGGAAGATTTAGATAGAGGCTGTTACAGTAGTCCAGCTTCGAGAGAACCAGGGCTCTGGAGACAGTGAGCTTCTGGGGGAAGGAGATTAAAGGAAGGATACCTCTGAGGAGGTGTAGCTGGTAGTGTGACTTCTTAGAGACGTCAGAGATGTGAGGAGAGAAAGAGAGCGTGGAGTCGAAGATGACCTGAGGTTTTTTGCCTTGCAGGTAGGAGCAGAAATAGGGCCAAGGGAGGCCAGCCAGAGAGCTGCAGGGAAGGAGGGAGTGGGTGTGCCGATGAGTAGTATCTCAGTCTTACTGGCATTAAGGCAGAGGTTGTTGGCGGCACACCATTCCTGGATAGCAGAAAGACAGTCAGAGATGAGGGAAGGGGAAGAGGAGGCCGAGGGTAGCCTGAAAATGAGCTGGGTATCATCCGCGTAGCACTGAAAGTTGGGACAGAGAGCGGCGATGCAGTGAGCAAGAAGTGCCAGATACTGGTTGAACAACCAGGGGGAGAGGTTAGATCCCTGGGGGACACCACAGGTAGAGAAAAAGATGTCAGAGAGGAAGGAACCCAGTTGGACCTGGGAGGGTCGATTGGAGAGGAAGGAGGTCAGCCACGCCAGAGCCTGACCAGTGATACCCAGGTTATCACGGAAATGGTTGAGCAGGATGGTGCAGTTGACAGTGTCAAAGACAGAAGAGAGGTCAAGCAAAATGAGACCACAAGGAGTGTTAGAGTCAAGGTTTGAGAGCAGGTCCTCACGGATGTTCAGGAGAGCAGTTTCCGTGCTTCTGGCAACTCTGAAGCCAGACTGATGGTCATGAAGACTACCAACAGATTATGGTCCGTGAAGACGAAAGGGACAGTTTAAATGTCAGTAGTTCCTTTGATGGGAAAGGCAGATGAGTTGAGACCCTTAGATCTAGACTAGTTTTGGCCATAAAAGCGATGCCCCGTCCTCTAGTAGTTTCTGTATCGAGTCTCAGAATGGTAAAGTTGTTTGGAATAGCGAGTGCAAGGGCAGGAGCTGCATGGACACAAGTCTCTATAACTGCTAGAAAGTCTAATTGATTAGCTGCTATCAGATCTGCAATGACTAGTTGATGTGGTTGGTTTTAGGTTTGGAGCTCTTCTTTGGCTGAAGTTGGTTCATGGGGTTGTCCTTGAGAACAGGAAATGCTACGAAATATTTTAGCCATCTGGGTCCCAACCTATAGTTTCTTATGTTACTGGGGCAAGGTTAGTTGGGCATGGATCTAGTGGCAAACCGTCAAATGCATTGGTCGGGAGTTAAAGTACATGTAGAGCCCCAGTTAGCCGATTAAGGGAGATGCAGGTTATTGGCTAGCGTAATTTGTTGAGGCAAAAATATAGTTGCTTTTGTTGTTCTAACCAAGAAGATCAGTAGTTGGAATTAGCGAGGGAACGAATAAGGTAGGTTTGATGTGATATCCCAGAATCGTGGAGGTTGTCATTGTAAAATGGCTTCAGCTGAAAACCTTGATAATGTTGCCTGTGGTAAATGTTAGGCAGTCAACCTTGTGGTTAACAGTATTTTAACTAGAGAAAGTATGCAGCTGTCAAACGGTAGTAACAGTAGGCCTACAAGTAATAGGGTGATGGCATACATAGCTTCAGTTTCCAGAAGGCTACTAAGTCGAACGGTCGATCCGATGTGAGAAGTAATTTTAGTTAAAGATGCGCATTCATATTAAATGGTAAAAAAAATTATCTTAAGAGGTTGCTGACAGATCTAGTAGGAGGCCTAGCATAGTGGCACGGTATGTTTGGGTGTAAGAGGATACTAATGATAATCATACATAATAGACTGCCATCATAGATTCAAAGCAACAGTCTTATTCCACTTGCAGCATAGAAAGTGCAGAATTGTCCGATCAGTGCAATATGTTTTTGCATATATCCTAGATGGAACGACAGTACCAAAATCCTAGTTCAACAAATATATGAATAAGAACGTGACCTTAGGTGGTGAAAGGTAGACGTCATGTAAGTAGACAATGAGTAGGAATGCACACAACATAATATTAACAAAGTGCTAGTGCATAGAAAATAAGAGCAGACGGTAAGCCTAGCAATGATGATGTAAAATGGTTCTTAGTATAAATACACACATCTGTTAGCGGGAACTGTAGCAACAAGTAGCTGCATAACGTGCCGCTTGCCAGTGTAACAGACGTAATGCAATGCAAAATGCAGTGGAGTGGTACGATTAAGAGTAGGCTATAAATACAAGAGCCGTGAATGCCCCTTAGATAATTAGGTGTACTCATCTAATCACAGACCCGATTAAGTAATTATCGCTAAGAGAGCTACGTAGTCATGGATATTAGTGCACAGGTTGACCAATATGAAAAGGAAGACATAGCAGATATTTGTCGAATAACAATACTGTTGTCAGTCGTTTAGAAACCAAAACTGTGTATTTTCCTTACGTTATAGACCAAATGTTCCTTGGTGTTCGAACAAGGGCAAGGGAGCTGGTGTGCCAACAGGCTTCTGAATTGCTAATAACTTGGTGCTGGCAAGGCATGTCGGCATGGGAATCGAGAGTGTCCAGGAACAAATGCAAGTATAGAACAGGATAACAATACTAGAGTAGTGTGGTATGGCCACAGCCTTATAAATGTGCCAAAATGAACAAATAACAAGGGCAAGGGAGCTGGTGTGCCAACAGGCGTCTGAATTGCTAATAACTTGGTGCCGGCAAGACATTTCGGCATGGGAATCGGAGTGTCCAGGAACAAATGCATCTTCCATCTTCCATCGTCCATCCATGTCGCCATGTTGACATTTTTCTGAGGCACAACCAGAGATGGTACGTTGATGTGTACCATAGTGCATATTCCATTCCATGATGGAGGTAATGTGTGGTATGCCCCATCGCCGCAGGCCCAATAGTGGTCCATTAGGACTGCTGTGGCGGCACCCCCCTCTGGTGTCAATATTGTACTTTTACAGTTGTTATTTCCAACATCAACATCGCTGTTTTGGGCTTGTTCAATATTGCAAAGAGGGCGTGTTCCACGAATAGTGTGGTGGGGCACCCCATTGTTATTGATGATGATTTTTCCACCGCAAAGGCTGCGGTGGCCAAACTCTGTTCGCAAGGGAAGTGACCTAACATTACAGGATCCAGGTGTCCACTGTAAAATGCTACAGGCTTGTGTCCCATGCTTGTTTTTTGTGCCAGTACTGCCTTCATTACTGCTGAGTCACAATGTGAGAAGAAAGTTTGGAGTGGGCAGTACTGGTGCTGTTGAGATGGCGTGTTTTAATTCATCAAATGCTTCTTTCATTTCTCTTGTCCACACCAACCTTTTGTCCCCCTTCTGTGCTTCTCTGAGGGCCTCGAGCAGGGGTCCTATGTATGAGCTGTAGTCAAAAACCCACACCCTGTAGTAGTTGCATAGGCCCAGAAACTGCTGCAGTTCTCTCACTGTCTGTGGTTGTGGTGTGTTCGTTATCGCTTGTGCCCTTTGTGGTGCAATGTTCCTTCCATTCTGTGAGATGAGCTGACCAATGTAGAGCACCTGTTCTTGGCAGTACTGTACCTTTTCCTTGTCTACCTTGTACCCCTTCTCAGCTAACACTGTGAGCATCTTAATTGAGTACTTCCTACACCTTTCTTCTGTGGTGCTGCAAATGATGATGTCATCTACGTATTGCATCACCGTGCTCTCCATGTCGATGTTTCCCAAATCCATTTGTATCACACTGTTGAAGATGGATGGTGACTCACAGTACCCTTGGGGCAACCTTGTATGTTTCCATTTTGTGTTGCGGTATGTGAAGCTTTTCAGGTCCTGTGAATCTGGGTGCAGAGGTATCGAGAAAAAAGCATTTTTGAGGTCAATCACAGTAAACCTCTGCTGGTATCCCACATAGTATGGTAGTTGGGTTAGCTGCTATGGGGTACCATGCCTCTACAATATGGTTCAAGGGCCGTAGGACTTGGATAAAACACCAAGACCCTCCTTTCGCTTTGCGTACAGGGTACATAGCAGTGTTGCAAGGTGATTCTGATGGTACTAGTATACCACTGTTTATTAGGGTGGTTATTGTTTCATATATGCCCTCATCTGACTCTTTTGATAGTGGGTATTGTTTCACACTTGGTAGCATTGCTGTCTTCCTCGTAAAATGGCACTGGTGTAGGGGCAGGTGCCTCTAGTGCCATTGCCATTATCTGTGCCACCTGCTTGTATGTTACCTTCAACCAAATGTTAATGCTCATCCCAAACACCATCTCTCCCTCTCCATTGGCGTCTGAGAAGAGCTCCTCATCAGACACCTGTGTAAGCCTGCATCCCTCTGCCAGTGCTATTACAGCTCTCCAGGCCCTCTCCTCCCTGTCTTGGGCATGTACTGCGATGTAGTCTGCAGTTGCCATAATGCTCTCGATGCTCACTGAAATCATTTTCCCCTCAATTTCACTTGCTGGTGTCTCTGGTCTGAATAGGTATGCTGCTGGCATCCTCCAAATGTTGCCCTTAATTCCAGGCAACCATGCAATTGCCATGTCTGTCCCAAATTGGAAGATCTCTGCATCTACAGACTCAGCCCGGGCCACTGTTAGGCCACAGTAAGCCTGCATTATTTGTTGTGCTGTGAGCATGTTAATTCCTGGTGTACAGCAAATTATGCCCTTCTCCATGAAGGAGATGGTCATTTTCAATCTGCTCATTATGTCCCTCCCAAGTATGTTTACTGGTGACTGCAGTACAGAAGTGGGATAGACATGTCGTGATCTCCTATAAAGAGATGTTATCAGTGAAGGGAACCAACCCTCGAGCCCCAGAGAATCCTTGAGTGTGCATGGCTTCGCCTGACATTTTAAATTTACCCTCCCTTATGCAGGACCTAATGGCCCCGGTGTCAACTAGGAAGGAACATTTTTTGTCATCTCCGCAGTATTAGGTGTTACTGATAGGATGGGACACATCAAAGACATCTGAGGGCTGTGCTATTGTGGATATAGTGACTGACCGCTTCCTGTGTAAGGGTTGTGTCCCAATATTGTCACCTTCCCCAGCAATGTCTGCTGTAGCGGTTCATCAGTTGTTGATAATGCATTGTCCTGTATTTGTGTAAGCTGCTGTACCGGTTGTACTTGATGTTGTTGCGTTGCTATCGCCTGTTGCTGTGGTGGTGTGTATGTTTGTACCTGCTGCTGTGGTGGTGTGTATGTTTGTACCTGCTGAAGTGGTGGTGTGTATGTTTGTACCTGCTGCTATGGTTGTTGCAGTGGCGCTTGATGTTGTGGTAGGCATTGTTGTATTCCTTGTTGTTGTTGGTAAGCTTGTTGTTCTCCCATAGGCCCTTGCTGCCCTTGTTCCCCCCAGGCTGTTTGGGTGGGCCTCATCCTGCAAGTGTGTGACATGTGTCCCACCATCCCGCAAACCCAACATATTGGTGGTTATCTGGCATGCCATGGGAAACTCCCCGTGTTGTTCTGGTACCCTTGCTGTCCGTTTGGGTAGTAGCCCCGGAACCCTCCCCCTTGCTGTTGTGCAGGTTGGCGTAGCCCCTCACTCTTATAATGCCACCCCTCCCCTATAGTTGTTATAGTATCCATTTCCCATTGGCATATATCCTCTTCCTGCGTGTGCCATGTATGGTGGGGGAGGGGGCATCTGCTGCGTTATAATTTGGGCTGGCTGCTGTAATTGTGCTACCTGTTGTTGTGTCTTGTGAAAACGTTACTTGTGTGGGGGTTGGTGTTGCTACCACGGGCGTTGTTATTAGTGCTCCTTCCATGGCATATTTAGATAGCTTTTTCTTCACCAATTTTGCCTCCTCTGCCTTTCTATCTTCCTCCTTTTATTTCATCTTTTCCTGCCACATCCTGCAGTGGTGTACTATAGTTAGTTGTATTTCCGGCCAGGCCTTAGCTTCCATCCCCACTATTTTCTACAGCTGTCTTTGTACTTGCTCTGGGAGCCCTTGTACTAATATATGGTAGAAAATTGCTAGTGTTTTATCCCACTGCTCCCGAGTTTCCAGGCGCCACTTCTCCTGAATCTCCTGGATGTAATCAACAGGATCTTCATTCTCACGCATCTTGCGTGACGTTATAGCTCCTATGTCTGACGTGTCCTGGACCCTTAGAGCCTGCAGTTAGCAAATGGCGCTCCATCATGTGATATGTCAGTTATAGTGACCCCTGGGAAGCCCGCCCTTTTCCATATGGAATCTGCAGCATCCCCCAATATTGATATTAGCAGTCCCTTCACGTCTCCCACCGCAATTTTTTGCCCCGCAGTGTGTTTTTCCATCTCATATATCCACTTTCCTGCTCCTCCACTTAGTGATGGGAGTCTGCATTTAATATTCTCTTTTTCGGCATGCTTCCAGGGGACATATTGTGGTCTGGCCCCTCCCCTTTCCAGAAGTGGCATTAAATTGTACCCTCTTATTTCCCCCCATGCCCGTGGGGTTATGTCGGTGTATTCATCCTCTTCCTCTGTGTCGGGTAATTCTTCAATCATATCAATATTACAGTTAATTGCTCTATCGTCCCCCTCATTCTTCCACCCTCTCCTTTTACCCTCTTCCCCTACTGTGGGCGTGTTTGCCCGTTCTTCCTGTCTACGTCCTGGTAGGTCCCTAAGTCTGTCGACATATGGGTTGTGCGCAGGGGTTGGTGTCAGTGGGCGTGGCGCTAGAGGCCATGGTGTTAGAGGGCGTGGTGTTTGTACTGGTGTCGGTGTTAATGGTTGTGACGTTTTCCTTGCTGCCTCTTTTACCTGCTCTTCACCTTTCTTATCTTCTTCCCTTTTTCCGCACGACCATGGTGACTCGCAGTTGGTGCGTGTAATGTACAGTTTGTCTAAACTTTCTGCCATCTCCTCCACTTTTTCCTAAACATTCCTCCTCCTCGCTGCAAGATCCATCAGAAAAAGACAATCCCCACTCTGTGCGTTTTCCACCCACTGTCACCGTCCTTAAATCTATTAAGTCTGCTTCCTTGTGCTCTCCTCCTTTAACAGCTGCCCCTTGTGTTGACGTTGTAGCCGCCTCCGAATCCTGGTGTGTGCATGTTCTTACTCAGTGCTCCACCCTCCTATCTCCACTCTCCTCATCCTTTTCCATATTATTTCACCACCTATTTCCGCTCTCTTCCTGTTTAGTTCTTCCAACACCTCCGCACTTACCTTCACTAATATCCTCTCTTCCTCTTCCTTCCTTTCCCATTTTGCCCTTTCCCTTTTTAATATGCTCTCTATTTCTTTACCTTCTTCATATTTCTGGGTGCTTTCAGATAGTATTTTCTTTTTCCACAGTTCCATTTCCCTTTCTTTCTCTTCCTCCCTCAGTTTCATTTCTCGTTGCTTCACCTGTGACACCCTCTCTGCTATTGCCTTCATCTGCTCTGCTTCCTTCTTCCTCTCTTCCATTCGTTCCTTCATCCTCTCCTGCTTGCCCCTATGCTCCTTTCTCTCCTTCTTCCTTCCTCGTGTTTCTTGCTCGAACTGTATGATCAGTGCACTTCGTGCATCTCTTAATTCAGCCAACCTTTCCTCCAGCATTTCTTCCTCTACCTGTGACAGTTGACCTTCTCTTGTCTTACCTCGGTCCCTATCTGTGTGATACCCATTTCATCCTTTGCCATCCTGCTCACTGCATCCTCTTCTTCCCCTGTTAGTGTCCCTCAGAGCTTTAGAAGCACCTGTACTGCTACCCATTCGTCTGGTACTATGGCTGCGATGTGTTCCCCACTTTTCTTCCCTCCCTTCATGCCTGCCTGTGTGGAGTTTAAGTCTATCGTGCCCGTCACCTCCTACCCCCTCTTGTAGCTATCCATAGGGGCATATGGTGGGGGGCTGTATGTGGGGTTTGAGTACACCTCAGCGGCTGTCAGTTGTTGTCTGGCGGCTTCTCTGAATTCTGTCACTGAGTACAACCCTCCTTCTTCCTTCTTCACTACCTTCACCAGAGGCATATCTCCTGTCCCTTCCTTTTTCACCTTCTCTTCTGATACTGCACCCAATCCTTCTTTCTCCTTCTTTCTCTCTTCTGCGCATAGCGCATTGCTGCTCGCTGTGCCCATGCCCCCTCTGTTCTCCTTATCCTCTTTGCCTCCCTTCCTTTCTTTCCTCCCTTTCTCCTCTGCTGCCCCTTCCATAGTAAACATCCCCATTGCCCCTGGCCTGGCTCCCTGAAACATCTTCCATAAGTTAAACATCTCTATATGGTGAGCTAATTTATTTCCCTTGTACGTGTTGTGTAAGTATGTCAGTAGCGAGTGTTGGTTGTATGAGTCAAAGCTGCCGTTATGCGGCCATGGTGTCAGTATTTTATTGTCTGTTCCTTGTGTCCAGTCGATACTGTACTTGAAAATGTTCTCCTTGTATGGTGAAAGTGACGTGCAAATGTGTTGGAGGGGTGTAGTTAAAGCGTTTCTCCTCACTCCAGACCCCGACCCGTAATATGTGGCCATGTTACAGTTTTGTTTTTCCCAATATCAACCTTCTTTACCTGGCCCCATAAAACTGGGGACTTCCGACCGTCCGCTGAAAAGTAATACAATTGCAAATATACAGTTCTTTTTCCTTTATTATTTGTCCCCCTTGATGTTATCAGTATGGCCCCCTACGGCCATGGCACACAAAGCCCCCTGCAGCTGCATGCTCTGTGTGGCGTGCTTTTACAGCCGCCCCACCTTTCCTTCTTCTTCAAATCTATCCCTCCCCTTTTCCAACCCCCTTGCTGAGCGTGACCGCGTTCTCCGTGCGCGGCCCCCTCACCTCTTCTATCCAGCCCTTTCCCAATTCTTATCCCCCGGCCACTCCTTGATCAACCCAAGATGGTTGCTGTGTCCTATACAAGCCCTACGGGTGATGTCACCACCTTCTGCAAACTATTACCGGTAAGAAACCTTTATAAGATGAAACGAGCGTGCAATATGTTTTAACCCTTTTGTCCCCTGTAAACCCTACAGCTGTCCTCCTGCTTCAACCGGAGCAAGCTAACCCACAATAAACTCTTACAATCGGACTGCGCACACTGCGTCGCCTCGCATGTGATACGCCCCCTCTCTTGGGGAGCTTAACCAGCCAATCGTCTTCCTCACTTGGGAACAAACTAGCTACATCCTGCGGGGAAACTTCATCTACCTAACGAGCTTCAAAACTCAATTAGTAGGGATCCTCATCTAATCATTGATCTATAACGCCAATTCATAGGAAAGCCACACCCCTTCCCTACAGGTGCCCGCAATCTGAACAAATCAGTGCCTTCTGACAACCACATGTGGTACCTTTCGGCTCCACCCAATTCGCTCCGTGACGCGGTAGAAGACGCCCCTCATGCCTGTCCAGCCACCGCTCACTCGTCTATCGTCACTTATTTATCAAATCTTTTGCAGCACACTGTAAACACCTCCCGCCACCCTTTTCACAATTCCTCCCCCCTGCCGCACATCATTACATTGCTTGTTGGGTGTGTTATACTCACCAAGTCCTCTTGAGGTGGGACCGCCTGACTGCGTGCACCCCTCCAAAGCAGCTCGCCACCTCCCCTCGTCTGGACCACGCCTGGACACTCGCCAACCGCGGGCGGGATACTTCTCTAGTCTGCTCCCGAGGGCCAATATCCTGTTTGCGCTGTCCGGTCTTCTCACAGTTCTGCGATGGTCCTGTAGTCCATCAACAGAGGGGGCAACAACAGAGGGGCCTGCGCTGCCGGGTCTCCCCGTTGCGAGAGGCCTTGGAATGGTGCTCTCAGGGTGATAGACCTCAAACATATCTCAGCAGTGCCTCCAACTTGTCGGGGTGATCTCCCGGGGCTGGCAGACCTGTCCGCAGACCTCTGAGGCTGGGGAGGCCCCAACTCCTCCCGCGTCCCAAAAGGAGTATGAGACACACACAAGGAGCAAGGTAACTACTGCTATTCTTTAGAGTGCGCTACTTGCGTCACCTGGGAAAAATCATCACAAAACCTATCGCCACTTCGGGTTGGTTCCCCGAGTGGTAGGGTTAGTATGGATACCCTTATGGGAAGAAATGTTAGTGGATGAGGACGGGTCAGGTGGTACACTTAGGCTGTCCCTAACAGTTGTTACATTGGAATAGTTACAAGGGGAGCTTTGGTGATTGGCTAAGAGTAATAGCATCAGTGATGAGCCCCCCTGTCTTCTGATTGGTTCTCCCGCGAGTCCCCAAGCCTGGGACCATCGTTGTTCCCAGCTCGCGGTGTACCTGACATTAGCAACAATGTGCAACTATGTGTTTGTGCGGACAATGGCCAGGTCTGCTTATGGGCTGGTGAGCAGGTCTTTCCCATCGCTGTACGTGTCCAACTTGTCACTTCGTTGTTGCAGATTGTGTCCCAGACGTGGGACCCTGGCAGTTCTCTGTCTTGTAAGCTTGGCACCTTGTCAGTTCGGTTTAGTCACGTGTGGGGAGACTGTAGCTGAAGTAGAATTATGAGCATTAGATTTTGTATTTTGTCTCTGAGAGCTTGGCACCTGTAGGTATAACCTTGGCGCTGGGCGCGCGGCATGCGGGTTGCAACATCGTGGCTTTGGCTGTGGGCTCTCGTTGGGGCTCATTCTGCATGGTCAGCACTTGCATTTCATTCTGGGAGCATTTTCGTTTGCGAGGCTCCTGCCTGGGGACTCTTGCTTGCAGCCTACTTGGGCCTAGTTCGGGGGTGGCGGTACATAATACATACTATGGGGGTTGCAGGGTGACAGTGTCATACGCAGCATTAGATATACATGGTGGCATTTTCATAGTGATAGGTAGTAAGGAAGCATCGGCAAGCATATACACGAGCTCTTCAGGCATCTTGCGTTTCTGCGGTGCTGTAGAAGGCCTATGTGAAAAATAACAATGTTGCATGTCCGTGGGTATGTCAGTCCGCTACGTCATAGCACTGAGCATATTCTTCATGTTGGTTGGTGTGTGAGTGACCAGTGTGCATGGTGGCATGTGTGTTCTTGTCTGTTGGCTATGTCGTCATGGCATCTCTAACGATGTGAATACTTGTGGCTGTTGTTCTAGTCGAGCTGATCCATGTCACAGGCGTCGGCTTGAACCGGGCGTGCTAGTGAGCATACTCTTCGTATATGCATGTTTTTGAAGCAGGATACTTTGTCATCTGGTAAATAAGCAAACTCCTCTCGTGGGGGGTGCCTGGGCTGTGATCCCTTAGGCCATGGTCTGGATGAGATTGGGGGAGGGTGTTATCCCATTCTCCCACTTCACACCTATGCGATTCAAATTTTCACCTGTCTCTAACCGGGAGGTAGAGAACATCATAACCTCCCGCAAGCCATCCAAATGTCAGTTTGACACGTGTCCGGCTTCCATTATCAATGAAAGGACGAGGGACCTAGCCCCCTTTATCACAACCTTAATCAACGCGTCATTCAATTCTTACTCGGTTCCCAACAATCTCAAGACCGCCTGGGTCCTCCCATTATTAAAGAAACCAACTCTGGACCCAAATATACCAACAAATTACAGACTGATAACTACGGTCCCATTTCTGTTAAACATTATTGATAAAGCGGCCTACATTCAGATTCAAACTTACCTGGAGACTCACAATCTGTTGAGACTCTGCCAATCTGGCTTTCAGCCTAAGCATGGCACGGAAACTGCTGTGGTCGACCTGAAAAACCAAATAGATGACTTAAAGGATAAAGGAAAATTGGCTCTCTTTCTTCTATTAGACCTGTCTGCCACATTTGACTTAGTGGACCATAACGTGCTATGCAAACATCTATGGACGGCTGCCCATTTTTCTCCAGAAGTGACGGCCTAGTTTCAATCGTTTCTAGACAACCGGTCCATAAGAGTCTTGTCGCCTTCTGCATCAGCGGTGCCCACACCAATAACCTGTGGCGTCTCCCAAGGTTCATGTGTATCGCCTACGATGTACAACATTTTCACAAAGCCTTTGTTTGATGACCTTTACAATCTGGGTGTCACCTACACTAACTATGTCGATGACACCCAGATCCTCATACCCATGTTGGGCGATTATGAGACTGACACCACCCTACTGAACAAAGTCTATTTCTTCATCCAGACCTAGATGGCCTAACATGGACTCTGTCTGAAAGATGAAAAAACTGAACTCCTGCTCATAGGAGCGCCTTCCAAACTCAGCAAACTCAGTAACCAGTTTCAATAATTTAACATCGATGGATTAGACATTAAAGTGGCCATAGAAGGAAAAACCTTTGTCTTCCACCTGTACTCAGCTTTGAACTTATACAGGCAAGTTAACGCTACTGTGTCAGTGACATCATACACATGCAAGCTTATCTACGCCTGCAAACCTTTCCTCTCAACAACTAGCTGTTTTACTTTAGCCAGAGCGCTAGTTCTCTCAAAGCTAGACTATTGTAATGCACTATATCTTGTTTCTAGTAAGCAAAACATCAATAAATTGCAAATTGTGCAGAACAATGCTCTTAGAACTGCACTAAGCAGCCCGAAAACACAACATATCTCAGTGGCTAGATGGAACACCAATTGGCTTTCAGTCAATGATCGAATACAACTTAAAGCTTTAACCCTTAACAAATTAATTAACAAAAAATGATTGAACATGAGGAAACCGTGCATAATATGGTGGAATATGTGACAGAAAATCCTAAAAAGGGGGGAATTAAAAATAAGAGACCAGAAGAGATTGCGGTGCACAATTGGGGAAGGCCAAAGTATACCCTGGTGTCATACAAAGCCAATGAATAGGGTACATGGAGCAGTGTGGTATGATGACAAATGGGAGGGGGAATAATGCAATGTCATGCTGAGGGATTGGTAGGTTTTGAACAAAATGTGGCTGCCATGGTAAATGATAATTGCAGGGCAATTTGGAGAAAATGTGTACATGCATTAACCTGGTTACATGAAATGCATCATCCACATGGCATCAAGTGATTTACACGATCCCCTTTGTGTTTCAGGTCAATGGGTCTAGCTACCTGGGCACTAACTCTGGCTGCAGCAACGTGAAGCGGAATGCTGCGCTGATGCAGGGAATTGCCGTGGTGATGGACATATGGTGGGCCTGTTGATCGGAGGCTTATGCCCAGCTTCCGCCTGACTGGGTTGATGCTTTTGCTCTTGTCACTTTGCAAAGTGGTGCCTCGAAATAGCACTACCATGAAGATTGCATTGCAGTGAAAAATGGCACAGCAAGAGGAGAAACGAAAAATCAATAAGAAGAAGAAGCGGGCAAATATATATTTTTCAGAGAAAAGCACAGAAAACCTGCCCGCTATTCCTGATGAATTCAGACTGTTCTCCACAGCTGCAATGTTTTTTTTACCTCATTACTGCTCCCAGGTATCCAGGCCGCCACTAATGCAAAGTGGATGCAGCTCACTCGATATGAGCTGCTACATTTGGCAAATTCAACAGCAGAGGGTTTGAATGCAATTAAGGAGGAGATGAGGGTGCTACTCTTAGTGACCCTCCAGAACAGGTATGTGCTGGACCTCTTAACGGCGATCAAGCTAGGGGTGTGTGCAAGGTTTGGGAGCAGCTGTTGCACAATGATCTCAATGGACAGGCATCAAATGGTACATTGAAAGCAGCTATAACAGAGATAAAGACACTTCACGAAAAAAGGACCAGAAATGTTAATGGAGGGCAATCAAATAGCTGTTTGGACAGCATTTTCACATGGGTACCAGCCTGGCTTTCTGGACTGTTTCAAGTGACTGTCCCCACGTTGGTGGTCATTTTCATCACTTCCTGCATCAATACAAATATTTTTAGATTATGTGTCTCAATGTGAGATAGGTCCCCCTTCCTAACAGGGAGACATGCAAACCCATCAGCCCTGCCAGAAACAAAGAAATCAGAGGCCCAGCAGCAAAATCAAAGATGGCCACCACCATGCCTCGGTGCACACAAAACTCCCTGGCTGCCCTGGTCATGCAGCACCATGATTGGCTGGTGTCCCAATTTGAAGCAGCCAGTCCCCTGTGCTGGCAGGTGAAGCCAGCCCCCACTGAAGACCTTTTCCAGCAATCTCTGCTGGTTTCAGCCGTGTTGACCCCAAAGTTAGACATGCTTCACAACAGGTTCTGTCCATCCCCACCAATGAAAATTGGGCACAGACGGAAATTGACTATAACATTTGTCGAATGTATGGCCTGCATAGGATTGATGTATCAGATGGAATTGGTGTCCATACACTGCCTAACAATTGTATTGGAGAAGTCAATGTTCAAGAAACTGCTTTATCTCCTGTAAATGTACATCCAGTATTGTGTAATTATGAAATGCCATTGATACGCTATCTGCATTATTTATTTATTTTATTTACGTGCATTTATAAAGTGCTCACACAGCCTGGGGCCATCGAGGCGCTGGTTCAAGAAAATGGCTTAGTTACACACATAGATATACAGCTAGGTATATTGGCCCACAAGGGACAATGGTATAGTTACATACTTAGATAGGTGGCTGGGTTACATTACCCATTTTCTGAGTTAAGGTTGCAATGTGATAGTGCAGCACAGGGTTACATGTTGAGATGCATACCATGAAAACAGTGTCAATAATATATAGTAAGTTTCCCAGGGCATATAGACTTCTAGGTCAAACTGATAGAATTGTTTGACTTTATAAACATAGCAGAGGCTAGGTAGGGGCCTTAAAGGTAGTGTGTGCTATGTTTTATGCAAACAGTGCTGTTTTTAGTGTTTTTCACAAGGCAAGGTGAGAGGCACGAGGCATGGAGTTCCAGTGCTTGAAGGCAATAAAGGGCAGGCTCGCACCTCCACCTTTGGTATGATTAACTCTGGGAATAGTCAGTATATTGGTATATTGGGATATGGTGTTCTTGTTGGTCTGGAAGCGGAAGGAATGATGACTCTGGAGAGAGGTATGGCAGTGCTGTGTGATGGAAGCATTAGTGAGTGAGGGCAAGAGTTTGGAAAAAGGATGCATTGACAGACAGGCAGGCAGTGAGCTTGCTGTCTGGCTGCTGAGATGTGCTCTCTTTTGGGGATGCCCAAGGCCACACAAAGGGTGTTATTTTGAATAGTTTGGCATTTGTCAAAATATTTTGCTTTCCTTTTTGGTTCCTGTGAAGAGGACATTACAATAACCCAGCCTTGAGCCTTTTAGGGTTCTAGCAATGGATAGGCAGTTTGAGCTGGAGAGGAAAGGTCTGGTGGCGTTAATGAGTTTAGAGTAGTAGGCTGCTGAGGTAGCGATTGCGCTGACTTGCCTATACATATTTAGGTTGCAGTTTAGTTATGCTCCAAGTGTTTCGACGGTTTGGGACACATGATGGTGGTGTTGTCGATGGTGAAGGATAGGTGAGTCCGGTAAGTTCAAATACTAAGGTGTGCCGTACTGATCATTTCAATGCCAGTGAACACATGGTTCATACAGAAATGTGTGCAAGCCCGCCGTGCAACAGTTACAAACACAGCATGCCCGCTATTTATGCTACCCATGTATCTGTTCACCTTCACTGCCAGACTAACATCCATCCCCATCCTCTCAGCACATTCCTCGAGCCAGCTCTGACTTCTCCTAGTGTATTACCACCTATTGATATTCACGAAGGATGGAAACTAAGGCTACCATCCTGTCTGAGCCTGTCCGACCCGTAACGACACAAAGAGACACCGCACCCCGACATGTATCTTCCTTGAAGGGTAAGCCACTATACACTTCTCGCTCACCCGTATCATCAGTTCGACCTGTCCCTTGTTGGAACCTACTGCCGCCTCATGAATTGCTGCTGCTCACTGACTTTCCTGATCTGTTTATCATGGCTACAACTCCTTTAATGACTGTTCTACTCGATTGTCTACATTAATGTTCATTGTCATTACCGCCTAAGAAATATTGTTATACCACCCTTGTTCAATTGTGCCAGCTCCCGCCATTAAGCATGCCTGTGTATTAATATTGTCTATCTTGGCTATGTACCTTATGTAGCTATCCCGCCATTCCTCGCTGTAATAGCTGAACAAATACCAAATTGCATATGGCTTACTGCCTTACGGTGATCATTAGGCGACGGTAATCCCATCGTTTGTGTCGTTCCATCAAGCTAGGCAATCCTTTAGTCATTTGCAATGTTATAATTATCTCTGTCCGATGCTTTGTTGAGCTTGTTTAAGCCTTGCCTACCAATTAGTTGCCTCCTGCGTTGTAACCTGACATCCCAAACAGGCCGTTACAATTATTACTCTGTTTATATTTACGCTCTGACACCTCGCCTTTGTTGCTTATGGCTCCTTATGTAAACGTACTCTGACAACGGTACGAAGGATTAATAACAATTACATCTGATACTGTATGGATTGATACCTAACCGTATTACAAATGTAGACACCTTTTTACCTGCACTGTTATGAGAACCTTTTCCATACTTGTGACTAGCTTACACCTTACCCTCGGCTAGCGAGAATGTGGATTTCTTTTAATATCATGTCCTGACTAGCATGCCACATTGCACACGAAACATGCCTAATTTACAGCAAAACGTTACCATAGTATATATTCTGTGATTTTCAGGTGACAGCGCATAACATAGTATGTATAACACTAGGCCCTTCACTGTCAGTCTATGGTGCCTACTCACACTAAACCTTCTTTATTGTCTAAAGGCATACTAATGCCCGGTCGAGCGGATTCATCCCTGTCAAAAAATGAATCCCTGCATACCTGTTGGGATCAAATCAACTACTTTTCTTCCCTCATTAAATCTTAACTATTCACCACAGATCAAACCAACATCCATCCTCCCAAGCATATTACTATGCCCTAAAGTCCTCCCTACAAACCAATCTAGAGAAACTATCATAACTGACATTCCCTCTCCCAGCCCATGGATCGAACTATTTGCTACCAAACCAACGTCAAACGTACCCTAGCTGGGTGAGCTCAGAAAGGAGCAACTAGGTTCTAGACCGACCAGATAACCTGGGTGGCCTACCAGTCAACTCTCTCTAGCGAGCCTTAGTTACTCTAATACAAGACCCATAGTGTCTGCGGTCAAGCTCCTAGAGAACGGTTGCTCCCCACCCCACTCTAACAAAGATGCTCCATATAACTCATTGCCAATGCAAACTCTCCCACCTAACGCCAAAACCTCCAAGTTCAAAAAACGTACCAAAAATCAAAACTGCACAGATCAAACTATCTACCAAGAACCGAATTGAAAACTACACAACGCCTCCCCAGGAGAACAACCTTCCCATCAAGGGTTCACTATTTAATGTGAGATCTATCATCACGCACACTACAGATATAGCAGACACTATCATCAAGGGAGATCTAGACTTTCTAGCTCTTTCTGAGACTTGGCTGCATGCAGCTGCAGGACCCTCATTGCTCCTGGCCATCCCTGACGCATACACCATTGTCTCAACCATGCTAACGATTAAATCATGTGAACTCCTAACAGTCAAATTAGCCACTTCCAAAGTCAGATCCTTAACCATCCACCTTCTATATAGACCGCCTGGACCCATTGGGTCTTTTGAGGAGGACATCTTAACTATCCTCTCAGACAAAACTAAACCTTCATCTCAAATGTTATTGTTAGGTGATTTCAATTTAGGATTCCAGGACCCTAACGGCCATTCAGCTAAAACTCTGTCCGACTGCTTAGCCAAAATATACTTCATGCAAAGAGTTGCCCAACCTACCCATGAGAAAGGCAGAATACTAGACTGGTGGCTGACTTCAACTGTGAAACCTCCATCACAGCTATTGAACCTCACTCCTGGTCAGACCACTTCCTAATCTCCTTTAATATCGACGCCAACAGGCTTGACAACAAAGTCAAAACAATGGCTCCACCTCTCCTCACCAGAAACAAACGTAATATTACTGCAGACAAGCTAATGCCTATCTTGCTACCAGCCCTGAGATCTTCCAACTCACATGACCCAGCAGAACTTGTTGACCTTTACAGCAATTCTATGACCCAAGCCTTAGATGCCATTGCTCCCCTCAATCTCCAAAAAAGCAAACCTAAAGCACACCTCAATACATGGCCCACCTCACAGTTAAAAGCATTAAGGCTTCAAAAAAGGAAAATAGAAGCTAAATGGAAAAATTCATCCTCCAAAGAAAACAAAGACAAGGTGACAGAAATAACCTCCAGCTACAAAGTGGAAATCATCCATACCAAACAAGAAATCTACAATGAAAACATCCAGATGGCCAATCCCACCACGAAGGACATTTTTGCAATTCTGAGGGAATTAGAATCTCCTGCTGCTCCGATGACTGATCCCCCAAAAACAAAGAATGGTGCACAGACATACAAAATGCTTTATCTAACAAAAAATTGTCACCCTACAAAACAAAATAGCTACCAAAAGGCTTAATTTCCCCAACTCAGAGACCTCCCTTAAATCACCTAAAAACCGAGCCTTGAACAAAATCCAAGAATTTAAATTTGCTTAAATCACTCTAGCGGAAGTGGAAAAAATGATCACATCCTTGAAACCATCGAGATACCAAGGGGACCTTTGCCCTGCACAAATAATAAAAGAAGCAGCCAGAGACTTGGCTCCGTTCTTCACTTAACTGATAAACGTTTCTTTCAGAACTGGCCAAGTACCAACTAACCTCAAGAATGCAAGGGTTCTGCCTCTAATCAAGAAAGCATCCCTTGACCTGTTGATCCCAACTAACTACAGGCTGATCACCACAGTCCCGTTTTTACTTAAAATACTTGATAAAGCAGCACACCTTCAAATTCAGCACTACTTAGAGGCAAACAATCTCTTAGGGTTTAGCCAATCGGGCTTTAGACCTCTCCATGGAACCGAGACTGCCCTAATTGACCAAAAAATACAAATAGATCTATTAAAAGACAATAGGCAATGCACTCTTCTCCTCCTTCTGGACCTCTCAGCCACTTTTGATTTGGTGGATCACAACATCCTTTGCGAACACCTATAATCTGCGGCTAACTTCTCCCATGACACTGCAAACTGGATTAAATCCTTTCTCAGTAATAGATCTATGAGAGTTTTCTCTCAATCAGATGCTCCAGACCCAATCCCCATCACATTTGGAGTACCACATGCTTGTGTGTCTCTCCAACCATGTATAATGTTTTTACCAAGCCACTCTTTGACACACTAGACCATCTGGGTGTCATCTACACAAATTATGCAGATGACACTCAGATACTTATTCCCCTATCGGGAAACTATGACTCAGACCTTGCCCTACTCAATAAAATGTATCTCATCATCCAGGCATGGAGGGCTACTCATAGCCTCTGCCTAAATGATGAGAAGACAGAAATCCTGATGTAAGGCACCCCCACCTAGCTCAATAAACTTGATGCCCAGTATGCGGCATTCAACATCGATGGCAACATTATCAAAACTGCTAAGGACACTAAAACCTTCAGATTTTTCCTTGATTCCACATTGAACCTGCACAAACAAGTTATTGCGACAGCATCAGCCACTTCATGCACTTGTAAGCTTGTACACACTTGCAAACCCTACCTCTCTACCAATTGTTGTATCACTCTAGCCAGGGCACTAATCATGTCCAAATTAGATTATTGTAATGCACTATATACAGGAGCAAATAAGTCTATCACAAATAAACTTCAGATTCTCCAAAATAATGGGCTGAGAGCCGCTCTAAATATTCCAAGGAGAGATCATATTTCTGATACAAGAAGGAATCTAAAATGGCTTTCCATCAAGGATAGGATTAACTTCAAATTAGTCTCTATTACCCACAAGTGCCTTAACAAGGCAGCGCCTCAATATCTAAGTGAGAAAATTACAAGAAAAACCTCACCCCCACTGACCAGGTCCACCAACTCCTTCCTGATTAATGTTCCACGCTTTAATATGAAAAGAGCATGAGGAACTAGCTTCCCTGTCCAAGCAGCCTTAGACTGGAACGCCCTCGCTTTACACCTACATACAAACCAGGCTTTCTAGAGTTTTAGGTCCAACACTAAAAAATGTCTTTCCACAAATTACTTTCCTGCCTGCAATCCTTAGAATACTAGGGACTATCCTATTTTCCTATGTTACAATACACTTATCTCCTGACCATTGACTTCTCTTTTACATAGATGTATCTGTTGTTATCCTGTAAGATTTGTTATGTACCTATCCAACTGTGTTATCTCACCTCCGAATGTATTAACACGCGACCACAAATCGTGTCTCATTATTGTCTTTATGTACTGCTGTTATTCTGAGCTGTCTTGCAATGCACCCAGATACCCAAGGGTGTGGTGTGCTTTATAAATAATAAACAAACAAACTTAAATCTGATACGTTGGTGGATCGGCAACCAGTGGAGCTTCCTATGGGATTCTGAAACCGATTCCTTCCAAGGTAATGAGAAAATCAGTCGAACTGCAGAGTTTTGGGCTACTGCAGGGCGCTGCAACTGGTATTTTTGACACCCTACTAGGAGACCATTGCAGTAGTCTAGCCTAGCATTAACAAGAGTGCCTACCACAATTGATTGATCCCCATCTGTGATAAGGGGGAGAAGTGGTTGGAGGTAAAATAATGTAATTATTTGGTTGACAGGGAGATTAAAGCCCAGATTTGATTGCCAAATACAGCCTACGTTTTTAACAGAATCTGAGTACTTGGATGGAATTCCGAACAGAGGGGGGCATGGAACCAATGGGAAAAGGTTTGCCATTTTTGTTTTGACCCAAACAGAATAATTTCTGTTTTATTGGGATTTAATTGTAGCTTATTATCAAGCATCCATATTCAAATTTCTTCTGCACACTTCAAAATGCGTTCAGCTGCCTCCACTGGTTTATTATTTATTTATTATTTAGTATTTATAAATTGTGCATCAGCCCGGCGGTATCGTCTAGGCTAACATAAATCTATGTATCGTCCGCATATGAGTGGAATTGGAGATCAAACTGGGCAAAGATCTTTAGCAGATGGGGCAAATATAGAGGTTAAACGAAACAGGGGACAGAGATGACCCCTGTTGTACTCTGCATGATATTTTCAACATTTCTGACAGAGATTAGCCTACTTTCACCTGTTGCTTTCGGCCAGTCAGGAAGGAATTTAACCATTTCAATGCATATTCCAAAACCTGTGTCAGCGATTTTAGTCTGGCACTAAGAATGCCAAAATCCACTGCGTCGAAAGCTGCCGACAAATCAAGCATGATTAACATGCTGATATCACCATTGTCGTCATTTTCGAGAATATCGTCCCAGACTTTGAGCAATACAGTCTCTGTCCCTTGACCATGGCTAAGGCCAGATTGATGTATATCCAAAATACTGTTACCTTCTAGGTGGTCTTGAAGTTGCATTGTAACAACTTTCTCCTGTATCTTAGTTGGCCATAATAACCCTGCAATTGAGTGATATTTTGCCAACACCTTTTGATTCAAGGTGTTTATTTTTGCAGGTAGGACTTTTTTAATTATAGCATAATTTCTTACCAGGGAACAAATCACATCAACATTAGATGACATCAATACAAAGTTAAAGAGAAATAGAGTCTAAAACTATCTGAAAGCTTTGCAGAGATACATTGGATTAAAAATTTGATATTGTCTACTTTTGGAAAGAATACTACCATCTTATAAACAACATACAGAGTCAAAATAATCCTAGCAGAGCACCATGCAAATCTCAATAGGACACATCATCTCCTGACGCCTCTAGTGTGGAACATGTGACAGTAGCACCATCAACTAGCACTGACAACATATTAGAGATCACAGGGAGCATATTAGAGGTCACAGGGAGACCTCTACTGGACAAGCAGTGCCTACGGGGTAAACAAATAAATTGGTGCTTGCTTTGTTAGATATCGCCACACAACAAGAAGAAGCAAAGAGAAAAAATCAACCCACGACGCTGAACTTTCCCCAAAGTAAGACTTAGTGGTAAATATTTCCCCCTATAACCTATCAGATTTTGAGCACAAGATCTTACAGAAAGGTATCTCATTTGTACCCCACTACAGCAGTATGCTTCTTAAAGACATTTATTTCCTTTCGATTTGTGAGAAAGATGAAGCTACAATTATTTTTTGAAACACTGGACATATCAGAATCAGGAGAGGAACTTGAGTTTCTGGAAATATGTTCAAAAAGCACCCGTATGCCTCCCATCCAAAACCCTATACTGGAAACCTTTCAGAAGTATGTCCTAAATGATTTCAAGAAAATCTCATTGAAAAAGACAGAGTGACAATTTCTCACACCACAAACATCAAGTACTGACACAGTTATGGAAAAATCCAGACATAATATTGAACCCAGCAGTTAAGGGAGGAGCCCTAGTAATCCTTCACACTGTCAAGTCTCGCCAAGAAATTCAATCACAACTATCTAATGTGGAAACCTATAGGGAAGTATATTGTCATCCAAGTGAACAAGTCTGGAACATCATTAAAACACAACTTGAGGAAGCAGAGAGAAATTAGTTCATCACGCACCACTCCAATGCATTCACCGATGACTATACATGTCTTTCGGGGCCACTATCCATGGTCTTTGCCATGCTCACTGTATATTTTAAAGCATGACCAGGTCGCTAGTAATGACCTTCAGTGTGTCCACTGTACGTGTTCTCACAATATATATCTTTGGGACCCTCTAGGTGGCCACAGTCTTTGTCCATAGCCACTATATATGTATTTCTGGCCCACTAGCCAGGGCTTTTGGCTGTATACACTTTCCATATAGCTCTCCTTCTCATGTTGCCCGCAAAGATTTCAGTGGGGCCCAATAGACATGGCCTGCAACCAAGGCTACTGGCCACAGCCTTAAGGTGTGTCCACTTCCCATATTTGACTTCTTATTTGTTTATTATTTGTATCGCTCACCGAACCCTGAGGTAACTGGGCGCTCGAAAGTGGTACAGTAGTAGTACAGAACTGTAGCAATCAGTCAGGTAAACCCTTGGTTACAGTTGGGTCTGGAAAAAACAATTTAGGCAAAAACATATATAAATATATACATATACAATATATACAAGTAAGTCAAGACAGATAAACAGGGAGACCAAAAATTACAGTGAGGTCTAATGTCAACTAATACAAATGGTAGCAAGAAGAGCGTCAGACATGGTGAGGAGCAAGGATGAGGTAGTAGTATAGGGAAAAAAGAGCCTCATCTGGTGGCCTTGACATTAAGCCAATTTTTTACTCTGGATATGAAGGCAAGGAAATAAGGTTCTAGCCTAATGGTGAGTGGCAACAAATTCCAAGATTTGGCTGCTTGGATTGGGAAGCTAGCCCCCCTTGCAGTTTTTGGTTGAATCTCGGTACTGCGAGGCATTGGGTGAAGGAGGATCTAGTAAGCCGAGAAGGTAGGTGTTTGCTGAATTTGTCCGAGAGGTATTTAGGAGCTGTATTAGACAGAGATTTATGTGTGATTGCCATGAAGGGGAAAGCGGCAAAGAAGAGATCAGCCAAGGTCATGAAGACCAAGGCCGTCAAACCCAAAGCAGCAAAGCCCAAAAAGGCTGCACCCAAGAACAAGTAGAGGCTTTTTATTGCACTCTTTGGTTCCTTAAAGTAACCCAGTACCCATATCCCTCCACCACACCCACATTTTTTTCCCATAACTGCGGTTATATTTTCAATGTACTACAAATAGCCCGGTTATCGATAAACACTTGCAAATAGCTGCAGTTAATTTAGTGTGATGCACCTTCTTACCTGATCCACTTTTTTACTATGAGCCTGGTTATCCGCAGGATAACCCCATTATCGCAAACAAATTCAAGCTCTGATCTTAGTCCTTAGTCCCCCAACTTGCCATTTCACATGGTGTCCTCTTTCCCCTTCCATGCCTCTATTCTGCTGCCATTTCATACTTTTAACTTCTCCAAATGGCTCTTCGGTTATCTCTCAGATTGAACAAAAATAAACAGAGGTTTTTTTAATTTCTGAAATTCCTCTCTGATCCAAAAGACTATGGGAGATATAGATATAATAAGCTATAATTTTGGGAGAAAGGGGCATCCCCTTCTCTGTCAAAAATGTTAACAACTACTGGACAGAATGACTCAGACCCTACCATAAATTGAGTCAAGGCTTCATGCCCAAGTTGTTTTGTACCTGGTTCAATTCCATCCAGCGTTTTTTGCTCTGTGCTGCTCAGAAATTTTACCTTTTCTCTATGGAGAAATGAATGAAAGTAGGACGAAAACATTTTGTTTTCTTAATAACTTGCTCACTGTCTATTTTTTCAAATTACTAGGCCACTTGGCATGGCCTTCAACCATGGCCAGTGACCATGGCTTTCAGATGTGGCCACAGTACATGTTGCCCCAATATGTTTCTTTTGGACCCTATAGGTGGCCACAGAGGACTATACATGTCGTTCAGGATGACTAGCTAGGGCTTTTGCCATGCTCACTTTATATTTTAAAACAATACCAGGCCACTAGCCATGGCCTTTCGGCATTGCGAGTGGCCACATTATCTGGGTCATGGCCAAAGCCGTGACCACGAGGGACCAGCAATTGGCTTAAAGTTGGCATGGCCACCAGGGACCGGCTATGTGGTAGCATTTTTCAAAATTGGGATAGATTTGAATGGGAAAATAAATTCTGCTTGTGGCTACAGCCCCTAGTGCTGGACAGGATTGCAGCAAACATTTGTGAAGAGCATCATCTAAAGTGTCAAAATGTGAGTACAAAAAATGGTGCTTTAACTTTGGTGCCTTGGCAACGGGCCTGGCCCTGAGAAAGGACAATGTGTATGCTAATTTGCTTATTGCAGCGTGTGGCATGGCCAACGCCTTAGGCTTCAATGGAAACAAATGTCCTGCTTGCGGCTACAGTCTGAAGTGCTGAAATGGATTACAACAAACCTGCCTGTGTTTTTTTCTCCAAATTGTCAAAATGTAAGTACAAAAAATAGTGATATAACATTGGTGCATGGACAGTGTGCCTGGCACTCGCCAAGGACTAATGTCTACTCTGATTTATTCAGTTTGGCGAGAGGTATGGTTGCTTAGCTTACCGTAACTGGCAAATTTATTGAGTTTTTCGGTTTTACTTGTAACCATAATGTCCCTTTAACAACACATTTTCACTGAATTTCATAGGTTTTTACCAGTGCACCCTTAATTTGCTACATGTTCCTCATATTGTACTCACCCCTAATGTAGCAGCTGTAGAGTCTGTGAACAGTACAGTAGTCCGTGGACAGAAGGTAGCATTCACAAAGCCCAGAAGCATAGGGGAGAACAGAAAATGTTACCCATCAACTAACACACACACATATATAAAACAGCATTACTTGTATTTACTACAACAAATAAACCTTTCTGTACAAAAAATTACTTCAAATGTACAAATAATTTTTTATTTATAACACACAATGCAATGGAATGAACAAAGCATAAACGATAACTGTACACCTCATATTATCACTTCAGTACAATTGTGCATAGAGACTCACATACACCAAGCACTTATTCCAGAACAATCTCTCACCAAACAGTAAGTATACTGCATTTATTTATTTATTATTACCATTTATTATTTAAACATTTCTCATAAGCAAATATTAAAGTTTTTTATTTTAACAGAAATAGAAAACCTTCCAACAGAAGAAATTAGTGATGATAACATCTCTAATGGTAAACAATACATCTTTTAATATAAAGAAATAATGTAATTTCTGCAGACTACACAACTGTCCTGGGGCACCTCCCCTTTGAGAATGGACTCCCTGGACTTCCCAAGGCCTAGTTTTGACTCAGTCATTCATAGACAGTCACGAGGTCTGTGGACAGTTCCTCTGAAGGGACTCACCCATTACTTTTCCTCATTCTCAATCTGGCTATCCAGGAGAGAGCACCTACTTTGCAGATCTCTTGTATTGAGCTTCTTATTTTCTCTAATAGCATATGTGGCCATTCTTCCTCCCCAGCAACCCCCACCACCACCACCACAACAAACTGGAGGGCCTGGAGAGGGCAACAGGTACAGAGATACAGATGAGGATCAAGAGGAAGATGAAGATGAAGTACAAGAAGTTCCTATCTCCAGTGCACGGAGTGAGTTATGGGTGTGGTGGTTTTTCAACACTGTTGGGGTGTACCAAAGGCTTGGGTAGCCAAGGTGAGATGCACTGCGTGCATAGTTGTACTCAGTCACGGAATCCTGGGCTATACTCCTGCGGGACCACCTCGATGCACCGCCACTCCATATCAAACCACCCTGATGCTCTGAGAAAGGCAATACCTTTCTCATGGAAAAGTAGGTTTGACGGCCCCATCTTCCTCGCAGGCTCCTGTCATCACAAAGAATACTGCTTTGGGGCAAAGAATCCCAGTGACCGTCTCGCAGCAGACCATACGGAATGCTGTTGATCCTTACCTTTCGAGGGTCGCAGTGCTATGTTTGTAATGCAAACCACCAATTTTTAGGGGGGAACAGTTTCATAGTGCTTTCAAGGCTCTGGTCAAGGAGAATGGGAAACACTGCTCCCTAAACATTTAAGATCCGCCCAACATCTTGCCTTGTCAACCTGCCCCTCCATCTCTGTGGTTGGTGCCCCTTCACTCCCTTCCATACCCCACCTTACCATGCCTCTCCTGGAAAAAAATTAAATAAACCACAGAAAATACAAAATCAAAAAACACAAAAGAAACAGTTCCTTTAGGAGCCACTTTTTACAGTTAAAAAATAGAACTGAAAAAAACCTCACAGAACCCTTTGCAGCCTCCATAGTTTGGCAGACAACACAGTAGTTCGTTGGCACCTGAAACATTCCAGGGGTGGGGGTAATGAACATCATTTTAATTGTTTTTTGTGCACAAATGGTGGCTCTTAATAGAACCTTTTTTCTTTTTACTTTTTAATTTTTTTAATGATTTTATTTCATGTAATAAACTAACAAAGCTTCTACAGAATGTACATTTTTTAAAACTTTTGTGTCTATTTTTAATTTTTATTTAATGCAACTTGAAACAAATACTTCAATCGATATTTTATGCGATTTACAGAAACTGCTTCATTGCATTTTGAACGTTTTGAAGAAAAATCTAATTGCCAACGTCAGTTATATGTACTCTATCTGTTTGAAAAATGTTGACAACATCATATTTAATATTTTCATTACATTTTCCGCTTGGGTTATGGTCCGCAGCAAGGGTATTTTCCACAACAAGGATATTACCCACAAGGAAGTGGACACTTCCAGAGACAGAGGGAATCTGGATATACAGGGGCAAGGCCCAGGTTCAGAGGTCTATGTTTTATTTGTAGGAATGTTGGACACTTTGCCCCACAGCAACAGATGCAATCCTTCCCAATGCAATCACAGCTACTCATGTAACCCCCTCTGATGAAAATACCACAGACATAACAGATGAAACCACAACAACCACAGATACAGTCCTGGTGACATAAGCACTTCCAAGCAACAACAGCTGCCCCAATATCCACAAATGATAGCCCTTCAAGCACAAGCGCCGTCACAACCACGGACCCAACAATGGGACAACAATTTTTCACCCCAGAATATAGTCACAGGAAGCAGATGAGGAAATGTATTTTATGTATTTATTTATTTATGTATTTATTTATTTATTTATATAGCGCTCCTAGCCCGAAGGTATCTGGGCGCAGGCTTGCAGGTTACAATTAAAGAGCAGGTAGTTTCATGTACAATTAACAAGGTACATACAATGATAGGGGAAGCAAATTATAATAAAACACAATAGTACAATTACAGTGAGGGAGATGCAGTTATAGTACAATGCATAGAACAGTTACACTGCAGGGGTACATTAACTTCCCTATATTTCAATAATCTGGTATTTGAATCATTATTGTTCCTTTGAAAATAGCCATGTTTTTAATTATTTTCAGAAGGACCAGTAAGCTGGCTCAATTCTGAGGTCTGACAGCAGGGCATTCCAGAGTTTGGAGGGTAGGACTGGAAAACTCTTACCCCCTGTTTTTCTAGTTTGTATCTGTGTATCATTAGTTGGTTGACCCGAGAGGCTCTGGTAGGTCTGTTAGATTGGTTCTTGGTGAATTTACAGTTTAGGTATTTGGGGCCTTTGTTCACTAGGCACTTGTGGGTTAATGATAGTGTTTTGAATGTGATTCTGTTCTTCACTGGAAGCCAATGAACCTTTTGTCTGGTAGAAGTAATGTGATTGGCTGTTGGAATGTTAAGTGCCACTCTTAATGTGTTGTTCTGTAACACTCGTAGTTTGTTTAGGTTGAGGCAACTAGCGCCAATATATAAGGCATTGCAGTAGTCCAATTTTGATGATATGAGAGCTCTAGCCAAGGTGATACAGCTGCCAGCAGAGAGTAATGTCCTGCAGGCGGTAATGAGTTAATTGTATACGCCACCAAAGAGGCTGTAGCATTGATTTGTTTAGTTAGGGAGAGTGGCCAGTCAAGGTAGATCCCTAGAGTTTTGACTTATTTCGCTACTTTGATGGTATTGTTATCAATGACAAAAGATTTGAATTGTTCAGGTAGTTTGTTGAAACGGTTTTGGGAGTCAGTTAATAGTATCTCCGTTTTGTCGTCATTCAGACATATGCCATGAATGGCCATCCATGCCTGAATAACTTGGTATATATTCAAAAGTTTAGAATCGGTATCATAAGAACCTGAGAGGGGTATGAGTATTTGGGTGTCATCTGCATATTTAGTGTAGATGATATCCAAACTGTCAATGTTATGAGATACTTTTGGCCCTGTGGCAACAAGGAATTATTAGAATCTCAGAATCCCAATATAACATGGTCATATACCCTGTAAAGAAAGCAAGCGGGGGGTCATGGAGAATGATTCAGGACCTCCATACTTTAAATAACATAGTGGAGGCAGAGTTGCCAGGGGAGCTGAATCCAGCCATTTTGTGTAATATCCCCACAGGAACAACACACTTCACAGTGATAGAATTAAAGAACACATTTGTCTCTATTCCATTTTACCCAGGCTCACCTGCAATGGGACCAGGTTCCAAAACACTCATTTACCACAAGGATACTGCAACTGCCTGAGTTTTCCTTAGTATTACAAATGGATTTAGGGTAACTTGCAGACACTTAGCACAGTGATTCGATACGTTGATGATCTCCTAGTGTGCAGCACCACTGCAGAGCATTGTAGAGAGGATTCTATAAAACGCCTGCCACTATTGGCTATCAAGGGATACAAGGTTGAGAAAGAGAAACTGCAAGCCCCTCCTCCAGGGGTTAAATGAAGCACAGAAAGAAAAAGGGCCCATGAATTGAACAGCAGAAATTATTAAGGAATCCTAACAACTAAAAGATGCACTCAGGAATGCACCCATTTTAGCAACTCCAGATTATACAAAAATGTTCTTTCTTTTCTTCCATTCTTATGGCTAGGTGAGGACGGCGGTTCTCACCCAGACATAACTGCAAGGGGCACAAGCCATTGGATTACTAGACTGGTCATTTAGATCCAGTAATGAATAGATATTTTCCATGTGAGCAATGTATGGATAGGCCTCTAATCACCTTAACCAAGCAGGCCTACCACTTAAGAAGCGAGTGCATGTTTGAACATAAAGCAAGTTTATTGTACATTTATCTGGGGAACAGCTAGATGACCATATGGAGTAAAACTAACCACATAAGTTGACACATTATATATGTTTTTTCAACAGTTGAAAAACTCATATATTTTATTACATTCCACACTCCATATGTGATTGGACAAAACCTATACAAAAAAATCACATTTTTGTTCAATCCTTCCATTCTCATTGCCCACTTGTTATCTTAACTACCTTCTTCAGATCCTATTCATAGCACACCCCTTCTTGGGATTCATCTGTGGTAGGTCATGACATCATCACCCAGTTAAACATTTGTGTACAAACCTAATTCATTGCAAATAACAACTGGCCTGAGCCCTTTAACCTTAATCAAAATTGCACATGCATGGTTTGCATGGATACTTCAACAACATGAGGAAAGCAGAAAAAACAAGTTCCTTTTGAACTGGCAATAACCATCGCATCCACCTCAACTTTGGATGCCATCCTGGAACATTCTAACCTAAATGACTACCATTTCAGCAAGCACTACAAATCTGAGAATGCAATTGACACTCCTGGGTATCAATAACTTTAGCCTGGTGTGTTATTACAACCCAAGTATGTTGATGGTCCAAACAAATGACCAGGTCCCTCTGCAAAACCTCAATGCACTTAAGGAGATTACATGTGCCTCCTGCGGAACTACCAAGCCATAAACGTTGTGTCCTGTACAACGGCTGACCATCTGATAGGTCAATCATTGTTCTTCCTCTGGCCCTCAATCCTTCAAAAGTAGGTTTTCCCAGCCACCTGAAATTCACTGCATGAACTGCTGGCTCCATAGTCTAAATTAATTAATAAAAGCTCACTACATACAGATTTATAAATTCCCTTTGTTTAATAAATAATAATATCTCTACTTTACAGAGGGTTCTTCAGGACAGGTGCCCTTCCTCGCATATTACGTTGTCACATCACACACACCATGTCTGAAGCGTGTTTATATTTCATTTGATAATTTTAGCAATTTATCTTTCTACATGCCTGCAAATCTAATATGTATCAACTTTAAATAAAATGTTACACTAAAGTAACACATCCCATTCACATTTACCTACAATCGAAACATATGAAATTGCAACATCATGCCTAGATCGATGCACTCGAATCACAAATATGGTACACACAACATGAACCACTCTTTATCGCTGTAACCTTTCCTGACCACCCTAACAGCAGGTACTCGCAGCAGTAGCATTTGCAGTAGAAACATTTCCCAGAATTGCAATGGGCTGTCCAAAATCCAAGTCTGCCCACACCACCCAATGAGTTTTGAGGTTTGAGGTAATACTGTCAAACCACTCCATTAACATAGTGAGATGTCATATTGTTAACCCAGCTACATTTCTTGCAGAGCCAGATCAAGAAGGGGATTATGTATATAAATGTACCATGTACCAGGACACATTTGACAATCTCACCATGGTTCAGGAAGATTCCTTAGAGGAATGTGAAGTACCTTTGATTGATGGGTCATCAAGGATTGATCAGAACTCTGGGTATCGGCACATGGGGAAGTGGGAGTGTGTTATTATGAAGTGGAGTTTGAGGTTACGTCAGAATTACAATTGCTCTACACTATTCGGCACAAGCAGTGGAATCGGTGGAATTTATAACAGCAATAGAACTTTCAAAGGGGTGGGGTGTTATCTTTCATTCAGTTCAGCATATGCTACCTCCACAGTGCACTCAGGGTTGTCGAGATGGAAGTGGGGAAGGTTCAGGAAAAGTGGTGGCACAGCAGTGCAACATGTAGATTTACTTTCAAGATGAATAGACATGTTGCCTCTTCCATCAGCATTAGTCATTTTAAAGTGTGCAGCATACACCAAGGACACAGATTATGTTTCCTGGGGTAATAATGCAGCAGATACCGCAGTTAAAGAAGCAGCATAGTTACCACATGTCACAGCACAAGTTCCCATGTTCACAATCCTTTCACGGCAACAGGCACCACTAACAGAACTTTACAATTCTCTGCCCGTAGAGCAGATAATAGAGCTGCTGGGACATGCTTTGCAACATAAACAGGACTTATGGACAAAGAGAGGTTGCTCACTATTGCCCACAGATTTAATATGGAGACAGAACAGTACAGTGAAGCATGTAAAGCCCGAGGAGTTGCTTATGCTTGCCTTGGATCATTTATATTACCTGGCACACACAGCCAGAGAGTATTATTTCAGGGGACCTCCAGGAACATTGGTTTGACCCAAACCTACAGGAACATGTGGCCAAATTCAAAAACAACTGTGTGACCTGCATACTTAAACAGTATAACACCCACTGTTTTCCTCAAAGCTTTACAATATCCCTACTTACTCATTTGCACTCTTACTCACTAATCCAAACCCATCACACTTGTACACATTCATACTCTTTCAACCTTCCCAAACACAACTATAATCCAACTACACAATCACACAACATGTTATTCATCTCTACAATCACACCCACACACCCATGCACAATACACCTATATACATTTGACAACTTTCACACCCAAACCTTTTTTCCCAACAGACACAAGAATATGCCTATTAAAAAGCAACTCAGTGGAAAATAAAGAAAACATAGAGCAGATATGAATAAAAGCAAGCCTCTAAAACAATGTATAGAAAACATAAAAAAGTGCTAGTAACCTCACTCAGGAAAAGTAAACCAGCCATGACTAAAAAAGGTATAGCCCCTCTTGCTAAAATGAAAAGTAAAAAAAGATATACAGAGAAAAGCAGTCCTACTTTTGAACCTAACGCTATATCTAACAGTGTTAACATAATCATTATACAGCAATCCAAAAAATAATGTTACAAAAAATGTTCCACTGTAGAGTTCTTCACAATCTAATAAAAACAGCTGAAAAGTAACAATCTACCATTCAAAACTACTGCAGGAAACTATTCCTGGAAGCTCTAACTGACAGCACATTTCTACTAAAGAGAACATTGTTTATATACATTTTAAACAGAAAGAAACCACTTTCAAAATGAATCAATAAATTACAACAAGTACTTCTAAACATGAGCATTGTCATTGTAGTTACCTTTTCAAACGTCTGTGAAGGTGAATGGATTCACACAAGCAGCACAGAACCATATTTGAAGAAGAGGCTTATAAACAAGAACAAAAACACCATATGCAGTAATGCCGAGGTTATGAAATGGGAAGTGACACCATTATGGGAAAAAGAAACCCTTTTAGAAAAGATTCCCCCAACAAGCTTTCAACCAAATGTTCCTTTCGACCAAACAAATCATTCAGTGTACAAATGGACATGCAGCTGATTGTGTAACATGCAGCAACAATCCTTTCAAATCTTTACGACAATTCTTCAATCACTATGACAAACTAAAAGACAAAAGTAGAATGAAAACTTTACAAACCATGGACTCCTGTGAAGTGCACAGCCACATTGGTCTGTGAGGAAATTCAGTAGCCTGCATTTCTGGATCTGCTTGCCCTAGGGCTGCTAGTGTGCTTTACAAATACAAATAAATAAACTAAAAGCACATTCTACCACATCAAATTGTTAGCAACACACGATTCCGCTATACGGAACCCTGTGCATACTTTATACTATGCAAAAAGTCCTGCTACTGAACTGCAACATTCAAATAACATTCTCCTACATGGAACAGCCAAAGAACCTGTTAAAAACATAGAGCACATTCAAAGTAAGTACTTTGGAATTGAAGTTGATTTAGACAATTCAGTAACTTCACACAACATTATCGAAAACATCACCCACACCAACCTCCTAACAAACACATACAAAAAAGAAATAGCTAAGTTTCAAAACACATCTGCTGAAATACCAAACCAAGTATGTCTCTGTTGTTACAGAACATTTTTATAAAAAGAACACAAAAACAGTAGATATGGCCTGCAAAACAGAGGACAATGAAGAATCCCAATAGTTCCAATTGGCTTTCTATCTAACAACAGAAAATAAATACAAAATAAGTGACCCTCAATAATTTGCACCATACTGCAGCATGAAGCTTGACAATAACCAAATGACATCACGTGCTATTAATAATAACTTGGAAATATTCCCACTTCCAAAGGCTCTCCTACAATTTAACCTATATGAGAGCATTATCATCCAAACAGTATGCCCATTTCAAACTATAATACTCCTTCAGCTGAAAACAGCCAAATTACCCCCATCTGAGTTACTAAAGGACATCCATAACAAAGTAGTATATTTGCCATTAAATCTTAATGAAAATGTAGAAACTCTAGCAGTACAGCTACCAATAAATCAATCTTTGATTGTACTAGTTTATGTTATGGTGTACCAACAAAAGACAACATAATGTGACAACAACTAGTTGACTTAAACAAAGTTAGACAAATGAATATCACAAAGATATAAACGTAGAGGAAAACATAAATTAAACCACCCATATAAGTCAAGTTTCACCAACAACTGGCCAATTTCAACATGTATATCCTGTTACTGCAGCCAACATTTACAATTCACCCACTACACTCCAAAGACACCATTGAAGATGCATTAGAAACATATCAAATGCATCAAGCCAATGGATGCCCAATGAGCATATGGGAAAAAAAAGTGTAGAAGCTTGTTCGTATCCTCTACTCTTTCCTACAGGAAAGGGAGGAAGATATGACAAAAGGTCCACACAAATTAGTGCATCAGAATATCGCTCTTTATGAATGTATTCTGAAGACCCAAGATTCAGACAAAATGTCCACCTCTTTTCGAAAGTGAACTAGCAGCTCTATGTTACGGAGCGGCACCCACATTAAAAACAGGCTCTAATTTCTTTAACATATCCGCTTCTGCTTCAACTGCTTCAAAAAGTAAAAGACAAAGATCAGGTTTTGCAGTTACGTATTACAAATCTGTTGGGAAACATGCGTGGTACAAAAGAATACTGGTTCTGATGTCACACTGATGTAAGTTGTATGCTAAGGAACCTAGGCCCACCTACATGTTTTTTTTACTTAAAGCTGTTCAGAGTACGCATTGAATGATTTGCACGACTTCCTATGTACTGCAAACCAAAATAAAGATGGAATAGATATTAAAAAAACAACAGGAGAACTCTGTTCTCTTGACCCTCTCAATGTATCAATGTACTTTCACCATCGGTTCATTGCCATGCTGCACTTCATTTGCAATAAAACTACCCCTCTGCTCGGCGAAGTGCAACACTTCTTTTGCAGAAAAGAATATAAATCCAGAGCACCACCAATCCACATGCTTCTGTGGCTAAAATATGCTCCCAAATGTGGCCATGACAGTGACACCACTGTTTTACAGTTTATTGAAAAATACCTCCCTTCTGAAATCACAGATAGTATTTTATTTATTTTTTAATTTATTTATTTATTTTAGTATTTGTAGAGCGCACTACAGCCCAGAGGCAACGAGGCGCTATAAGGAGATTTAAAGAAGGCTTGCTTGAGGGTTACAATAAGCGGTCCCATATGGTATACTTAGATAGATTCAGTTACAGGGTTACAGACGATATACAGTCCTATTACATAGTTGCAGCGGGTATACAGTGAAGGTTACAGTTAGTTTCTCATATACTTTCCTAGGTAGCACGAGGCATAACAGAGCGTGTGCTAGGTGATATAGTGGAGGTGCAGACCTAGACTGACGGGCTCTTTTATACAAAGAGCTGAGTTTTTAAGGCCTTGCGGAAGGCTGTGTGAGACTCAATTGATCTAAACTGAGGTGGGAGGTTGTTCCATAGGGTCGCCGCCATAGAGGGGAAGCTAGTGCCTCCTGCCCGCACTCTACGTGTGTGCGGGACAGTGATGCGATTAGCATAGGGTACTCTAGACAGTCTGTTGATTGTTTGACTGGTAATCCTCTGTGTCAGATAGACCTGTGTCAGGGGGCCTGATCGTGCAGACATTTATGTGTAAGGGCCAAGGTTTTGAAGACCACCCTTTCCTTGATGGGGAGCCAGTGTACCTGCCTCCTGATCCCTGAGATGTGTTCATTGCGAGAGGTGCCAGTAGCAGCTCTTAATGCATTATTTTGTGCAATCTGGAGTTTGGTGAGGTTTTTTTGAGAGGTTCCAATGAACAGCGCATTACAGTAGTCAAGTCTGGAGCCGATAATGGCTCTGGCAATTGAGATGCAGTTTTGCTGAGATAGGAAGGGCCTGATGGCATTGATGAGTTTGGAGTGATATGCTGCGGAAGAGGCGACGGCATTGACCTGTCTGTCCGTGGTGAGGCTGGGTTCTAGATATGCACCCAGTGTTTTGATGGTTTGGGAGATTCTGATGGGAATATTATCCACGGTTAAAGATTTATAGTTGGCGTCAAGTTTGCCCAGTGTAGATGGGGAGCCGACAAGCAGTAGTTCGGTCTTATCACTGTTTAGACAGAGCCAGTTCTCCGCCATCCATGATTGGATGGTGGCATAGATCCTATTGAGTGTGTCCAGGTCTGAGGTGTAGTCACCTGACTGGGGGATGAGGACCTGTGTGTCATCTGCATAGTTTGTATATGAGATGCCCAAGGAGTCCAGAATCCTGAAGAGAGGACTTGTGAAGAGATTGTAGAGTGTGGGGGCTATGCAGGAGCCCTGTGGGACTCCACATTTGATGGAGCTGGGCGTAGCGTTAGCGTAGTCAGAGAAGACCTTCATTACCCTCTCTTGAAGGAACGAGGAGATCCAGTTGCATGCTTTGGCAGAGAAGTGGGCTGAGTTTGTGAGATGGTGGCATAGCGTTTTGTGTTCAACCAGATCGAAGGCCGCAGAGAGGTCAAGGAGCAGGAGGAGAGCTGGTTTGCCCGCATCTCTTAGGTCGTCTATTTGATTTTTTAGGTCAAGTAGTGCCGCCTAGGTACCATGTCGAGGGCGGAAGCCCGACTGGCGTAGGCCGAGGAGGTGGTTGTCTTCAATAAACTTTTGAACCTGCAGGTAGGCTGCTTGTCCAAGATCTTTAACAGAAATGGGACAGTTGTGATGGGACGGTAGTTCCCTGGGATGGAGGGGTCGAAAGAGTTTTTTTTTAGGAGAGGTTTGACCCAAGCTTCTTTTAGAGAAGTCGGTACATGGGATGATTGGAAAGAGGCGTTCATGAAGGCAGTGATGATAGGAGCCAGGGCTGGAGCGCAGTCTTTGATAATGTGGGAGGGGCAGGTATCTCCCTTGCAGTTAGAGGGCTTAATGGATTTAATGAGTGCAATGACCTCAGGTTCAGTCATGTTCGAAAATTCAAATTTAGGTATTTGACTGGGAACGTCTGGCGATTGGGCTGGAGGAGCTTTAGTGCGATCAAGTAGAGCGGATAGTGCTTTTTGGTGCGCTAGGATTTTGGAGTGTAGGGTGTCTAGCTTGTGTAGCATGGCTGCTTGAATTTGGTTGCACCAGGTCTCATCTTTGGTGATGGTGGAGGGTGGTACGGATGGGGATTCCAATTCCCTGAATATAGCGAAGATTTCCTTAGTATCAGAATTGGCGTTGCTAATCCTGGTGTTATAGGAGTCTGCCTTAGCCCGTGTAGTGGCTATTTTGTAGTCTCTGGAAGTAGACTTGAAGGCAGTTTTGTTTGTCTCGGAGGGGTGCTTTTTCCAAGTGGTCAGTAGCGCTCTCTTTTTAGTACTGAGATCCGCAAGTTCTTGTGTGAACCAAACGTTGGAATGTTTAGTTTTTTTAGCTTTTTTAGCGGTGAGAGGTGCGATGGCATCTACCGCTGTGGTTATCGCTTGGCTGAATGTGTTGGCTAGGATGGTGGGATCGTTCGGGGAGGGGGATTGAAGAGCTGGTGTGAGCAGATGTGGGAGGAGCGAATCCTTCGTTAGTTTTTTAGAGCTCCTTGAAAGCCCTGCGGGCAGAAGGATGGAGGGCCTTGCAGGTTCAGGTGAGGTGTCGACGTGAAGGTTGATGCAGTGGTGGTCAGACCATGGGATGGGGGATATGTCGTGGAGGAGGATGGGCAGTTATGTTGTGTCACCCAATCTAGTGTGCGTCCTTTGATGTGTGTGGGTTTAGTGAAAGCTTGGATGAATCCTAGCGAGGCAAGCGCCTTTTGTAAGGATTGGGCGTTGTGGTCCTTGGTGTCGTTGAGCCCTAGGTTCATGTCGCCCTGCAGCATGAGTTTGGAAGGTTTTTTAAGGTTGTCTGAGATAGAGTGGATAAGGGCTTCCTGGAAGTCATTGCAGGGTCCTGGGGGGCGATACACTAGGTGGAATGCAATAGTAGTGTTGTGGGAGATTGTGAGTTTGATGGGTAGGTAGTCTACGTTGAGGCCTATTTCTGCCTGTGTTCTTCTGATGTCAAGGGAGTCTTTGGCTATGATGGCCACACCTCCACCCCTCTGTCCTGTCCTATCTTGTCTGTAGATAGTATAGCCATCAGGAATGGCCAGTGAGAGGGCTGGTCCGGAGGTGTCTTGTAGCCATGACTCGCAAACAAAGAGCAGGTCAAGCTTGTCCCTGGTGATAAGGTCATGCACATCGAGCGTGTGTGCAGGGATGGAGCGTGCATTGACTAGGGCACAGTTAAAGCTTGTCAGGGAGGGGCTGGTGGGGCGTGAGTTAGAGGTGGCAGTTGGGTCAGCCCTATTGTTAACAGCATTAGTGGGCATGGCAGTAGTGGTAGCAGGGGGATCAGTGCCAAACATAGTATTAGCATCATCAACAGTGGGCATAGCAATTTGGCAACAGTGGCATCATCAACAGTGGGCATAGCAGCGGTATTAGCATCATCAATAGTGGGCATAGCAATTGTGGCAACAGTAGCATCATCAACAGTGGGCATAGCAATTGTGGCAACAGTAGCATCATCAACAATGGGCATAGCAGCGGTATTAGCATCATCAACAGTGGGCATAGCAATTGTGGCAATAGGGGCAGCAGGGCCCAGCCTAATGACTGCAGGTGAGGTGGGTAACAGGTGACTTAGAGTACATTTGTGTGAGAGTGCAGTGATTGACCTAATGGCCTTTGTCAGTTGAGGCATGCTGAAGTTCTGAGCAGGCACATGTGGGCGGGAGTGGCGGCTGTGGATGAATCTCATGCCAGTGCGCGCATTCCGTGTTGCGAGGCTGGGCAGCTGGCTGTAAGGGGGGGCATCATATGCAGCATGGTGTGGTAGCATAACAGAGCATTACGATGGGCAACGCTCTGGGCGCACATGTTTTGAACAAGCTGGCTATGAAAGGCAGAGGCAGCCTTACCTTCAGAATTGCGTGATAATCTCCTGGGCAGCCTACATACATAAATCATATGCTTCCCAAAACAAAAGTGTGGCAAACACTGCTTGCATTGATATAAAAACAAAGGTAACTACCATACCAAATGTTGATTTGGTTTCCCTAGACCAGTTTCCAAAATATATAAATAGCTTAATGTCTTCTGTTAGACACAGTGTAAAAGGCAAATCCCCTAAAAATGCATACAACATTGAAAGGGGCGAAGTATCTAAGTACATCAATGATCACAATGCAATAATTGCCCTCTTGGGGAATGCAAAGGGATAGTACAGTTATGGCGACAAAAAAATGTTGCCCAGCACTAGAACTGTCCCTTAGCACAGTTCAAAAATCCAACCCCCATTACTGCGGCCAGAAGGAGCAGAGGTTGCAGGTGTGTCCCCTACTCCACTTAGTCAGTTTAATCGGGGTCATTGGTTCCAGGGGTATCAAATGCTTCCATTATATGGAAGTGGGGGACAATTAAAAAAACAAATTGAGAAAAAAAACGGTCCCTGTGGTGCCAATTTTGACCAACGTCAGTGGGTGAGAACTGATGCTGCAAGGATAACTGGAGAGACGTGGAATGCCTGTCGAGTGCAGACTGAGACTGCAAGCCCCTTGCTCCTCTGCACTACTATCCGCTGTATTGACTTTGGAGACTTATTTGGATATTTTCATCTACTTGTGACTCCCCTCATTGACTTGGCTCCACCCACCTTCCCGTGATCCTCTTCAAAAGGGGGTGGTGACATTCATCGGCGCGCATGCACTGCAGAGTGCCTGTCTAGTGCAGACTGACACTGCGAGCCTCACTACTACTCTGCACTACTATCCGCTGTATCGACTTTGGAGACTTATTTGGATACTTTCATCTACTTGGGACTCCCCTCATTGACTTGGGTACTTTAACTTGTTACACCAATATTATTTAAACACCAGAGTTAACTTTATTTTGTTCTCTTCCCTAAGCTCCATCCACCTTCCTGTGATCCTCTTCAAAAGGGATTGGCTGCACGCATCCGCGTGTGCTCACTGCAGAGTGCCTGTTGAGTGCAGACTGCAGACTACAGTGCAACACGCTGGGTGCTGAGGCCTCCTCCCTCTTATTCCTCCACTTCTTAATTCTGTAAAACCGTCACAGTCAGTTACAGCCAAAACCTTCTACTCCAATTTCACCTCCCAATAGTTTGCTATGTCCAATGACGACTTTTTTGCTTAACCTTGGGCATGCCCCCCATAGGCCCTCCTTACTTAGCTTCGTATTCATCTGACTTATCAACCAGCTCAAATGGACCATCGCCATTGCATAATACTCTCCCTCAACCCCCCCTGCTGTTTTCGGGAGGAACTAAGAGATTTGGTCATCACAGAGCAACACCAGCTACATCTGCGCTGTCCAAGTCGGCTCATGCAGGTATGACAGGTTTTACTCATCTTCCGCCCGGCATAAAACACTCAGCCCATCCCATAGATACTGTTACTGATGCCTCAATGAACCTTTGCCGCACGCCAACTTCTAATAACTGCGATCAAAACATAGACGTTTTTCATACACAAAGTGCGCATATTGCCCAGTCGTCTGCTCAAGATGTTCAAGCAAATGTGCACACAGTGGATTCATCTTCTATCCCTCTTTTATATTCCCAAGTTGTAATGTGCAGTCATTTGAACCCATGTCCCTTCTATCCCCCTTTTCACACCCTTCAACTGCCCAATCAGGTTGGCTTCTCTTCCCACATTCAACCACTGACTTCTTCCACCCAAGTACCATTGAACATTGTTCAGCCTCCTGTGGTTCAATCTCAAGCGGACAGACTTTTGTTTTCACCAGAAATGTTCCCCACTGATGACTCTGCCAGAAGCAAATCCTGCATGGACTCAGATTCATCTTTAGTAGCATCCTTTACCAAACCAACAGCTTCTTCATTGTTTGGATTTCCACCCAACACTTTAGTTGATACTGCTCTAATTGCAGTAAGTTCCAGCATATTTACTCTGACTAAACTCTACAAACTTGTAGACCAAAAAGTAACTCATCAAACTTCTCTAACTAACAAGATTGATCGGATAACACATCATGTTGTAAAAATATAGGAATGTAGCCTTAGCCAAAAACAAACTGATCCTGCACTGGGTATGGCTATAGGTGAAACGATCAGCACCTTGCCCACTTTGGAGGAAAAAGAGTCCATTATATACATCTCTTCTGGCCCTGCTGCCTCATCACTTTCTGTTAATGAGATTGGAACCTCTGAGTCTTTTGTGTCCTGAGATACCCTTGTTTGACATTTTTCATCCCAGGCAAAAAGCAAATAAAAGAAAAAGTAAGAAAAATAGAAGATCGAGAAAATCCCTAACAAATCTGCTGTGGTAGACACAGCTAATAAAATTTAAAAAACTAAGAATGCATCAATGCCCACTAAGACTAGTCGCAAATAAAAGACAATAACATTTCTTTTGAATCTATCCTCTCTACATGACTCCTCACAAGCTATCAATGAGGAGAGTCCTACCTCTTTTCCATCGACTAACCCTCAAAACTCCAAGCCAGCTAGTGCTGATCGCACCCCGCCATCACAGTCGCTACCATCCTTGTCAAACAATGTTGACCTAGCACCTTTGCCAGACGATGTCCAGATTACACCCAGGAACAGTATAATAGACGACGATGGCGCACACAATGACGTGTTGATGAATGTATCTGTCTATAGTGGTTTTTCACCTCCAATTACTGAAATAGTGCACAAAAGCCTACATTCTAAACCCATTGTTTATACCAATCCAAAGCAGGTCTTTTGTGTGAACCTGAATGTTGAACCAGCTTTCTTTAGGACACTGGGCCTCATTACGACTCAGGCGGTAAGGGGTTTACGGCGGCGTAAACATCACCGACCCTTACCACCTGATTCCGAGGTCCCTTAGCGCCATGGAGGTTTTAACACCTGCTTTTAGCAGGTGTTAAAATCCATGGCGCTAAGGGACCTTGATGTTAATTACGCCACCGTAATTTACGGTGGCGTAATTAACGCCTTCCCCACTCCCATTATGCCCTATGGGGCAAAAATGGGAATGGGGAAGGGTAAATGGGGATTGGGGACTTACCGCCCCGCCAACCTCGGAATGGGGCGGTAAGTCCGCCAACCACCATGGCGTAAACATAGTTTACGCCATGGTGGTAAAGGTACGTCCCAGGCGGTAACTTACCGCCTGGGTCGTAATGAGGCCCACTGGCTCAAAAACATGAGATATGCCAAAATAAACCTTTGAGGGACCCTTCCGATCTTATGCCACCAACACCTGTAGTCATGAACAATGGGTTGACCCAACCATCACACAAGTCGATGCAACCTTCTGATCAAAAAGATCTAACTCAACCTCCTGTTACAAAAGAATTGCATAGCGTCTTAGATGAAGATTTGCTAGTTTTAGCTATGTTAGATAGAACAAACCTGGATCCTTTCCCTCACAGATCAACATTATTAACCATCTTTCAATCAACTTGCAATTTGCAACACATAAGATCACAAGATATTGAAAGGCGCAGCTTACTTGGATCCATCCAATCCTGACAGAAGGAAATCCACATTCCTTCCCCTATCATCAAGAATCTAATATGGCAGATGCAAGACGAGTTACTAGAACGTGGCTAGACGATAGAATTGAGATACAAGTCTACACCTAACCAAAACTCTCAAGCACATCAGTCACAGAATAACAATACTTCAACTCAAAAAAATGAAAACTCAAGCTCTCAGTTTCCGTGTTGTCATTGTAACGGAACAATCTACAATCACAAACCCAGCAATTGGCCCTGATCCCCCCTCCCCAGCCCAAATCAAGATGGACATGGCTACATAATGCTGAAAAAGAATTGTCAAACTCCAGATAACATGAGTCTTTAGAAAATGTCCAGCAAGGGGGCGCTGTTCTGTGCCGTAGAAAATGGCTGCTTGACTCACACGCTCCGCAGCCAACAATCACCTGAAGGCATAAATCCTGCGATTAGCCGATGAATTCAATAATAATAAACATGAAAAGCATGAACAGAAGCCCCAGAGAACAACTGGACCAAGTTTTGAGCTAAAACAGGCCACAGATCTGGATAAAACCACCTCCTGTCCAACGGTAGGGAAGCCAATGGGTGGAGAATTGCGCGCCAATGGACAAATACACTGAGGTGGGAGACCAGCGTTGGAAATCCAGTGCCGAATAAGGATTTCCCACAACGCCAGTCACATGTGAGGCCCCCAACTTAGCGCAAAACTCACACACACAAGCGGGAAGCAGCCAGGCCCCAAGAATTGCAGCACCAAACACCGGGTAGCAGCGGGCACTGTGAGAGTAGGACGCACAAAGTGTAGAGTGCGCTCATGATTGCCCGCTCCCCGACAACACACGCGAACCGGAGCGATAGGGGCCTGGGCACAAGGCGGCCACACGGCAGCTGGAACACCACGCTGTACACCAAAGCCTGACACCATCAGCCTGCATCCACAGCAGTAATAAGGGATGTGCAGGGTCAACTGCCCACACACGTACACCCAGCCCAGCCGGGACTTGCCCACCCAATATAAAATTGGCCCCCTCTCTCTGCAATGCACCTCATAGACATGTTTCCCCCCGGCAGAGCGGCTCATTACTGGTGGGGTGCCAAGCAGAACGTAGGCAGGAGTAGCTAGATGCCCACCGCACTACAACACAGTGTACGTGGTACACGGGAAGCGGAATACAGAGCCAGATAGTATAGCTCAATCTTTATGTGTAGTCTACCGGTCCAAAGTGGCAAACAGTGAGTACGGGCAACACCAGGCAATAATAACAGAAGATAACCTAACAGGGCACCCAGAAATACGGAAGCCACAGATACTACGCCGAAAGGGACGTCTAACTTCCTGAACAAAGTTACCGACATCGGGGTGTGGAGAAGCCCAACACAGATTGTTAGGCAGTATTATATGCAGTACCCTTTGGGAACACCACACACAATTAAGACTACAAGTGACAGTACAAATTCATCTTTGGTACAAGCCTGTACTACACAGTAAAAGTGGTAGTGATAGCTGAGCAGCCAGACTTATCTCAAGAGTAAGTGAGCAGTATCAAATAGTTACACAAGGGCAGAAATTACTATGATTCAAACAAACACTGACTCAAGGTTTCAGAGTAAAAGAATATACATTTAATTTACACATCAGTTGTATAACATTGCACTAAAGTAAAGCAGTTGAAAAGTCACATTACCAATACACCACATCACTCCCAATAGATTCCGGACAAGTTTAAACTCAAAATGAAGTGTGAGAAAAACGTAACACCAGCAATTTAAAAAGGGAGGGAAAAACAAAGTTAGGCTAAAATTGAGCAGTACCAACAGGTAAGTAAGCAGGGCAATATAGAAAGAGGAACTACAGTGATGGAATCAAATCAAATAGGCTTAGGACCAAAGTCAATAGGACAAAAGTCTTTTGCTCAAGAACCCACAGTTCAGGGTCGTTTGTGGTTAAGTCTTTGCCAAGAGTTCTGGCCGAAGTTGTTCGGAAGAAAAGTTACTTTAAAGAGAAGGGAGGGACAAGCCCTCGAGTTGGCAAAAGGTTTCACACACCTTCACCTCGGCTGAACGAAAGGCACAACCGATTTGCACAGTACCTTTAAATGGAGAAGAAGCTGTAGCTGAGGCAGACGTTCCTGGTAGTTCCTGCAGGCTCACGGTTGCTGAAGCGACTGCCGGACTGACACGAAGTAGGAAGACTGGAGGGTCAGCATTGCTAGGGAAGAAACAAGCACCAGAGCAAGCAACAAATAAAAGGTGAGCTCATTAAAACGCAAGCAGGATCCGACCTTCCTCGCTACCCGGCCCACTGTAGCTCTGTACAACAAATTCGACCAGAGGAGGGAGTCCGGCTTGCAGTTTGGGCAAACTGGTTGGTCCCACCAGCTCAGGGGAAGAAGATTCCTGGAAGATCTTCTCTGTCATTGGAGTTCGAGGATTCGGACCTGCAGCAGGGCTTCACCGGGCAGTTCAGTCGTGATAGGGGTCCTCTTCGATCAGCTCCTCGTCGGTTCTTTCGTTCCAGTGACGACTCTGCCTTTCCAGACCCAGAGACCGGCTTTTTATGCAGTTTTCCCTCATTCACACAGCCTGGGTGTCAATCACACAGCAGGGTGGTCACCACAGCCAATCATTTCAGAGTGCGATATGGTCTCCAAGGAGACCCTGTGCAGGGAGTCCTAAACCACTCCCTCACATTCTGTCCCCCCAGACATACAGGCGCCTAAGTAGGGCTTCTGCGTAGAAGCCCGTGAAAAGACGGTGAACAAAGGAATCAAACCTGGTTTGGCACACAGAGTAAAACACGAGAAATACTTTAACAAAAAGAAATGGCGAATAAACCCAGCCGGAACCGTAATAAAACATGTATGGTCTAGTGGGTTTAAATTTGAGGCTACCAAGAAAGCCTAAAACAATACCAAGGTTATCTAAGATAAACCGCGGTTGGAAAATTAGAGTAGTTACCACTGCCACCAGCAAAGTCTTGATTAAAAGGGAGCGAAACAATGCTCCAAGAGAAACAGACAAAAAGGGATAAGTATTAACCCTTTCCAGTACTCCATGTAAGATGGTTTGTACTGGGTCTGTGGTTTTACAGAGGCTAATAAAGTTAATGGCAGCTTTATGTGTTCTGGGAGACAGTAGTCAGTCCCAGAAAATGAAGTCTGAGTTGGGAAGTCTAAAAGACAACCATGTGTCACTGCACTGAAGGTGCTGTGCAACACACAGTAAAAAGATGATGCCTGTGGAGTAGGTGAGGCTCCACAGTCTATGAACACAAACATGATAAAAACACACAGCAAAACACATGTAAGAGTGGGAAAAAAAAGGGCTCACACTCTTACCAGGTGAAAGAAATAAATCCTAGAAATCCATCAAAGCTGCTGAGGGACTCAGTAGGTAAGGGAAATTAGCCATTCTTTAGAATTCTCCCTAACAAAGATCAATCCAACAACATCCACCAGGCTCGGGGAGACCGCATCATCACACTCATTCTACCGACAAAGTGCAAAATTCATACGCCCATCACACGAAAGCACAAGAAGACAGGGGGGCAAAAAACAAAAAGAAAGTCCCAATGGATGCATTTGCCAGCATCCCCAATACGGATCCAGAAACAACCCAAATAAATCCCCCACATAACTGTGTCAGAACCACCCAAACATAGCATGGCCCCATACATGGCGGCGATGGAAAAGGGGTTTGCTGCCATCAACGATAAACTTGACGACATAGGCAAAAACATAGCGTGCATACGCTCAGACATCCGGAAAGTAAATGCCAGGGTGTCAGAGGCCGAAGAAAGGGTAAGCACCCTGGAAGATGCATCTTCCTCACAGGCCAAGGCCATAGTGGACATTCACAAAGACATTAAAACCCTCAAGGCAAAATGAGAGGACCTAGAATCCCGATCAAGACACAATAACATACGTGTAGTCGGAATCGCAGAATCCAAACCCAACGTCCCCATGGAGCAATTCTTAGAGGAGATCCTTCGCATTCTGTTCCAGGACGGCCAATTCTCCAGTCAGTTTCTAGTTGAGAGGGCACACAGGGCACTGCCCCCCCCCAAAAGCAGGGGCTCCCACCAGGACAATCATAGCCTGACTGCTCAACTACCGGGATCGATACCTAATCCTTAGACTGGCACGGGAAAAGGCCCCCCTGTCATACGACTCCAACCGTGTCCACATCCACATATACCCAGATTTCTAGACCGGGGTACAGTCAGCCAGAGGCTCATTCAACACTGTGAAAAACTACTACGGGACAGGAAAGTGGGCTATGCTATGATGTTTCCAGTGAAACTCTATAGCCAGCATGCGGGCAGGTCCCACTTTTCCGAGACACCAGAGGAGGCCATAGCAATTGTCGAATCGAACCTCCCTACTATGGCAAGTAATACCTGACAGCTACACCGCAAGTCCAGGACACGGTTTATCAGATAAGATAATACACTGATCCCCACAGAACATGATACACTGGACGGACATCGACACCCTTAAAGGCTGCATCGCCGGGCGTGATGGCAGTACACGCCACCTCCAAAATAGCAAATCAACATGCGGAACAATGCTCCCCAAGGAAGCAAAAGTTGCTGTTCACACAATGGACTGCACTGTCCAGTTGAGGGGATGGTGGGGGTGAGGGGTGGGGGAGGCGACAGGCCTGTAACTGAAGAAAAGTTGGGGAGTTCAAAGTTAATTTACCTCAAAAACTGTTGCTGCAATGCTCACAGTATCTTCAAGCGAAGTTCCAACCACTTGGATGAACAAATTCCACAAAGTAAATGGCTGAGAGGAATAAGACTTGAGATCTGAAACTCTTGACCTGGAACATCAGAGGTTTGATGTACCCTATAAAAGCAAGGAAAATACTAACATATGCAAATAGTCATAAAGTAGACATCCTGCTCCTTCAAGAAACAAATGCGATCTGAAAGGTCACAGAAACATTTGCACAAAATAGGGGCCAGCTACGGTTTACAACAAACTACTCATTGCAAACAAGGAGTGTATTAACACTAGTGCACACACGCACAGGATTCCAGTTGCCCAGAGTCGAGACAGACCCGGAGGGCAGATATGTCATAATATGGGGGACACAATAAGGGCAAGAGATGATAATAATCAACACATATGGCCCAAACACTGACACTCCAGAATTCTACCTGCAAGTACTAGCACAGATCACACCAGTTGGCACAGCCAAAATCATATGGGAGGAGACCTCAACACGATCCTCGATCCTGCAATCGACCGCTCATCCACAGTACACAGGTCCCATACAAAAGCGACTCTAGCCATACGTCAGATCATGGAAACGCTAGCACTTGTAGATACATGGAGGGAGAAGCATCCAGGACAAAAGGAGTATACATTCTATTCATAAGTACATGGTTCTACCTCCTGGATAGATCACTGGCTCTGTTGACCCGAACTCTTCCCATGCATGCAGGGATGTACAATACTTCCACGCATGCTATCAGAACACTCTCCACTCTTGCTAGAGATACAACTGGGTGACACACAGCAAAACCCACTGTCCTGGAGGATGCCCCGTCATTGCTTAAGGATGACACAATAATAGAACCATTAAGGACCGAGATTATAGAATTATTTGACCGGAATACAGAATCTGTTTGTTCTTCGCTCATAATATGGGACACCTTCAAAGTGTGGCTGAGAGACCACTTATTATCAAAGGCAGCTGGCACACTTAGCCAAGCAGAACGGGAACTACAGAGGCTAGAGGTCATCCACTCGCAGACACCAGGAAAGTCCACTCTACGGCCATTGCAAGAAAAAATGGGCAAATTTAAAGCATCGGCGGAACAGGAAGTATATTACATGGTCCAACCAATAAGAACCAGAAGGTACGGAGAAGGCAACAAAGCTGGACGCACAATGGCCAACCTCATCAAGGCCGAACACAGTGTAAAACTTATCTCAAGTATAGTGGACCCGGAGGGCACTGTACATACGACCGCCCAAGCAGTAAATAAGGTTTTCCTAGAGTTCTACACGAAGCTGTACACTAATGCAGACCCGGTAATGAAAGAAGAGCTTAGGGCCTATATGAAATCATTCCCCATGCCCGAACTGAGCCAGACAGAAGGAGAGGCACTAGACCTACCTCTAACCTCTGAGGAAATCATAAAAGCTATCAAGGAGCTACAAGCAGGCAAAGCACCGGACTCAGACTGTATTCCAGCAGATTTTTATAAATTATACTAAGAGGAACTCGCCCCCAAATTCATGGAAGTATGGCAGTATGGAAGTATGGGAAGAAGCTCTAGAAAAGGCTGAGTTGCCGGCCACAATGAAATAAGTCATAATAGCAGTCCTCTTGAAACCCCACAAATCCCCACAAGACCTTAACTCATACTGTCCCCTCTCCTTGATCAATGTGGACATGAAGATATTTTCCAAAGCAATAGCTAATCGTCTACTCCGCTACATGAATAAATTAATATTTCCAGACCAATCAGGTTTTATCCCCACCAGATCCACCTCCTTAAACCTCTGTAGGTTCTTCGCAATAGCCTCACAAATGGACCCAGAAGCGAGAGTAGTGGCAGTAGCCCTAGACGCTGAAAAAGCATTTGACTCTGTATCCTGGAAGTACATGTACTCCATACTCAAAAAGCTAGGTTTCAGGCGGGGATTCCAGAAGTACATAAAAATCCTATACAAAAACCCTAAGGCCAAGGTCACAACAAATAATATACTATCGGCAGAAATCACACTCCGAAGTGGCGCAAGGCAGGGCTGCCCACTCTCCCCCTCATCTTTGCGCTCACAATAGAGGGCATGGTGGCTAGACTCTGACACATTCACACTTGGGGGGGGATACGTTTAAGGGGTCCAATGCAATTCATTTCACTATATGCAGACGATACAATGCTATATGTACGCAACTATGAAACTAACCTAATGCCAGTAATGGAAAACATATCCAAATTTGCAAAATACTCAGGATATAAAATAAATAGACTGAAATCTGAAATAAACCGCCTAACTCAAGCTACTAAACAATCTCAGGCCACTGCTCAATTCCACTGGTCCCCAAGCACAGCACGCTATCTGGGCATAGTCATGGCAACAGACAGCCATACACTATACTCAAACAATTACGTGCCATATCTAATACTACTAGAGTAGAAATTTGAAGTGTTGGACAAACTCCCAATATCGATATATGGCCAGATTGCCCTGCTCAAAATGGTGGTATTTTCGAAATTATTATATGTATACAGTAATATACCCATCTGGCCAGACAGCAATTCGTTATTGCACTACAAAAACTGGCATCCACATTTGTGTGAGGCACCGATGGCCTAAGATGTGCGAGAGGTATGAGACAGGAGGGTTGACAGCTCCAGATTTCCTACTGTACTATTATACGGCACAAGCACACTTCACAAAATACTGGACCGAATCCACTGAAAGTTATGCACATATACAAGCAGAGAAATTCTCAGGCTCCCCGATTATATTACAATCCATGATTTTAGCCAAATGTAAAAAAGACAGGGGAGAAATAGACCCATTAAATTCCATGGATATGCCTGTTCCAAAGAGTTGGATGTACCAATCCATACTGGCCCTACACATCACTATGGCATTATCCAGATCTCGCATCCACTACAGACTCGATAATACAAAAAAAGAGGGATCCAAACTACGAAATGAAATTGGGAGACTTATACCCAGACGGGAAGTTTTCACCACTACGGTTGGTCCAAGAAAATATAGGTGAAGACCTCACAACGACGCTACAAAATCACAGACTTAAAGCAGCAATGAAAGGGAAATGGCCAGAATTCCCAAAGGAGCCGACCACACACCCTTTCCTGACGACAATAATGTCACCCGAGCGATTCCTTAGAGGCATATCCACACTATACAAAGCAGTACAAGTACACACGTCATCCACTAATAACATGAAGGAGAAATGGGAGCACGACCTAAAAATAAGTATAGAAGCGCCACAATGGTCCAATTACTGCCATTTCACCAAATCCATCTCAATGAACTCCAATCTTAGACTAATTCAATTTAAAATCTTGAATCACTTACACATCACACCCAACGGAATGTCTAAATTCGACGCATCCAGACAAATTCACTGCCCAAAATGCAATGCCCCGGCAGCTAATTCCATTCACATGTACTGGGAATGTCCACCCATCAAAAGATTCTGGGAAGAAGAAGCCAAAGCGGTGAGTGAGATTCTGGACAGACACATACCAGCCACCCCACTCAAATACTTATTGGGAGATATAGGCAAAATCTCTGTCAAATACAGAAGACTATTTGCCATATCCAATGCAGTGGGCAAGAGGAACATTCTCAAGGTATGGAAAGCTAGAATAGCTCCTACGGTACAAGAATGGTTGAAGGATCTTATATAGGTACAAGCCTGTGAAGAAACATATATAAAGGGAATAGTGGCCTCCTGCAGATCTAAAGATATTTGGGGCCCCTGACGACAATACCTGGACATCGGCGGGGGAGAGTCAGAGGAAGACACTGAATAAACCAAACTCGTCGACAACAACGGCTAAACAGCCGGTATAATTGGCCCGAAAACACTGATCACTCTTGCTCTAAAGTACTGTGTCTGGTGCAAATTAGTCAAACATATATAATGTATACTATGTTCACCTGTGAGTTGTAATGCATATGTCAGCAAAAATAAAGGCTAAAAAAAAAAAATGTCCAGCAAGTATAGTTAGCAATTTGGAATACAAGTGGTTTTTCACATTTACTAACCAAGGAGGCAAATTTCCTCATTGAATTTGATGTGATAATGTTGCAAGAAACCTGGATTACGTCAAAGCCCACGTGGCCTGACCACAATATTGCTTGGGATCCAGCAACGAAAGCAGAAAGGGGTAGACCTGCTGCAGGCTTAATCACTGCCATTTTGTTAAAGTCAAAACTACACATTGAACAATCCTACTCTCAGTGTCCATGTATTCAATTAGTAGTATTGTCAACTACACAATGTAATCATCCCTTCTTTCCTAAAACAGCGCTGGTAAACGTTTACTGGAATCCACTGTCAATAACAGACTCTACATTTTTACAGCTTCTTGAATCGGTTCTAGACTCAATTTTGCTTGATCCAAAAATACAAACTACCCTTGTGGCAGGGGACTTGAATATTGACTGCATCGCAGCAAATGCCAATTCTAGATTAACAAACTGGATTCTTTTAATGCAAGTCAGGCAATTCACTATGCTGAACAGTTCATTTACTGAAGACAATCCTCCAAAATCAACCTTGACGAGAGGAACACATTTGTCTATAATAGACTATGTGTACCTCTTTTCTAATGCTAATATGAGGATCGCCTCCTTTGAAATATTCTCCAATTCAGCAAGTGACCACAACGTATTGCTGACAAAATGGCTTCCTCATCAAACTTCAAAAACCCAAATATATTGCCTGGTGGTCAGTCTAAATCAAGGCCGTAATCGCTTGACCTGGATGCCCCATGATTTATCAATCTAACTTCAACAGCTAACTGCTGCCACTCGAGATAATCAACTTGAAAATCCCCTTGACTATCCTACTCTTATAACCATCTTGTAACAAGCGCCTACACATCACTCTCAATTTCCAATATTTACTATTAAGCATCAATTTAATACAGAAATTCAAGTCCTTAAAAAGAAGCTACGCCAAGCTCTACGAGCACTCCCCGCATTTAATCAGCAGCCCCAGAGAATTACTCTGAGGACGAAATATAAAAATAAAATAAAGCAAATTACTGCTAAACTAAAACAAGATCAAGCTGAACAAATGCTAACAGACATAATGGCCAAGTAAGCATCATTAATATGGAAACTCATCAATGATGCCAAGAATAATACTCCCCAGTCATTAACTCTAAACATTATTGATGAGCAGACATGGATTCAATATTTTGCATCTCTCTTATATGATCCTACATTTCCCCTCTCTACTGTTGCTCCCAAACTAGTGAATACTCATTCCTCAATTGAATTTGATAAGGAAGATATAATAATGATTCTTAAGAACCTTAGTTCATCTAGAGCATCGGAGCCCGACTAACTCTCTAATTACACCATAAAAGCCTCCCCTTCACAGTGGGCCAACATCTTAAACATCTTTTTCAAGAAGTTATAAATTCTGGGACTATTCCGGCCTCTTGGCGTCAAGCTATTGTAATTCCTAATTTCAAAAAAGGGGACAGAAGCAAACCAGCTAACTATCGCCCCTTTGCACTTGTTGATGCTCCAGGAAAAATATTCACTAGACTGATCCTCAAACCGTTGCCAAAGTGGTTGAATGACACTAATCATCAAGACAGGCACCAATCTGGTTTTATAAAAGGTGTGGGCACTGTTTTAAATTTAACAATGTTATCATCAATTAAGAAGCAAGCAGTCGCAACCAAAAGGCCAGTGTTTTTAGCCTTGATAGATTTTAGACAGGCTTTTGACACAATGTCGCGTGAGCACCTATGGACCAAACTAGATAATGCAAACTGTCCTGCTTACATCACACATTTTATTCGTCAATTTTACTCTCAGACAAATGTCAAGGTAAAACTCACAACTGATGGTGTTTTATCCCAACCTATTTTAACAAACAAAGGCTTGAAGCAGGGATGCATATTTGCATCTATTTTATTAAATGTTTAAATCAATGATTTAGAGGAAACCTTCAAACTAGTGAGGCATTTTCCATGCGATTAGGGCCAGAGGAGATTGCTTGGCTGCTATATGCAGACGATTTAGTGATTTTAGACATGACTCCAATAGGGCTGCAGAGGAAGTTATTGGCACTCAAGGTTTATGCTCAAACAAATCATTTATTAATCAACTCAGAAAAATGTAATGTATTAGTCTTCCACCACCATCCTCCGCAAATGGCTTCAAATTGAATTGGACATTGGCTAAAACATCTTTATCCCAAGTATCAACTTATAAATACCTTAGAGTTAACCTGAATGAACATTGATCAGACCTTCTTTATAAATTGGAATTAAAAACTAGAATGAACCTATTAGCTGTCCAAGGAAAAGCGATTCACAGAAAATTTGGTAAATTTTCATTAAACTCATCTATCATGTTTTATAAAATGAAAGTCATTCCTGTAATTACCTACGGAGCACAATCAAAACTTGCATGTAATGCACCAAAATGAGATGTACTCGAATCTCTATATTGGAAAACCATACTATCATTACCATTTAGCACTTCCATAGCGGTAACACGTTTTGAAATTGGGCTGACTGCCCTATCTACCATAGTCTCTTGGCAATATCTTGCAGCATATTGCAAATGCTTAACATCTTCAAACTCTGCCTCAAACATATTACCCATTTTGAAGGCTACCCTGCTAATTTCAACTCAAGGCCCATTACATGCATGGAAGACTCATTATCGTCAAATTCTTGAGAAAGCAGACATATTTATAGATCTCCTTCTCAAGAACCCTGACAAAGCCAAATTAAAGTTATGGCAATGGGATTGGTCCCATTCTTGAGATACATGCCAGCCCTACTCAATATTCAAGCTCGGGGCCTTTATGCACAAGCCTAGAGACAAACTTCCATCTTGTCTTGAAAAGTTCAGTGACTCAGAGTATACCACAGCGATTCTTTGCCTAAGATTAAACCTTTAAGGCAAAAAAGAAGAGTCCCAGTTTTGAGACTGTGCCCAATTTTTAAAACATATTTTATTAGTTAAATGCCCTTTAGGATGACACGTGTTTTGGTCCTTTATGGACCTTTTTCAAATCAGGGCTTATTTTCCCTTTAATCAGTTAAAGTAAATGGTAGTCACTCTTCCAGTCACGGGTTCGATCCCTCTGAAGAATTCTCACGTCTGATCGCGTTACCGCCAAGCCTCCAGAGAGGCCCTGATTGGCCAGTGCCTTTTGTTTTTATGAACACGCATACTAACATTTCAGGCCCGCTGCAACGTGGATAAATAATCTCCTCCCTCTTTCAGAATAACGAGGTGTTTGGTACAAGCAACATGAATTTGAATGCATGTTACACACCGAGAAATATCCCCCAGCCGAATAAGTAACAGCCATCAGCTGGCACCAGGTGGGTGTCCGCGGTAATACAATTGTGTTTTCCACTGTGTAGCAACAGAATGCTAGGTGGACATAAACACGGAAAAAAACAATAGGAGCTTGGGATGCAGGGAATGTAATCCCCACAAACTGCTCCTGTGGATACAAACATTGAAAAAAGAGAAAAAGAACAATGGCAGCTTGGGCTGCAGGGAATAAAATCCCCACAAACTGTTCCTGTTTTTGTATGCCCCCTCCTTTTCCCCCACAAGCATCAGAGCATGGGCCCATAAACAAGAAAGGAGGCAGTATAATGCCTCTCCAAGAGAAGACACAGATGAATGTGTGAACATTTAACAATGTGGCTATATTTCTGTACAATGCAGACAGATTCAAGCATTTGAGGTACTTACACCTAGCTTTTTTTTAACACTTTTTGTCTCCCTACAGGGGACTAAGGTGCCCACCTTATCTTCCAACACAGATATATGTGGGAACTAGAATCATTATTGAAAACCAATCGGTGCTGAAGAAGATGGCATACATTGAATTAGCCATTGAAACCAGTCGACCAAATTGGTCATGAAGGGTCACATGACCATTATGATATCCTATGAAATAATTGAGGATACGGTATAAGAATAATTATACTCACGCCCTGTGAGCACACTTTTAAGGTGTCCTGAGAATAAGGGACTTTTTATACACTTACCAATATGGGTACAAACACTCTTGTTTGGAACTTTGGATCTCTTTGGTTGAATAAAACACTTAGACAAAATCCCGGGGTAGCATGTTTCACACAATTAGGATATTGACAAGATCTAATAAACAGTCCTCTCTCTACATTAATTGATTGGTTGTACTCTTGGTTTTGAACCACCATATACACCATTTTATCTTATTTTTGATACAACAAATAAGAACAGTAGCGATGAGGGACAGTGTTTTCTCCTGCTATCCCTATTAAACAGGCGGTGCACCACCTCTCACCTTGGGCAAGGCACTCCTGACAGGGTGTTCTTCCTTTATGGGTCAGCCAGTATGCCCTATCGAATCATGTTATCTTTGACGAATGTGACAGAGTGTCAATGCTAATTATTTCTCCCAAGAACCATTTTTGTTGTGTTAAAAAAAGAAGAATAGATATAAAACCACCAGGAGACCTTTGTTCTCTTGACCCTGTCAATGCATCAATGTACTTTCACCATCACTCCATTGCCATGGTGCACTTGATCTGCAATAAAACTACCCCTCATCCTCTGCTTGGAGAAGTGCAACTCTTCTTTTAGAGAAAAGAATATCGATCCAGAGGAGCACCACAAATCCACATGCTTCTGTGGATTAAAGATGCTCCCAAATTTGGCCATGACAGTAACACCACTGTTTTACAGTTAATTGAAAAATACATAACCTGTGACATCCCTTCAGAAACCACAGATAGTGACCTACATACATAAATCGTATGCTTCCCATACACTTCTAATGTGTGCCGCCGGCAAGATAAGTGGGAAAGTGGGAGGTGGGTAGGGGGATATCGGACACAGTGATCTATGTGATCACTGTGCCGTGCCATAATGAGAGTCGGCATTATGGGTGGTGCAGTGATCTGAATTTAAACATAGACATACAATACATTGCAGACAATTCCACAGCAATTGTAGGATATGTGAAAGCCTATCTTACCAAAGACCTCAGGGATGACATATCATCTGACAAAACACTGTCACCGAAATTATACAGCTTTGGTATAAACCACTCTCCCATAAAGAATACAGGAGCTACAAAGCTGCAGACATTTAGCAGGTGCAGGCTTAATTGGCACATCTGAACATATTGTCTGGCTAAACCTTGGTCCAGCTTCACCCCGAAGAAAGACTACTAACATCCTGCCAAGAGATAGAAACAATAGCCACAAATGATCCCAACAGCCAGGACATTTTACAAAACAATTTAATTGACACATTTTACCCAAACAGAAGTACAGCTTTGGAAAACATGTGCATGTATGACATAGCCCAAAACTACTCCTACAAAAACAATGTCACACCAGATGATACAACTGGCAAATATTCCATCTCAATTTGAGAAGGAAGCCTAGTAAAACTTACCAAACCCAGCCTAATGAATCATATACAATTATCATTTATATACCAGCAATATAGAGAACTGTATTACATGGCCCTACTGCAACATGTTATACCTTGAGAAAAGAAGAAGAATTATTAGGTGACTATGGGCCTCATTACGACCTTGGCGGTAGCCATGCCGCTATTGGCAGCATGGCTGCTGCCGAAACCGCATCCGGGTCCAGGTTCCCAGAATGGGGAATTACCGGGCCATTCCGAGTTCGGAGGGCCCGCTAATTCCTCCCTCTAGGAACCCGAGCCTGGACATTCCCCATTCCCATTTCAGCCCCCATAGGGCTAAATGGGAATGGGAGAGGGAGAAAACAACGGGCCGATTACGAGTGGCTGTTGTTTGCTCCCTCTTCCCCTCGCAGGACCCGGTAAAAACGCCTGGTTTTACCAGGCATCCTTACCGGGTCCCGCGAGGGGACCTCGCAATGTGGGGGAACAGGTTTAACGGGTCCGCCTCCTTTTGCGGAGCCCGTTAACCCGTTCCGTCAGGGTCGTAATGAGGCCCTATGACTCATTTGAAGCTGCATTCAAAGCAAATATAAAAGGACTATTTCAAATGTCAATTTCACACAAAATCAAGACATGTTGGACAATGAATGCCAACAAGAGGAAGAGATTGAAGCTCAACTGGATAAAGACACTTCTGAGGGCAGTCAACCCTACTTACAGGAAGACAAGAACCACTTGGAGAACTACTAATTCTGAATGAAATAGAAATAGTCGTGAATGAGGAAGAAAATACCATGTATCAATATAAACAATCTGAAGACTTGTCAGTGCTCAAATCACAGATAAATGTTGAACAACTCACCATTTATCTAGATATCACTAAAGAAATTTAACATGGTTTTAAACATTAAACTAACACTTGTAGCTGTGCTAATTAAAAACCTCTGCTCTTGAATGTAAGTGGTGAAGCTGTTTCTGGTGAAACATTCTTCATTAAAATAATCAACACATTTCTACAAAACTTAACAAACAACAACATTTCGGCTGTTGTAACAGCCCCCAAAGGTTTAGCTGCCTCCAACATTAGGTGTAATTTTAGACCGACTACTGCTGCTTCCAGTCGAACACCAAAACAAATTAGAATACTACAAATTATCAGCAGAAGCTGCTACTGAAGTGTGCAGAATTCTGAAACAAATGAAAGTGCTCCTTATAGATGAAGTAAGCATGGTTTCCAATCTCATGTTGGCTTTAATTCACCTCAGAATGCAAGAAGTCCTAAAAACCGACTACAAAGAACTGTTTGAAGGAAAACACGTTGGCCCTTATTCACAGAGCATTTTCCAATGGGGTTTTGCCATTACAAAACGCTTCTGTGAATTAGGCCCTTTATTGTTTCAAGTGACCTCCTACAAGTGACACCAGTAAAAGGTGAACCTATTTTCAAAATATTAGGATATGATATGATATGATATGGAATTTGTAACGTGCCTATACACAAGTTGTCCAAGGCACAACGAAGCAAGGATGGGGAACAGAGGGAGGACAGAGGCAACACTCTTACTAGACCAAGTGACATTGAGATTGTGCAAGTCTAGGGGAAGAGGGAGGGGTAAAGTGCCAGGGAAAAGGGGAGGGGCAGTGCTGTACATGGGATGAAAACAATAAGAATAAATGTGGCCAGTAGGTGGCAGGTTCAAGGGTAAGTGCAGACAGCAGGTGTCTAAAAGTGCAGGTAGGGGGACTGTTGGGTTACAGATAAAGACCCAAGTGCAAGGGTTGCCAGGAGGCAGTGCGGTATGTAGCTGGGCGGGCAGGGACCTGCGCCCAAAATCAGAGGGTAGCCAGGTGACCAGTGCAGTATCAGACAGGAAATCAGCCGGGGAGAGGAAGAGAGAAAGCAGAAGCAAAGAGGAAAATCTTCCAGTTGCGTAGATGGTTCTCCTCAAGTTTCAGAGAGGCAGGGAGGCTGTTCTAGAGGGAGGGCCCAGCCGAAGAAAGAGATCTGCCACCAACTCGTTGCTTGGAGAAGCGACTTACCCTGAGGGAGTTGGGGGTAGAGGAGCAAAGAGCTTGAGTAGGAAGGTATTTACGAAGAGAGAGTTGGAGGTATTGAGGACACAGGCCCCAGAAGGCGTTGTGGACAATGCAGAGGCTCTTGAACTTAATCCTCGCAGCAACTGGAAGCCATTGGCAGAGATTTCAGTGCAGTCCTGTTCTGGATGAGTTGAAGAGGGCAGAGTGTAGAAGCAGGCAGATTTAGAAAGAGGCTGTTGCAGTAGTCCAGCCTAGAGAGAACCTGACCTCTAGAGACAGTGAGCTTCTGGGGGAAGGAGAAGAAAGGAAGAATAGCACTGAGGAGGTGCAGTTGGTAGTTTGACTTCTTATAGACATCAGAGATATGAGAAGAAAAGAGTCGAAGATGACCCTGAGGTTCTAAGCCTCACAGGTCAGAACAGGAAGAGGGCCAAGGGAGGCCAACCAGAGAGTGACAGGATGTGCAGGTGTGCCGATGAGGAGAATCTCCATCTTACTGGCATTAAGGCAGAGATCGTTGGTGGCACAACACTCCTGGATAGCAGACCGGCAGTCAGAGATGATGGAAGGAGAAGAGGTAGCACTGAAAGTTGGAGCAGAGAGCAGAAATGTGGTGGGCGAGAGTTGCCAAGTATTGGCTGAACAGCGAGGGAGAGAGGCTAGACTCCTGGGGAACACCACAGGTAGAGAGTGAGATAGAGGAAAGGAAGGACCCACGTTGGACCTGGGAGGTTCGATCAGAGAGGAATGAGGTCATCCAGGCCAGGGTCTGTTCAGTGATACTCAGGTTATCACAGAGCTGTTTGAGCAGGATGGCATGATTGACCATGTCAAAGGCAGAAGAGAGATTGCATAAGATGAGGACAGAGGGGTGATTAGAATCAAGGTTAGAGAGCAGGTTTTCACGGATGTTCAGGAGAGCAGTTTCCATGAGTCTGCCTGCTCTGAAGCCAGACTGATGGTCATGGAGACAACCAACAGATTCAGTATGAAGATTAATCTGGGAGATGGCCAGCTTTTCCAGGAGATTTCCCTGGAAAGCAGTGATGGAGATCGGGCGATAGTTAACGAGGCAGGAGAAGTCAGCTGAGGGTTTCTTGAGAAGAAGGTGCACAAGGGAATGCTTCAGGGGGAAGGGAAGGCTCCAATGGTGAAGGAGTAGTTGCAGAAGTCAGGCGAGGCAAGTTTGAAGGTGTCAATGTGGTTCCTGATGCTTTTGCAAGAACAGGCAAGAACCTGTTTTGATGTATTTTTCATAGATTGGACTTGTCTAGAAACCTTGTCTGGGAAGAACAGAGGAAAGGAAGAGAAAGAGGGAGGAGGGGTGGCTACAGGGGGGCCAGAGGTAGAGGATAGAGTAGAGAGAGGAAGAGGAGAGGACGAGAGGCTGGACAGGATGTCCTGGGTTTTACTGAGGAAATTATAAGCCAGGCCCGTGCAGAGGGCAAGGGAGGGGACAGGAGAGGTAGAGACTTGTAAGTGATTTCAATCCAGCACTCCAACTAAGTCAATGCCTAGTATGGGATGCCTTATTTATATATTTTTATGTCAAAAGTTTGTTTAATTCTGGATGATGTACCCTTATATAACGCCCCTCTCTTTGAATTCCCCCGGTCTCACTGAACCAAGAAATAGGTTTGTTTTGCAAATTAAAAGATTTATTTGAAGAATTGAACAATATATAGATTACACTTTAATGAATATCAATAATATCTGAATATCACACTTATGAATATGAACAATGATCAGCAATGGGTAATATTACAATATCAAAAATCTCTTTAATCAATTAGGAGTAGGAATAGGAAGAATGATTCAGCAGAGACTACTTGGTATGGGTTCAAGAAATGGCAACAATAGGAAGAAATTAAACGCAGGGAAACACTAGCAATGATTGTTGAATGGTTAGCAGATGGAAAACGAAATTCAGAAGTTGTAAGCAAGAATAGCTATTTCTACATGTGGTGAAATTGAACCCAAATTGCAAATTCACAGCAATTTTTCCGCGTGTGGGAAACGCGATTGCAAAAAACTATAAGGAATTGGAATGTCATTTTGAGTTCATTTGAAAGCTGAGGATGTTAGCTTCAAGATCACATTTCTAGGACGTACGGTTCAAAAGTTACAGAGGTTTTTGTGAAGGTAGATTTTTCAGAAACAGAGTCAAGATAAAAAAGAAAAGATGCGCTTTAAAGATTAGGAACCAAGATGGACTTATAGTAAGGGGCTATGAAAGTACAAGATACCCAGCGGGACAACCACCAGAACAGGGTGCCTTCCGTGCTGATTGCTGTGCACCAGGACACTTGACTTTCTTCAGAAAATATCAGCGCACAGATGATTATCGCTACAATTATCACAGACTATATAATGAGAAGAATTCAGGATGGACAAAAGATTCTATAATGCAGTTCTGGATAGGTTGAAATGGATTGAATAGGATTACTTTTAACTAAGAGATGACTATGGACAGTTCTAAACTAAATACTCACTCCTATAGCTTTGGAATGGAATGGGCCCATCAAAGATCTGGTCAAGGGTTTGGACTTCACTCGCCACCAGACAGGCTTCAGGGCACCTGGACTCTGCTCTCAGCAAGGCATTCTGGTCTGCGCGGCCTCTGGACTGGGTCTGATGGGTTGGTTCTGGGTACAGCTCTGCTCTATGGGTCTGGATCTTGGTTCTAGCACAAGGTTCTTAGATAGAACAGCAAAACAGCTCAGCCAGGCTGTTGGATTTTGTGGTGCCCCTTGGAAGTGTAGGGGTTAAAATCAGGTTGCTAGATTTTAAAGGCCTGCTGAAAAGGGTTCAGCTTTTTGGATTGGGCCTTTCTGCTTCAAAGTTCTAGAGTCTGGATTCTGGGTCTGGTTCTAGAGTCTGGATCTGGAGTCTGGATCTTCCTGCAGGGTGCTTCGCCAGTGGATCAGTTGATGAGTGAGAGAGTGTGTGTCTGTGGATCCTCAACAGTCCCTATTTATCCATTAACAAAGTGGGTGCGGAGGCTGATTATCTATGCCCAACCCTCTAAGGATCTGATAGGTCAGAGAATGTCCCCTCTCCTGACTTGAGACAGGAGCATTGTGTCATATGTGTCAGAGTGACACTGTGTTTATGGTCCAAAGGAAATCCTTCCCCTTTGCTTTTTCTTAGGAAATCTATTTTCCCCAAAAAACATATTTCCGAGATGCACAACTTGTTACTAATACACAATTACATGACAGATTGCTTAAGGTACATTGCTGTCCAACTCTCATCTTCCTGTGAGCTTTAGTTCATAAATGACAACTTTTTCGCACTTTTGGTGGCTGGGGGTGACACCTCATGCAGCCCTCCCTGTGCCTCCTAGGAAGGACTGCATGATGTGCCCCCCCTCCGTTCGGTGTGGGTGAGGAGAGGGCCACCACAAAAGGTGGGGCAGGACCCCCAATAGATGGGGCAGTATGGTTTGGGTACCTTGGGGCCAGATTGGCACACTAATGTGGCCATCTGCACCAAGCGAACTTTGGTAAACAAAAATAAAAATCCAAAATCGTAGGCTGCATTTTAGGGGCGGCTGAGGAGCACCCTAAATTGGCAGCAAATGTTGTACTGCAACAGGGGGTGGCACTCACCCCCCCACCCCAACTGGAGGGCCCCACCTCATGCAACCCTCCCTGGGGGCAGATATCTGCTCCTAGGAAGGGGCATCTGACCCCAGGGAGGGATGCATAAGGTGGGGCCTCCCCTATCTGACACCAGGGAGGGATGCATGAGGTGGGGAACTCCATTTGGGGTGGGGGGAGAGCGCCCCCCGTTGCAGTACAACATTCTCTGCCAATTTAGAGTGCCCCTCAGCCCCACCTAAAAAGCAACCTACGATTTTTGTATTTTGAATTAGTATTATTTTCTTTGTTTACCCAACTTTGCTTGGTGCAGATGGCCACATTAGTGTGCCAATCTGGCCCCAGGGTGCCCAAACCCTACTGCCCCATCTAGTGGGGATCTGCCCCACCTTTTGTGGTGGCCCTCTTCCCCCCACCGCAAATGGCTGGGGGGGACACCTCATGCAGCCCTCCCTGAGCCTCCTAGGAAGGACTGCATGAAGTGCCCCCCCTCCGTTCGGTGTGGGTGAGGAGAGGGCCACCACAAAAGGTGGGGCAGGACCCCCAATAGATGGGGCAGTAGGGTTTGGGCACCCTGGGGGCAGAATGGCACACTAATGTGGCCATCTGCACCAAGCGAACTTGGGTAAAAAAAAAAAATCGTAGGCTGCGTTTTAGGAGGCTGAGGGGCACCCTAAATTGGCAGTGAATGTTGTACTTCAATGGGGTGTGGCACTCACCCCCCAACCCCAAATGGAGGGCCCCATCTCATGCAACCCTCCCTGGGTGCAGATATCTGCTCCTTGGAAGGGGCATCTGACCCCAGGGAGGGATGCATGAGGTGGGGCCTCCCCTATCTGACGCCAGGGAGGGATGCATGAGGTGGGGACCTCCATTTGGGGTGGGGGGAGAGTGCCCCCCCATTGCAGTACAACATTTGCTGCCAATTTTGGGGCCCCTCAGCCCCCCTAAAAAGCAGCCTACGATTTTGTATTATTTTCTTTGTTTACCCAACTTCGCTTGGCACAGATGGCCACATTAGTTTGCCAATCTGGCCCCAGGGTGCCCAAACCCTACTGCCCCATATATTGGGGGTCCTGCCCCACCTTTTGTGGTGGCCCTCTCCCCCCCAACCCCAAATGGCTAGGGGGGACACCTCATGCAGCCCTCCCTGAGCCTCCTAGGAAGGACTGCATGAAATGCCCCCCCCCCATTCGCTGTGGGTGAGGAGAGGGCACCCACAAATGGTGGGACAGGCCCCCCAATTGATGGGACAGTAGGGTTTGGGCACCGTGGGGGCAGATTGGCACACTAATGTGGCCATCTGCGGCAAGCGAAGTTGGGTAAACAAAGAAAATAATACAGAATTGTAGGCTGCTTTTTAGTGGGGGCTGAGGGACACCCTACATTGCTGGCAAATGTTCTACTGTAACAGGGGATGGCCCTCCCCTCCACCCCAAATGATGGGCCCCACCTCATGCATCCCTCCCTGGCGTCAGAGAGGCGGGGGCACCTCATGCATCCCTCCCTGGGGTCAGATGCCCCTTCCTAGGAGCAGATATCTGCCCCCAGGGAGGTTTGCATGAGGTGGGGCCCTCCATTTGGGGTGGGGGGTGAGAGGGCCGGCCCCCGTTCCAGTTGAACATTTGCCGGCAATGTAGGGTGCCCCTCAGCCCCCCCCTAAAAAGCAGCCTACAATTGTGTATTATTTTTTTTGTTTACCCAACTTCGCTTGGTGCAGATGGGCACATTAGTGTGCCAATCTTCCCCAGGGTGCCCAAACCCTACTGCTCTATGCATTGGGGGGCCTGTCCCACCATTTTTGGGGGCCCTCTCCCCCCGACCCCAAATGGAGGGGGATGCACCTCACGCAGCCGTTTGTAGGAGGCACAGAGAGGCCTGCATGAGGTGCCCCTGCCACCCATTTCGGTTGAGGGGGGAGAGGGCCCCCAAAAATGGTGGGACATGCCCCCCAGTGGGTGGGGCAGTAAGGTTTGGGCACCCCAGGACCAGATTGGCACACCAATGTGCCCCTCTGCACCAAGGCAAGTTTTGTAAACAAATAAAAAAATGGAAAATGGTGGAACGCTTTTTAGGGGGGGCTGTGGGGCACCCTGAAAGGTCTGGGAAGTTTCTAATGGGATGGGGCATTGACCCCCTCACCCCCAGCCGCAATGGAGTGGGTGCCATGTCATGCAGCCCTTCCGAGACCAGATATCTGCTCCTAGGAACAGACGCCTGAGCCCAGGGAGGAGTGCAGGACAGCCCCCCCATTATCTGCCCCTGGGGAGGACTACATGGGTTGGGCCGCCCCTCCAATTTGGCCATGTGTGGGTTCCCACGGGTGTCCTCTTTTGGAAAATGCGTGGGGTTTCCTGTTTTCCTTGCGGGCTTCGACACCCTCGGCCCAAATCTGTAGGTTGCCCACATGAACAAAATGGGCAGTGGCGAAAGGCTTGGGATTACCAGTGGGTTACCCTTTTCCTTTTGCGCCCCGGTAGGTGCACCCACACATGTGAGGTACCATTTTCATTGGGACACCTGTGGGAACGCGGGACAGTAGGCCATGTGTTGTTGGGGGCGTGTTTCGATGGGTGAGATGAACAAAATGTGCGGAAAATGCATTTTTTTCCCACATTTCGGACTTTGCGGGGGTGTCTGGATAAAAAATTCTGGGGCGATTTGGGCATATCATACTTCTGCGGATTCCCAGGGGTGTCCTCTTTTTGGAAATGCATGGGGTTCTGTGTTTTCCCTAGTGGCTTGGACACCTGAGGCTCATATCTGTATGTCGTGCCGGTCGGCAGAGCGTCTCAAATTCCGGTCTGAAAACAGACTTGGGGTTACTTGTGTTTTAGGCTTTCCTCTTAGCAGCCAGGTAGGTGCACCCACACATGTAAGGTACTGTTTTCATAGCGACTCCTGTGGGAACGCAGGACGGTAGGCCATGTGTTGTTGGGTGCGTGTTTCGATGGGTGAGCCGAGCGAAATGTGTGGAAAATGCGTTTTTTCCCCCCACATGTCGGACTTTGTGGGGGTGTCTGGGTAATAAATTCTGGGGCTGTTTGGGCATATCATACCTTTGTGGATTCCCACGGGTGTCCTCTTTTCGGAAAATGCATGGGGTTCCTGTTTTCCCCAGTGGCTTGGACACCCGAGGCCCATATCTGTATGTTGTGCCAGTCGGCAGAGCGTCTCAAACTCCGGTCTGAAAACAGACTTGGGGTTACTTGTGTTTTAGGCTTTCCCCTTGGCAGCCAGTTAGGTGCACCCACACATGTGAGGTACCGTTTTCATTGGGACACTTTTGGGAACGCGGGACGGTCGCCATGTGTTGTTGGGGCGTTTTTCGATGGGTGAGCCCAGCGAAAGGTGCGGAAAATGCATTTTTTTCCCCACATTTCGGACTTTGCGGGGGTATGTGGGTAATACATTCTGGGGCGATTTGGACATATCATACCTCTGCAGATTGCCACGGGTGTCCTCTTTTCGGAAATGCATGGGTTTTCCTGTTTTCCCCGGTGGCTTGGACTCCCAGGCCCATATCTGTACGTTGTGCCGGTCGGCAGAGCGTCTCAAATTTCGGTCTGAAAACAGAGTTGGGGTTACTTGTGTTTTAGGCTTTCCCCTTGGCGGCCAGGTAAGTGCACCCACACATGTGGGGTACCGTTTTAATCGGGACACCTGCGTGAACACGGGACAGTAGGCCATGTGTTCTTGGGGGCGTGTTTCGATGGGTGAACTTAGCGAAATGTGCGGAAAATGCATTTTTTTCCCCACGTTTTGGACTTTGCGGGGTGTCTGGGTAATAAATTCTGGGGCGATTTGGGCATATCATACCTCTGCAGATTCCCACTGGTGTCCACTTTTCGGAAATGCATGGGGTTCCCTATTTTCCCCGGTGACTTGGACACCCGAGGCCCATATCTGTATGTTGTGCCGGTCAGCAGAGCGCCTCAAATTCCGGTCTGAAAACAGACTTGGGGTTACTTGTGTTTTAGGCTTTCCCCATGGTGGCCAGGTAGGTGCACCCACACATGTGAGGTACCGTTTTCATCGGGACACCTGTGGTAATGCGGGACAGTAGCCCATGTGTTGTTGGGGTCGTGTTTCGATGGGTGAACCGAGCGAAATGTGCGGAAAATGCGTTTTTTTCCCTACATTTCGGACTTTGCGGGGGTGTCTGGGTAATAAATTCTGGGGCGATTTGGGCATATCATACCTCCTCGGATTCCCACGGGTGTCCTCTTTTCAGAAATGCATAGGTCTCCCTGTTTTCCCTGGTGTCTTGTACACCCGAGGCCCATATCTGTATGTTGTGCCGGTCGGCAGAGCGTCTCAAATTCCGGTCTGAAAACAGACTTGGGGTTACTTGTGTTTTAGGCTTTCCCCTTGGCGGCCAGGTATGTGTACCCACACATATGAGGTACCGTTTTCATTGGGACACCTGTGGGAATGTGGGACGGTAGGCCATGTGTTGTTGGGGGTGTTTTTCGATGGGTGAGCCCAGCGAAATGTGCGGAAAATGCATTTTTTTCCCCACATTTCGGACTTTGCAGGGGTGTCTGGGTAATAAATTCTGGGGCGATTTGGACATATCATACCTCTGCGGATTCCCACGGGTGTCCTCTTTTCGGAAATGCATGGGGTTCCTTGTTTTTCCCGGTGGCTTGGACACCCGAGGCCCATATCTGTATGTTGTGCCGGTCGGCAGAGCGTCTCAAATTCCGGTCTGAAAACAGACTTGGGGTTACTTGTGTTTTAGGCTTTCCCCTTGGCGGGTAGGTAGGTGCACCCACACATGTGAGGTACCGTTTTCATCGGGACACCTGTGGGAACGCGGGACAGTAGGCCATGTGTTGTTGGGGGCATGTTTTGATGAGTGAGCTGAACGAAATGTGCGGAAAATGCATTTTTTTCCCACATTTCAGACTTTGCAGGGGTGTCTGGGTAATACATTCTGGGGAGATTTGGGCATATTATACCTCTGTGGATTCCCACGGGTGTCCTCTTTTCGGAAATGGATGGGGTTCCCTGTTTTCCCCGGTGGCTTGGACATCCGAGGCCCATATCTGTATGTTGTGCTGGTTGGCAGAGCGTCTCAAATTCCGGTCTGAAAACAGACTTGGGGTTACTTGTGTTTTAGGCTTTCCCCTTGGCGGCCAGGTAGGTGCACCCACACATGTGAGGTACAGTTTTCATTGGGACACCTGTGGGAACGCGGGAAGGTAGGCCATGGGTTGTGTTTGTGTGGTTTTCAAAACATTTTGACCCATTTGCTGGTGGCCTTTGTCACACAACCCTTTCATTTCCCAAATGTGACCTACATTTAGTTGCTGCTTTAGGCACCATACACTTTTGTAACCTGCACAAGTCAACTACCCTTGAAAAGGTCTGCCTGTGCTCTTTCAAAAAATGTATGCTTGCCGTTCCTCACCACATTGGTTTTCCCGATTTACACATGCTAAGTGCGTCTGTTCAGGCCGTGAGCGTAAAACTCCTGTGTACCATGGCTCAGTGTTTGGCTTGTGGTATTGCTTGTTTTGTAAAACACTACAAAAAATGTGTGCTTTCTTAACTGCAATAGTCGGGGGAATGTAGCGGAGCAGTGCTTTTTTCAAAATTCATAGAAGCCATTGCCGTACCAAGCCAACCATGTCCAACACATACCTTTTTTTCGGTCATTTTCCTGCTTTTCCCCCAATCTATGGCAGTTTCCCCTACCTAGTTGTTGCCTGACCTACACAAATCACCCCTTCTGAAACTTGGAATTTTGTCTACTTTTCAGAAATACTTGCCTTTATGTCCTCCAATTCGGCTGTCCTACCCTTTTCTTCCATTCCGTCCATGCATGTCCAATTGGCAAAAATGGCCAAAATCGCCTACCTCACACAAAACGGTTGATAACCACATCAAAATATTTTTTTTTTCGTTTCCACTCAACCTGTTCTTGAAAGCCAGGAAATTGGGGAATTCAGCACAGCAAACCATTTGTTCCTAGCTCTTACAAGGAAACAACCACAGGCTTCTTTGTGCATCATTTTATTGGCATTTTTTGAAAAAACCAAAAATGTTTGCCCTTTTTGCTGATTTTCTCTCACCCCCCTACAGCAACCTAGGATTCCTACATGTGGGAAAAAAAGTAGCCGAATTTGACCGGGATACCTCATGTAACAAAAAAGTTACAAGCCATTGAATGGCCACATACCAAAATCACCAAAAAAGGCCCTGGCACTGGGGAGAAATACCCATGGCACTTAAGGGGTTAATAATCTCTAAGTTTCATGTTTTTGTCAGTTCAGTACAATTTGCTAAGTATTTTTCTAAAACATACATTTACTTCAACTTCAATCCACATTTTCAGTCTGGCCCACCTCCAAAGCTGGGCAGAGTCAGAGGGTCACATGGCTTGTCTTCCTGCCAGAGCAGATGTTGTCAGTCACACTCAAATTAGCATTTCCATTCAGCTCAAGGGAACCCTATGTCTGCACTCAGAGAAACAGGCCAGGGTGCCCCTCCCAGTTCCTGTTCACACCAGCCTGCCAGTTTCTTAGCAGAGCACAGGAGAACAGATTCCTTTGTTTATAGAGGAGGTGTGGAATGTGTTTGGATCTCAGTGTGGAAAACCTTAACTTTTAAACATAATGTCTGACATTGTCTTGTCTTAAAATATAACTTACATTTTTAACAAATACAACAACCAATTTCTTACTTCAAGCCTTTTTAAAATATAGTTTTGGATTGTATCCACCTCTTAGGCTTCTTATAGCAAGTCTTTCTTTGGCATAGTTTGTGTTCAACGTACAACTTTACACATGACAGGTTTTAAATCGCCAGCTTCTGACAGAGGTGAGTAACGGTATTACACCCATTTTTGACAGATTTCTTCCAGCAACCATCTTCAAAAGTGGACTTTGTTCAGATAACATGGACATTGTATTTATGTGGATTCTTGAAGTAGAATGATGTTCACCACCAAATAAGGAGGTTGGACCTTTTTGGGTGGTTTGTGAGCCATGATTTTTGCAAATTTGACAGCCAGGAAAAAATAGATTTTTAAAACAGCTCTGTGTTTCTTTTGCAATGAGCCTTGCTCTGTGGGCAGCCAAATGATGGGTTTTGGCAGTGGTCTCCTGTGTTCCCACTGACATAGGCAAAAGTGGATGGCAGCCTATTTTTCAGATTTTTACTGCGCACTTTCTGGTGATTTTTAGCAAGCAGCATGCTTTAAGGCAGCCATTCTGATGTTTCTGCTGCAAGCAATGCACAGTAATGTTGCAGGGCCTGTACTAGTGGGTTGAAACATCCGACAAGCCCACCTCTTGCGATTGGCGTTGATCGACCAACAATGGAAATTTGCAAGACTGGGATGTCAGCCTCATCTCTTCTGTTTCCACAAATGGCAATGTTCATCATCTTTTCCTCCATTAGGGGTGGATCGATCAGTTCTTCTCGCCAGTCCTGATGGGAGTATTGAGCGATACTCCGGGCCCCTCGGATCTTTGCTCCCGGTCCCCGGGTAGTCCTCCTTGGTTAGTCTCCATGGTCTCCAATCAAGTATAGGTTATCCCTCTCCTAGGATGACAAAGCAAACATATTTTTATACTATTAATGTAGTGGGGCGGACAAATACATTTTGATAATCAGGACACATATATTATATTTTATAGACTATGTATGGAATATTTTAGAGTTGTAATTTTATGGAGCTGAAGTGGCACCCTCTGGGGTTCCAGAAGACTCCTCCAGTTGCTGCAGAGTGTGCCTAGGATGGCAAAACTTTAGCTGATTAATATGGACCCAGTTATCTTCCCCCTCTGCCAAACTGCCTTTGGGGATGTAGATCTTGTAGGCGACTGGTGAGATTTTGTCTACAATTTCAAAAGGATCCCTCCAGGTAGGCAGGAATTTTCGCTGTTTGGTCTGGTTCCTTTGGAAATTCTATAAGTAGACTTGGTCTCCTACATTATATTCTTTTCTGGTAGGCTTTAAGTCATAGTGGGTCTTCATGCTGTCTGCAGATGTCTCTAGATTTCACTGAGCATAGGCAAAAGCATGTTGAAGGTGTTTTCTTAGATTTTAAACTACTCATGAGTTGTGGGGTCATTGAGCAATGTCTGCTCTTGAGTTCTATAGAGCAGATGCTGGGGAAGCACCATCTGGTGTCCAGTCATCAGCTCAAACGGTGACATTTTAGTTGGAGATGAAGGGGTAGATCTGATGGCCATGAGGATGAGAGGTAATCGAATATCCCAACTTGGCCCAGAATCTGCCACAAACATTTTTAATTTGATCACAATTGTTCTATTATATCTCTCTACTGCACCACTAGAGGCTATCCGGTAAGCAATGTGCAGCTTCCTTTTAACCCCAAGTATCTTTGTCTGACTTGATCCTTTGGAGTAGTCCAAAACGCAAAAAGATGTGGTTGATCATCAGGGCAGCTGCTGTTTCTGCCTTGCAGTTTGGGGCCGGGAGACATTCCACCCATTTAGTAAACAAGCATGTCACTGTCAACATGTACTTGTCTCCCCTAGAGGAGCGAATCACGGGCCCGATAAAGTCGACATGCAAATCTGACCATGGCAATGTCATCCCCCTCTTTTGGAGAGGCGCACGGTGTGTGAGGGATGTTGGCTGAAATTGTGCACACACAAGACACCCCTTCAAGTATTGGTCGAGGTCCTGCTACATGCGTGACCAGTGTGCAACCTCTGTTAATAGTTCAAGTGTTGTATGAAACCCCCTATGACTGGCCGCATCATGGGCGTGACTTAACATTAGGCTTCGGAATGATGTAGGAACCACCCACTGATCATGGCCAGCTAGGGATTTCCTTACCAACAAACCGTCTAGGATTCAGAACATTTTTGGACATTTCATCAACACTCTGAGGTCCTCTTTCCCAATGTAATCTGTATCCGTCAGGGGAAAGTTCTCAGCGTCCTCAATGTGTTGATAAAACTTACCAGTTATTAGATCCCCTTTTTGATCCGTAATCAAATCAGCATCTGGTGTCTCCTTACTCCATTGTGCAGTTGACAGGTCATTGTGAGCATTTGTCTGGGACCTAGTGATAGCAGTGCCCTGGATTTCCCCCAACAGGGACTCGATCTATATTAGATCCCCTTGGATGGTCCTGGTTTTGGCCAGCTGATCAGCTAAGTCATTTCCAGTTTTGTCTGGTCCCTCTACTTTGGAATGACCCTTGATCTTTTTTCAGTAGATGGTCATCCCATTCGAGGTGACCAGATCATCAATATTTTGGATTAACTTCCCATGTTACAAGGGTTTGTTGTTAGGAAATAGGATGCCTTTGTTTTCCAATTAACCAGGTACTCCACGAACCCGTTCCGTACATAGTCCGAATCAGTGACTATGACCAGTTTGTGGAGTTATGTTGGACAGCCGTGAGGATGGCTTGATGCACAGCCATCAACTCTGCCACTTGACTACTTTGGGGACCAATATTGTACCCTGTGGAGGGTTCTGGGGTCTCATTCACCCATGCATTCCCTACACCGGCCACAAATTGTTTTTCCCCGTTGTTGTCAACATGGTAAGAGCATCCATCCACATAGACAGTGGACATTCCCTCACACTTGTCTTCTTCAAAGACTTTGTGTGGGAAATTGAGATATGCCTCCATGTTGTCCTTGATTTTTAGACTCTCGCCCTCGAGACAGTTTTCTCTGGAACAATCATGCAAGTCAGCCAGACCTTGCGCGAGGGGAGTTTTCTTGTTTTGGCCATATCTGATCTGCACAGCAAAGCCTTGCATTGACAGAATCCAGAAACTAATTTGGGAATTACTCACATTTCCGGCCCCAATTCTGTCACTTCGGAGATATTGCAGAGGCTGGTGTGGAGTCTCCATTATGATGTGTTCCCCCTGGATGAACGGGCTGTAATTCTTCAATGCCCACACCGTTGCTAGCAGTGCCTTTTCACAATCGTTGAATTTTTCCGCCACAGAGGATAAAGTTTTATTCGCATACGAGATTTCTTTATTGACCTTGTCATGCTTTTGGTATAATACTGCAGTCAAGCATGTATTTGAGAACCCTGTCTCCAAGAAGAACACCATGTGTCTGAAAGGGTAAGCTAGGCAAGGTGCTTGTGAGAGGCTTCTTTGGAGTTGTCTTACTGCCTCGGCTTGTTCTGGACCCCATTCCCACTTGACCCCTACCTTCAAAAGATGAATCAGGGGTCTGGTGATCTCTACGTAGTCCTCAATGAACTTTCTGCTGTAATTAGTCAGTCTAAGGAGGCTCCTTAGTTCCCACAGAGTTGTGGGGTCTTTCAATTTCTGGAGTGCTTCCACTTTCTTTTCCTCGGGACAGAGACCCTGAAGAGTAATCTCATGCCCCAAGAAATTTACACAGGTTCTACACCACTGTGCCTTCTGAAAGGAAAGTTCTATGACAGGTGCTTCACCTTGTGTCACCCAATTTTAATGTCCAAATCCGCAGTCCCCTCGATGGCAATTTCCTTCCTGTCAAAGTTCTGAAGTTGTCCAGGAAGCGCAGTGAGAAGAATTTGATAATTCTCCCCCCTTCCTGAATTCAGTTCATCAAAGGCTTATTTGGAAATAAGGGTAGCTTGGGATCCAGTGTCCACCAGTGCCAAAATTTTACCCTGCCCCTGTACTTGAACCGGGGCATAGTATCTTCCCTGCTTCTCCTCAAGGTGGGCAGAGATAATGCACATTTTTGGAAGACTGGTGGGCTAACTTTCTAGTTTTGGACATAGAGCAGGAAAAGATTTGGACAGAATTCTTTGGGGAGCCTAGGGAATCTGAAAGAAAAAGGTGGCATCTAGAGATGGGAGAAGTTTTAGTTCCCCTGGTTCTGGGCCGCCCTCCTCTTTTTGGAGGCAGTCACCAGGATGGGTTTGAACCAGGGGATTTTGATTGATGCTGTTGGTTCTGGGATTGGATGATGGGTGGTGCTAGATCAGTCCCCCCATCTACCCATTCTGGATTTGAATCCTTTGGGACCCATTTCTCTTTGGGAGGAGTTCCCCCATCTCTGAAGGAGAAGATCCTTTTCCCAGGATCCACTGAGGACCCCTCTTCTTCAAATTGGAAGATCTGTTCCTCCTCCACAAAATGGGTCTGTTTGGATCCTTTGTTTCTCCTACCCCATCTCTGCTCCTTGGGTGGCAGGCTTTCAGGGGCAGGAGATTTTGTTTCTGGTTCCTGGGTTTCCAGGGGCTTTCTACAAGTGGGGAAGGAAGCATCCTTCAAGGCTTTAAACCCCCCTTCCCCTTGTGCCTCCTCCCTGGGAACTGGTGGTTTGTCGGGGTGCTGCCCCTGTCATTGTTCTGGAGCACCAGGTCCAGAGCTGGAGGCATTCTGTGCCGGCATGCCCATCTGAGGGTTCTGTTGAGCCCTCAGCATGCGACCCAGATCCTGTGCCATGTTTTGGACCTGGTGCTCTAGCTGTGAAACCTGCTCAGGCTGATACGGGGTTCTCATTTCTCCCCTGGGCTGATCTCGGGAAGGGTAGCTATCCCTTCTCTGGTAATACCCCGGATTGGGCTGATTTGGGTACCCCTCCACCCTTGGCCCCCCCTCTCCTGGATTAGGTGGTCTGGACTCAGGGAATTGGGGAAAGAAGGATGGATGATTTTGGGGTTGAAAGTTTTGTGGATACCTGGGGAAGTATTTCTGTCCAGGATTTGGAGAGTTTCTGCCCTCCTGGGGGAAGTTAGGAGGGAAGTTCCCTGGGTTAGGTGCCTGGTTGGATCCCCCCCTTGGGCTGGAGGAGTCCACACATAACCAAGGATGGGTCTGTTCCCCTTGTAGCAGGGACTTACATAGTCAGGGGAGTGAGGGATTCCATTTGTGGGACTACCTCCTTGGCTCCCTGTCTGTGACTGGCCCGAGGGCCTTCTGGGCTTGGTATTATTCTGTTGTGCCAGCATATTTTTAGGCCCCCCATCTCCAAATCTAAAATGGGGGCAACCTTTATCTTTGCCACCTTAGCAGCAGCAGGGGGGGTTGGTTGTCTTGGGGCTTTTTTGAGTATTCTTGTTGACTATGGGCTTTTGCACCTCATAGATCCGGGTGGCCTGTTCAATGACCCAGTCTAGTGATCTTTTCTCATGAAAATCTCTCACTAGCTGGGACATGACGTATTTTGGTAGAGCATGGAAAAAAGTATTAACAAATTATCTGCTGTCCGTGCGCACCCTTCTGGTAGTCTGTGCAAAGGCACGCTTTAACTCCTGCACAAATTCTTGTGGGGCCTGATCCTCCCCACATTGCAAGTTGTAGGCTGCCTTGCGAGCCTCTTGGGGATTTCTGTGAACAGAAAAATGCTTCAAGATGGCCGCCCTATATGTGGACCATCTTGAATGATTTTGGTCCTCCAGCCCCGCAAAGAAACTGGTGTATTCTGGTGAAAATGTCCATTTCACATACTGAATGCAGCTACTGCTGTCTTTCAGATGGAAAGTTTCCATCATCTGCTCAAAGAGCTCTAAGTGCTCCCAAACAGAATACTTAGCGTTCTTATGATAAGGCGTGGTTACGCTCCTTATTGCCTTGATCTGTTTCAAGGGGTCCTTAAGCATGGCCCTTTTTGCCTTATTGGCCTTCTTAGTTTGGGTAACCCTGGTTGATTCATCCTCTGTCTCAGAGGCACTGCTCCCAGAGGTGCCCGTCTGATCTTCTAGGTTCTCCCAGATTCGGTGAGCCTGGGAATGGCTATCAGAATGTGGGGACCTAGTCTCCTGTGTCCTGGGGCGCTGAGAGGAGTCTTTTGATTCCTCCTTGCTCCTGGGATTTGATGGGTACCCCCCCACTGTCCTAGCTGGGCAGAGGTTTTTAGGATGCCCTTAGTGGGCCTACCCTCCTGGAGTTCCCCATGAAACTTCACAGTACTTGGGTACCCATACCCAGGTGCCCGCCCATCCATTCCTGGGAGGTACTGGCCTATGAGGCCCATACTTCTGACTGGATAGTAATCTGCCATCCCTGTTGCCCCAGGCTCATGTACGCCAGTGGACATGGGGGTGGCAGAGTCCAGGGACTGGGAGAGATGAAGGCCTCTGGTACTAGGGTTCCTGAGGTTAGGCTCAGGTGTTTCCCTTTCCCAGCGAACCTCATCTCTATCAGCCCCTGCTCCCTGTTGCCATGCAAGAACATGCCATGCAAGAACCTGAGCTTTCTGTTCCTCAATCAAGGCCTTACTAGTCTCTCACAGTCTCTTGCAATGCTACCTGCCTGTGGAGCTTGTCATTATTCTCACAGAGAGCCTCATTTTCTCTCTGTGCTTCCTGGGTTTTGCTTTTTTGACTGGGCTAGTCTTTGTTGCAGGAGGGTTACCTTGGTTTGAAAGCTGAGGATGTTAGCTTCAAAATGACATTTAAATTTTGTTTCTAGGACGTACAGTTCAAAAGTTACAGAGGTTTTTGTGAAGGTAGATTTTTCAGAAACAGAGTCAAGATTCAACATGAAAGATGCGCTTTAAAGATTAGGAACCAAGATGGACTTATAGTAAGGAGCTATGAAAGTACAAGATAGCCAACGGGACAAACACCAGAACAGGGCGCCTTCCTCTCTGATTGCTGTGCGCCAGGACACTTGACTTTTTTCAGAAAATATCAGCGCACAGATGATTATTGCTACAATTATCACAGACTATATAATGAGAATAATTCGGGATGGACACGAGATTCTATAATGCAGTTCTGTTTAGGTTGAAATGGATCGAATAGGATTACTTTAAACTAAGAGATGACTATGGACAGTTCTATACTAAATACTCACTCCTATAGCTTTGGAATGGAATCGGCCCGTTAAAGATCTGGTCAAGGGTTTGGACTTCACTCGCCACCGGACAGGCTTCAGGTCACCTGGACTCTGCTCTCAGCAAGGCACTCTGGTCTGCGCGGCCTCTGGACTGGGTCTGATGGGTTGGTTCTGGGTACAGCTCTGCTCTATGGGTCTGGATCTTGGTTCTAGCATGAGGTTCTTAGCTAGAACAGCAAAACAGCTCAGCCAGGCTGTTGGAATTTGTGGTTCCCCTTGGAGGTTTAGGGGTTAAAATCAGGTTGCTAGAGTTTAAAGGCCTGCTGAACAGGGTTTAGCTTTTTGGATTGGGCCTTTCTGCTTCAAAGTTCTAGAGTCTTGATTCTGGGTCTGGTTCTAGTGTCTGGAGTCTGGATCTTCCTGCAGGGTGCTTCGCCAGTGGATCAGTTGATGAGTGAGAGAGTGTGTGTCTGTGGGTCCTTAACAGTCCCTATTTATCCATTTCCTAAGTGGTTGGGGAGGCTGATTATCTATGCCCAACCCTCTAAGGATCTGATAGGCCAGATAAATTCCCCTCTCCTGATTTGAGACAGGAGGAGTGTGCCAAATGTGTCAGAGTGACACTGTGTTTATGGTCCAAAGGAAATCCCTCCCCTTTGTTTTTTCTTAGGAAATCTGTTTTCCCCAAAAAACATATTTCCAAGATGCACAACTTGTTACTAATACATAATTACATGACAGATTGCTTAAGGTACATTGCTGTCTAAATCTCATCTTCCTGCAAGCTTTAGTTCATGAATGACAACTTTTTTGCACTTTTGGTGGGTTTCTCAATGTTAGTTCTGCACCAATTTTTATTATACATGCATACACATCTCATCTGGGCATATTCCTGCAATTGTTCATGTTCCTAACATAAACACAATGGCTGGAATATTAATAATTTCCGGTAAGCAGTCTCAGAACATCGCACAGATTCCAGATTAGTTTTAAACTGTGAGCAAATTTTTCATTTTAACAATCTCTAAGTTTCATATTTGTGTCAGTTCAGTACAATTTGCTATAAGCATTTTTCTAAAGCATACATTTACTTCAACTTCAATCCACATTTTCAGTCTGGCCCTCCTCCAAAGCTGGGCTGAGTCAGAGGGTCACATGGCTTGTCTTCCTGCCAGAGCAGATGTTGTCAGTCACACCCGAATTAGCATTTCCATTCAGCTCAAGGGAACCCTTTGCCTGCACTCAGAGCAACAGGCCAGGGTGCCCCTCCCAGTTCCTTTTTACAACAGCCTGCCAGTTTCTTAGCAGAGCACAGGAGAACAGATTCCTTTGTTTAGAGAGGAGGTGTGGAATGTGTTTGAAGCTCAGTGTGGGAAACCTTAACTTTTAAACATAATGTCTGAAATTGTCTTGTCTTAAAATATAACTTACATTTTTAACAAATACATCAACCAATTTCTTACTTCAAGCCTTTTTAAAATATAGTTTTGGATTGTATCCACCTCTTAGGCTTCTGATAGCAAGTCTTTATTTGGCATAGTTTGAGTTCAATGTACAACTTTACACATGACAGGTTTTAAATCGCCAGCTTCTGACAGAGGTGAGTAACGGTATTACGCCCATTTTTGACAGATTTCTTACAGCAACCATCTTCAAAAGTGGACTTTGTTCAGATAACATATACTCCTGTGGACATTGTATTTATGTGGATTCTTGAAGTAGAATGATGTTCACCACCCAACAAGGAGGTTAGACCTTTTTGGGTGGTTTATGAGCCATGATTTTTGCAAATTTGACAGCCAGGGAAAAACGGATTTTTAAAACAGCTCTGTGGTTCTTTTGCAATGAGCCTTGCTCTGTGGGCAGCCAAATGATGGGTTTTGGCAGTGGTCTCCTGTGTTCCCACTGACATAGGCAAAAGTGGATGGCGGCCTATTTTTCAGATTTTTACTATGCACTTTCTTGTGATTTTTAGCGAGCAGCATGCTTTCTGGCAGCCATTCTGATGTTTCTGCTGCAGTAATGTTGCAGGGCCTGGACTAGTGGGTTGAAACATCTCACAGACTCTAGCAGGATTGTCAGCTCCTTGCAGATTTTAAAGAGTTTGGCTGAGTTGTTAGATGCTGCAGAGATGCAGGCTTGGATGTGGGCTTTCTTCTTAGTGCGGACAGAGAGCTGGTATTGCCTTTTGAGCAGGAGGCAGGCCAGTTTGTCAGAGAATGCTCAAGAAGTTAGCCATTTCCTCTCAGCCAGCCTGCACTTGCGTTTAAGGGTTACAACGTCAGAGTCATACCAGGAGTTGCACTTGGCTTTGGGCTTCAAGCAGATCCTCATGACATGGGCAAGAACATCAAGAGTATCAGAGATAGAAGAGTGGAGCATGGACAAGGCTGTGTCAGGATGTGAGTCAGCCAGAGGAGGAGGGGTGGGAGAGAAAGTGGTGGCAAAAGCGTCAACTGACACGCGCTTCATGGGTCGGATGACCCAAAAGTTAGGTGTAAGTGCTGGAGTTGGCTTGGCCTGAGGGGTAGAGAGGGAGAGATGGGAGGAAAGGAGAAAGTGATCACTCCAGGATAGAGTGGTGGTCTGAGGAGATCAGAACATCCAGAGTGGGTCCTGCAGAGTTTGCTGGGCCAGAGGGGAGAATAAAAAGAGAGAGAGAGTCGGAGAGGTTGTGAAAGAGACCAGAGGAGGGACAGAAAGTATCCAGGTGGATGTTAAAGTCTCCATGAAGGAGAATTTGAGTGGTCGAGGACAGGAGGGAGGAGGAGAGGTCTGCCCACTTAGAGATGAATGAGGTGATCTGATCAGGTGGCCGATAGATAGTAGCCATGGTAAGAGTGTGGCCAGGTGAGAGAGAGAGCCTGCAAACATGGCATTCGAAACAGGAGTAGGCCTACAAAGGAATTACAGAGGCAGGAATCCACTCCGGGAAGATCAAGGCTACACCCCCTTCGGAACGGTTGGATCTGGGTGCGGAGAGGATCTTGTAGTCATCAGGGAGGAGTGTGTCAAAGCTTGTGACAGAGCTAGCCATGAACCATGTCTCGGTGAGACTGAGGACATTGAGATCAAGTTCTTCCTGGTGGCGGTAGATGTCAGAGGAGTGTTTGAAAGCTGAGCGAGAGTTGAGTGTGGCAATATGGAGAAGGTTGCCAAACTTGAAAGACTTTCGGGGAGGGGTACAAATCAGAGGTACGCCCTGTGGAGGTGTAGAAGGAGCCTGGTGGTGGGGGACAGAGGAGGAAGGAGGAGAGGGCAAGGTAGCCAACAAGGAGGCAAAGGGGGGAGGCAAGGAAGCTGAACAAGGGAGAGAAGGGACAGCAGGAGAAGAAAGGAAATTGATGAGGCACAGGAAGCGTCTATCAAAGAGGACAAGGTTGGCCTGAGACCCTTGGACCAAGATGGTGTCATTCACGTAAACATTAATGATGACCTTAGAGGAGTGGAAGGGGGCAAGGAGGGCTTCCCACTGGGTGCTACCATTAATGGGAGAAGAAGAGAAAGGAGAGAGCACATAGACCATATGAAGAGTCCATGGGTCTGGTGAGGGAACGACAAAGAGGATGTCGTTAGGGTCTGTCAAGAGGAAGCACTGGTATAAGTGTCAGCGATAGGGAGGCCTGGGTTGGATAACAGGATATCCTTTGTGAACATCTTCCAACAGACTTAGTGAGGAGAGCAGGATAGTCGATAGAGAAGCAGTTTGAAAAGATAGGAGAAACAGAGAGCACCATAGAGTAGGTGGGGGAAGAGGATAGAGGAAGCGGTGTGCAGGGAAGGGTGCGGGTGGGGGAGACACTAAGGGAGGACCCAAGGGGGTGCAAGAAGATGAGACAGAAAGGGACAAGACAATAGTGGACGATTGACTAAGTACACAAGTGCTCAGATGGAAGAGCAGGCAGAAAAAAGGCAGTCCGGTAAGCAAATCAAGTTGCCAGGGCATCAGGAACAGAGCAGTCATTAAAAAGAGAACCTAGAGGAGGGTGGAGCACAGCATAACACAGAACAATATACAAAAGAACAAAGCAGTCAACAAATGTAAACCTAGAAGAAGAAAGAATGCAGAAGAACACAAAGCAATACAATGCAAAACAGGGCAGTCAGTGAGAAAGAGCAAAGGAGGCGCGTGGGTGCAGGAGGCTGGAGAAGGGGGCTTGAGGCACACGCGATAAGGAGTTGTGAGGGACCACACTGGCTAAAGGCGCTCAGGCACGAGCATGGCTGACTTTGGAGAGGGTGCTAGAGCACAGGCGATGGGAGGCGAAGCGCAAACCATGCTAGGATAGAGGTGGCTAGGGCACACATGTAGCAAGCAGGGATAGAGGGGTGCAGATGGGTACGCAATCAAGGAATGTGAGGGGCAATGCAGGGAAGGGCAAATCCGCTGGTCCTTGCCAGAGGGGGCGGTCACGGCAGGGGATGACTTGGTTGGACGATTTAATGGGCCTGCCAACCAGTGGGAGTATGGTGGGCTGGAGGGAGGGGGAGTGGGCACATACACGCTGTGGCCCGAGAATAAAACATTTACAAATGCACAACTTACTATGCCACAGAGCACCTGCCCTCACTCCAGCCTCAGAGAAGTTGATGTTGGCATTGCCGGATGATGGTAGAGATGGCCTGTGGGGACAGAGGGAGTAAATACATGTTGGTGCATGCTTATCTGCTGACTGGGCAGGGGTTCGGGCCCTGGGTCCTCCTGACCTGAACAGGTCCAAACAGGAATTGCCCTTTTCTTCATCTGCCCTTCACTTCGTACGCCTAGGCGAGAGATGCCCTTGATCTAAGAGTTAAGAGCCGAAAGGAAGAGTCAGGGCTAAGAAGATGGGTGGTGCTTAGGCCAGGTGACCTAGATCCACTTGCACCTGCTCTCCATCTGCAAAGGAAAAGAGGCTGGATGGCTACTTAAGTAGGGAAAAAGAGTGGCAAACGTGAAGGCACCAGGCAGGCGGGGCTTAGGCCAGGTGACCTAGATCCACTAGCACCTACTCCCCATCTGCAAAGGAAAAGAGGCTGTAGGGCCGCTTAACTACGGAAAAAGGGTGGCAACCGGGAATGCACCAGGTGGACGGGGCTTAGGCCAGGTGACCTAGATCCACTTGCACCTGCCCCCCATCTGCAAAGGAAAAGAGGCTGGAGGGCTGCTTAAGTAGGGAAAAAGAGCGGCAACCTGGAAGGCACCAGGTGGGTGGGGCTTAGGCCAGGTGACCTAGATCCACTTGCACTTGCTCCCCATCTGCAAAGGGAAAGAGGCTGGAGGGCTGCTTAAGTATGGAAAAAGAGCAGCAAATGGGAATGCACCAGGTGGGCGGGGCTTAGGCCAGGTGACCTAGATCCACTTGCGCCTGCTCCCCATCTGCAATGGAAAAGAGGCTGGAGGGATGCTTAAGTAGGGAAAACGAGTGGCAACCAGGAAGGCACCAGGTGGTTGGGGCTTACGCCAAGTAACCTAGTTCCACTTGCACCTGCTCCCCATCTGCAAAGAAAAGAGGCTGGAGGGCTGATTAAGTAGGGAAAAAGAGCAGCAACCAGGAATGCACTAGGTGGGTGGGGCTTTGGCCAGGTGACCTAGATCCACTTTCACCTGCTCCCCATCTGCAAAGAAAAGAGGCTGGAGGGCTAATTAAGTAGGGAAAAAGAGCAGCAACCAGGAAGACACTAGGTGGGTGGGGCTTTGGCCAGGTGACCTACATCCACTTGCACCTGCTCCCCATCTACAAAGGAAAAGAGGCTGGAGGGCTGCTTTTGTAGGGAAAAAGAGGAGCAACCAGGAAGGCACCAGGTGGACGGGGCTTAGGCCAGGTGACCTATGTCCACTTGCACCTGCTCCCCATCCCCATTTAGGACACAAACAATGCTGCAACACACTAGGCAGAATTGTAAATGTAAATCTCTGGCAATATTTTCAGTGCAGAGAACTAACTCAAAACATGTGTCAGTCTGCAGACCTCGCCTATCCTAACATTTAAAAAAGCATTAGAAATGGTCTATTTACTACAGATGCAAAATCCATCATACATATTAGACTAATCCATGAGCTGTATGGGCGAAACACATCTGCTCCTGATGCAATGGAACAATTAACTCAACAAAATATAAAATGTATGTCTTTAATGCCAACCCCTGCAAGCTATAGTCATTTCAATGAGACAATGTTAAACAAAGAAATGCGCCCATACTGCATATCAGATGCACAGACAAACTAGAAGTGCACGGCATGACACTCTCTATGTGTCAACAAGCAACACCACAACTAAATAGCGAGGGTGTTGGCTTCACAATTTATCCACATGACAACAACATTCAAACTTGCAGAAGATAAAAAATCTTTCCAGAAAATAGCATGTTTTATTCTTTTCAGAGACATACGCAGAGAAACATTTTCTCCATCTCTTGCATATACTGTCACTATTCTCAAATTGCATGGTCTAGCCCTAAATCACACATTGATTGACATTGGCAGCACAGTCTTTCAGGAAGGTGTGAGTTATGTAGCACTTTCATGTCTGCGAATACTCAATGGTCTATTCCTAGTTAACTTGGAGGCAAACAAAGCCAACGTTGACATTCCTTGCATCCTAGAATACAACTGTAGTAAATTGCTACGCAAATGTTACAAACAATCTTCTCTTCCAATTGCCACCAATCGTTTACAACATTTACTGAAACGGCTCAGATAATTTATTTTTCAAATATTTGTCTTTCATAGAAATGCCACAAATAATCCTGACAACACTTACAGTGTCTGTGGTATAAGACAGGAATTGGACTACTGTGCAGGAATGGTGAACCATAAACATACAGGAAGATCCACAATAATTCCTAATGTACTTACTACAAGTACTGGAAAGCAAAAACATCCCTATTAATGACATCTTCAAAATTTTAAACACATGGAAACATACATGCACTCTCTGCAACCATGTTTCACAAAAGCACATCCCTAATGAACAATTTGTATATGTATCCATACCAAATTGTGAATCCATTCCATTTCACTGGCTTCTGCAGAATGCAAATCATGGCATATTATGACATTTTTGCAATTCATACAATCATTCCAGCATGCACAACAACTCACATAGCCAATATGTCATACTAATGCTTCCAAGGTAAATTGCAGATGATACCAAAAATAACTGTAGGCTTACTGGCTTCACACATGGACAAGTTTCTCTTGTGAAGAAAACCTTAAAAACAGTAGGTGTAATATACCACACTGGTGCCACAACCTCTTCATGGCACTATAAAGCATATGTCAACAACTCCAAAGCCCCTGGGCCTGAGTGCATTACTCCTTGTGCGATTAAAAGACATCCTACTCTGTGGGCAAACATAATCTACTCCCAAATCCAAGAAATCACCAGAACTCAAGCAATTCCACAATTATGGCGTAAAGCTATTATCCTACCCATTCATAAACTAAGTAAATTCAACAGATCCACTAAACTTTAGACCTATTGCCCTCATTGATTCGGGTGCACAAGTGTTTGCAATACTAATTTTACAAGAACTCCAAGCATTCATAAGTAAATTCAAAGTGTTTTCACAATTTCTAATTGGTTTTCATGCCCATATGGGCACTGCCCTAAATGCATCTCTCTTGGCACACCTTTTGGCTAAAACCAAAACACCTAATACAGGACCGCTGTATATGGCCTTGGTTGATTTAGCCGCCACGTTTGATTGCGTGGTAAAATCAATACTCTGGGAAAAAATGGCTCGGAAGGGAATTCCCTTGCACCTAATAGCCTTAATTGACAAACTCCATCAGGGCATCTCATACCAAGTGAGGGTCAGTACGATGGGCGCAACCACACAGCCGATACCGACGGAGGTGGGGGTTAAGCAGGGTTGCAACTTGGCAGCGACCCTGTTTAACCCCTACCTCTGTGACATTGACGAAATATGGATGAAGGAGATCTCGTACCCTGCAAGGCTTGGTCACTTAAAAATCCAATGGCTGGCCTTTGCTGACAACATCCTCCTATTCGACTCCGTACAGCCTACAATTGAAACTGAACATATTTGCAGATTATCTATATAGACATAATCTGCAATGTAATGCACACAAATCAAAAATCATCATATTCAAAACCTTGAAAAGGAAGCAAAGACCATGAAATGGACAATAGACAGCATAACAATTCCCTTAGAGTTATCACTAAAATATCTTGGTTACAATATTACGGACACAATTCGAAATTTCGATGGAAGGAGAGGTTGAATGCTAACATTGTAGCTCTACAGACGCAAATGAAGATGATATATCAGAGATTTTGCAAATTTTCGATGTGTCCTCTCATAGATTTCTACATGCTCAAAGTAGAACCATTATTACTGTATGGGTTGGATATGTGTTTATTGAATATTCATGGTACCCTTGATCAGATTCAGGGAAAAATCTGGAAGAGCACGTTACGAGTCACACAATCTATTCCAAACTGTGTGCTGCGGCAGGAATTGGTTCTAACAGCCTTATCTGCAAGGTTCCAATGGCGGCAATTGTTGAATTTATCAAGAATGATGTATCCCCCGAACAACTCATTGTACGAGGACTTTAGAGTAATGATCGCTGAATCCAAACCCCCATCTGTGATGAACTGCCCGGAGGATCTAGAAATCAGGATCCTGTATGTAAAAAAAGTCTATTTGAACTAGTTTGGACTAAAATGTTAAAAACTATGAATGCCAAGTCTTACTATTATGAGGCTTATCGGTTTGCAACTGCAAGAACCCCCCGCAAAATGTATTTAACGCAATTTCCATGTTGCAAGCTGAGAGATACACACTCTGGAGAATACCTCAAGATGGGACAAAGGATCAGGGATCATTACAGAGTCCTCATGTCGTTTTTGCAATGATCAGTCACAAACCGAGTCATTGAAACACTTGGTCACTTACTGCAACCACTTTGAACGCGCACGGTGCGATCTCATAGGAGTGCTAAAAATGGGTAACACTCTAAGCACCAGAGAATGGTGCTGAATAAATATGATGTGGGGAATGTCTACTAAAACAATCTTCTGTCATTAACTACATTTCTCTCATTGCTCGAGAATGAATTGGAAAAAAGAGATGCTTTGAATTTAGAATAACAATAGTCACCCAATAATTTTAGTGGTAACTTATCCAAAAAGGTTGTACTGTAAATATTTGTATTTTCATTCTTTTTGCTCATTTATATATACATTGGCAAATGAATGGAATTTCGAAGAAAGTGGTGCTGATCTTTATTGTAAGTGCCAACGTGAAATTTTAATGTTACTGAAATTTGTATAATACATACTTGTAAATTTGTATTGTCTTTATTTCTTTTAAGTGAACGAAATTATAAATGAAATTGTTTATATGTTGTAAAAGTTTGTTAATCAAACTAATAAACAACTTTTAAATAAAAAAGAAATGGGTGGTTTGAATGTAACAACACCTCTGTTACTACAAAACATGGGTTAACAGCAAATCCTACAAATGCCTACTTAAAATTCCTACAACCCAAATTTGCTCACTAAGCTTAATAAACTGTAGCACAATCGACAGTTAAAATATGCCAACAGGTATGTAACTACTTCAATAAAACGGTTCCATGTGTTAAAATCGCAGCAAAAATGGCCATTTACACAAAAAATCACGGCAAAAAGGCTGTGGTTTTGCTACCACAATCCAAGTAAAGGATGTGGGGGACACCCCTGCAACCCCAAACCCATTATACCAGTTAAGGGAAGCGGGGGACACCCCTGCAACCCCTGCTCCCATTTAATAGTATAATGGGGTACACCTTTACCAGGGCAAACCACATCATCTTTGCTGTGATTTTTTGTAAAGGTGACATTTTTGCCGCAATTTTATTACTGGATATCAATAAAACTACAATAGAACTTTTTAAAGTCAAGCTATTTAGAATACACCAACAGGTATCTAACTACTTAAAAAATACCCTTCATTGCAATACACTTGAAATACTCCATCACAATTCTTGTTAGTACAATACCTCTCCTAAAGTCTAATGTAGTTAGAATACACCAACAGTTATCTAAATACTTTAAACATTCACACTACAAACAAACATACTATCCCACATACACTGACATAATTGTAGTAGGATTCATTTTCCCAATGACCCAATGCTTATTCATGTAAATGCATCAACATTGTAGCACGCACTTATGTTCTACCAAACATAGTACATAGAATGTATTTTTAGGAGGGTAAAAAAAAGTAAATGTATATGTAAAATGTTATGCAATTAAAGCTTTTCAACTATCCTGATTAACAAATTATACTGTTTTTTTCACAGAAAACAAACCAGAGATTCCAGCTTTACTACTTTATACAACTAAGTAACCATACCAAGTGTAAACAAATACATATTCCATAAGCACTATTTTAAATTGTATTATACTCATAAATACCACATACATTCTCCTCCCCCTACAGTATCTATAACTATACACATATTACTATAATGGTTGTGGCCAGTGGCCAGATTCGTGGGGCCTGGGCCTATGTCCATGCCCCCAAGGATCTGGCCACCGGCCACAACCACCACAATATAATTAACCACTTAAGTGCTAAGGATGAGGTATCTCGTCCTTGGGATTACCTCCCCAGTGCCAAGGACAAGATAGTTTGTCCTTGGCACTTAAGGGGTTAATGAAGGAGAAAATGTTAGAAGGCTTTGAATGGTGAAATACCAAAATCACCAAAAAAGGCCTTGGCACTGGGGGGGAAAATCCATGGCAGACCATATACCAAGTATATACATTATACCTTCAAATAACAAAACTCGCCCTGAACCCTTTGCCATTGAATTGATGTCCGCGCACACTGAAAATTGACTGCAGACTTGGTGGTATCTGCAAACCCTTTTTTCACCTATAAAATGACTCCATATCATCTTTATTCCACTCCCCCAACCTTTCATTGCCCCTTTCAACAATTAAATAACCCCAAGTGGGTTTTCCAAACTTTTAAATCACATCGCTGTGCGTGGACTACTGTGGTGTCTGCGGACTACACTGGCACCTGCACACCCTTTTCCCCATTATAAAACAGGCCCATATCATTATTATTCTACTCCCTGACCCTTTCCAGGCCCTCTTTCAGCCACCAAATAACCCAAAATGTGTTTTCCTGACTTTTTCCCTACCACGCTATCCGCGGACAGTGGCAAGTGTCTGCTGATCCAACATGATGGCCGTTTCAAAAAATATGAAGAACTTCACACTTTTCATCATCCTATCAGCGGGAATGTCCAATATCCTCAGATATCACACAGCCCCCCTGTCTGGTCCAGGGGGGTGTCCGTGGACCAAATAGGGAAGTGAGTCTGGACCAAGATATCACTGATTTATTTGTACCTACTTTTTGGTTGTTTGTAAAAAAATGACTGGCACAAATTTGGTGAAAATCCATCCAACAGTTTGGGCTGTAGGCATGAGCACATTTTGTTTTCCATTGCATCTATGAGGAAAACCACACATTTTGGGCCCCCACTATAACTTTGTCTGCTCTGGACGAAACCTCACCAAACTTTGCAGAATCAATCCGAGGAGGAAATATGGTGAGGATTCATCCAGGGAGGGCAACATTATAAGCCACCTAAATAACGCTCTTCTTACCGCAGGGCCTGTAATATAAGTGCCAGACTAAACAAAATGCCACCTCCCTCAAACAATCAACTATGGGCAATGTAAACTGAAGGCTTTGGCTCGACTGCTGACATCAACTGCATGGATGGGCTGAGCAGACTACTCTCAGAAACTTTGCACACTCCGCAATGTGTAGAAGGTCTAACACCTTTTGTCACTCTAAATATAGGACTATAGTTGGAGGTGCAATAACCAACTTTAAGTTACCCCAAGCTAGAGACATGAGCACCTATAATACATCTCTACGAATAAAGGATGGAATTGAATTATGCTAGAGAAATCCCTTATTCAAAGACCACACTGACAACAAATTGGGTGTTCATTTTAAATGTAGCTTTTGCCCTGCCAGCCATTGTATTCTCAAGAGTGATTGTAATGTTGCTCCATACTCTATATCCATTGCGGATAATACAACCCAACATTCTATTTAGACCCTAATAGTCAGCCCCTAGTGCTCTCTTGGAATACCAGAGGGCACTCTCACTTCTTGGAGCCTGAGAGCATTTGGAGACATCTCAACAAGTATACCATTGTGGCCTTACAGGAGACTTAGTCAGCAGAGTCCTTTCTTTTGTGATAGAAGAAAACAAATCCCGTCTGTGGCCAGTCATGACCCTCTAGGCCGACCCAAGGGTGGGCTTCTAATCAGTGTCACTAACCAACTCAAACAGTGAAACAAGTAGTGAACACCCTGGATCACCTGTTGGTGGGTATTATTAATGGGAAACAGCTGGGAGAACAAAAGCAGACCCTGAAAATAAATCAAACAGGAGAAATCAGGAGAAATCATGGCTAACTTGGAGACATAAATGCAATGTTATTATCATTCAAATATCCCCATAATGAGTTCAGGAGATCTGAATGTGAAATTACAAGATTAAACATCTAATGAGCCGAATATACCAACGGCATACCTTAAGCAATCATCAAGCAATGGGCATATATATGGTTGCTTTACACACATTTGAAATAACAGTGCCACCTCATTGGATTATTGCCAGGCAAGATTATATTGCTTAATCTTGGAACTCAGTACTGGGCCAAGAGAAAAAAAGTGATCAGCTTCCCTTACTGGTGACATGCAGGTCTACAGAATGAACAGTAGTGGGTGACCAGACTAGTGTGGTGGATATTAATAATGGAGGAAAAAAGATCACATGGAAACCACACAACAAGCTGGAGTATGCAAACGTTTGTTTCATGAGAGTGAGTGAAGACCTACTCAATAGCTAGAGTAGACAGCAGTTGGTTGACTCTGCAGTCACTACAATAACTGAATATGAGCCCCTCCTATCTAAACTAGTGAAGCACCTATTTCCTTGTATTGAACACAATAATATCCAAGTTATAAGGAAAAATTACTGGGGGAAAAACATGCTCACATATATGATTGCAATATACGTGATAAGAAACATATCCGGCCCCCTTTGGTGATTGTGGCCAAGTGCAAGTTCTTAAGAACTGTTATTGTCACTGGCTGTAACTGCATAAACGTAATCAGAACTTCAGTAGATGGAATGAGTTAGTAACCACTCTTAAGAATAACGATGTACAGGAATTTTGGAAATTAGTTTGCCAACAGGGGACCAAACCGACACGATTGGTGACGGCATCTAGTCAGGCCTGGATGAATTTCATTACGAACACTTTGAATAGAGATAGGGTACCAAAGACAACAGATTCATGGAGAGCTTGAAAACGGTCTTTAAAATGATCTTGTAGTAATATATGCCAGCATATCATAGCCAGTAAAGGATTGCAAGCCGCAGGACCGGATGGGATTTGCACCACCCTAATGAAAACAAATCCACACAGATGGAGTGCTGTTTTACAACAGCTATTTGAAGTTATCAGCAGTTCAGGTCACATTCCGGATACTTGGTCAAAGAGTATAATTGTCCCTGTACACACATATGGCTCATACTCAGACCCCAGAAAAGACTGCGTACTGGCAATGCTAGATGTGCAAGTGAAAACCTTTGCTCGGGTCCTATTGGCCGAACTGACAGAATGGGTCAACTGCATCAAATTCTGTCCGTTAACCAACTGGGATTTCATAAGCAATGTGCCACCATGGATAACATCATGACTCTTACTTCCATAGTACAGATTTCATAGATCACACAAAATCAAGCAGTCTATGCAGCATTTCTGGACTTCAGTGAAGCATTTGGCACTGTGAACCGTACAACGCTATGGGAAAATTAAAGGATTGGGGTTTACTTAACATCTTAAGCTCCCTCTACTGAAATACCTCGGTAACGGTTAGAAATAACACTAACTTCTCTTTAACAGCCCCTTTAAAACCACGACTGGCCTCAAGCAGGGATGTGTGCTGGCGCTGCTTCTTTTTAATCATTAGCTGGTGGACCTTTCAATTACTGTTATGTCGAAAACAACATTCCCTCCTAAATTGGGGTCACTGGCCGTAACCTTGATTGACTATGCAGGAGGCCTCACGTTACTCAATTTTACACCAAATTGTCTGCAAGTATTATTATCTCTTGCTATCTTTTGCCAAAACACATGCTCTCAATATGAATTTGGCCAAACTCAAGGTGGTGTCTTTTTAGGCAACTAAACAAAAAGAAAATAAACTTTTGCAGTAGGTTAGATGGGAGCATTTGGGGAATATAAATATTTAGACCTGATCATCGACAGATGATTGAGCTGGGGCGGGGAGGTTCACATAGAGCAACTGAAACTGGAGATGAAACATTAGGTGTGGGCAGTAAAAAGATTTGCAGCCTCACATGCCAGGTATTCATTAGTGACTCTGAGGACAATATACATAATGAATCTCATCCAGAAGATTACAGATGCCTGTCTAATTTGAGGCTAGAAAAAGGGTAAAGATTTAAAAATCCTGGAAAACTATTGCATTAAGTCCATAATTGATTTCCCGGCAAATGCACAGTGGAAAATGTTCTTGGTGAATTCAACATACAATCAGTCAACACTACCGTAATATCACAACAGGCATTCTACAATAAGAATTTAAATACTAAACCTGTCTGTCTCTGGAAGAGGGTCTTATAGGCTGCTACGATTAAAATGTTGGACTAAAAAACAAGTACCACATGTACTATTCTCTGGGAGACCGGTGTCCATTGGGAAATGAAACTGAGCCCACGCTCGACTGAGCACTCCAGGGCAACATTTAAGCAAAGACTAAAGACCCTGTAAAGGGAATATGATACAGAGCAGAACCGGGTAAACCCAGCCTCAAAACAATCCAGTGAGGACTATATTAAAAGGTCAGATGGTGATGCCATCTCCAGTGTTACACCTGCAAGAGTTCTCAAATGCTCAGCTATGCCTGGAATACTTTAAAATTGAAGCTAGGTTTTATAGTTCTAATGTCTTGGAAACTGACAAACATCTACTTGTTTCTTGCCCGGCAACAAGGGAAAGTAGACACAGGCGATTGTTGGCAGCAGGCAGAGAAAATATTATCCATAATGATGCAGTGTGGAAGAAATACTTGGAGGGAAATGACATTCCTTGTATTTACAATTTCACAATGCAGTGGAGAAGAATAAACATTCACTAGGGGGCTTTGGCTGTTCTGGGTTGTATCGTAGAGTGAGCAACAAGTCTTATAGCCATATAGAGGTACTTAAGAAATTGTAAGCAAGAATATGCCCTCTGGAGGTGGACTAATATATTGTAAACATTGATGACTGCGTGACATTGTTCTGTTCTTTCTTTTTTTAATATGTGTGTTTTTATATACATTTTATAAACAGCCCCAAGTTGGGCTGTTGTTTATTAAAAAGTAAACCAAAATAAAATGTCATGTCCACTTGGTCTGTCATTGGCTATTTTTATCCCTAAACCCCTGTGCTTGGTGAGTGTTTCTCTGGAGCCCTTCTTGGGAGACTCTGCATTAACCAGAGGCTGTTCCCCTGCAACTGGAGGCCTTTTCAGATGAGTGGCCTGCATGCTCCTGTCTGATGTTTTGCTGTTTTAGAATCTGCCATTGAAGGTACCTCTGCAGTAGGTGTGGTCCCCAAATTAATTTGAGCACCCTGCTATATGTGAAAGTTATTCCCAGCTTTTACTAGTCTCTTTCTGTGAGCATCTTCTAGGGCCTGGGCGTCTTCCCTTCACTTGCAGCCACTCTGGGTTATATGCTGCCTGGTCTGGTCTCCCCTGTGATTCCCTCATTTCTCACGTCCAGATCCCCCTGCTTCGATGCATGTTCTTTACTTAACTCTGCTGCACTTAGGTGCTGCACTGACACCTACATATACCCCCTTTTTAGGATTCGATTATGTGACTTAGCTCAGGTGCCCTTAACTATATCAAGAGGTCACTCCTTGTATGGTATTACATCTTGTACAACCCCATGTGCATGTTGTGCGTGATGCTGGATTTTATATTTTAGACCATTTCCTTTTGGTATGGAAATGCTTAGTCTTCCTTTGCACATTGTGTGATGATTTTTAGAGTGTTAAAAGTACTGTAAGATTACAATGATAATAAAAAGTGTCAATAAATGAAGAAAGAAATGAAAGAAATGCTGAAAATCATCCGCGCTGTGCTGGTTTAGAGAAAGAAAAAACTAGAATGTACATTTTTGTTTATTTATAACAGACATTGCAAAGTAATGTAAAGATTGAAACAAATAAATCCAACCTGCTGAAGTATTGTCCCTGTGCTGTGTTATTCAAACCTCTCACTAAAATTGTGCTGATTTCTATTTCAGTATTATGGTTGTATCTTCTGCGGTCCAGTATTCATTTTTGCATTCACATTCATTTTCATGATTTTTGCATTCTGTCCAGATTTTCTGCCATTCCGAATTTGTTTCCATATTTCCTATCTATGCCAGATTGGTCTTTCCCTATCTTGTCATGGATTCAGGTAGGAGATCACATGGGATAATTCCATCTCACACAAAAGGTTGAGGGACCTTTTCTTTCTCTTTAGTTTCCCCTTACAAGAAAATCATTATTATCCAGAACATAATCTGTGGCTATTCTCTTCTGGAGTCTCCACTGAGGTCTGCTTCATCTACTTCTTTCCATTGGATGACAGGACTCTTTTCTAAGCTGACTGGCACTGTTATATGGAAACCCTGTCTTAATATGGGAGAACAAATAAAAAATACAATTGCTCTTGGGTTAACAAAAAAAAAAATGCGAGAACTGATAGAAATTATTACTTTAAAACAATTCACCTACTTTTTACCCCCTTTTTTGCAAAAGGCAGTATTACAACTAAATGTACCTAGCCTAACAATGGCTATTGAGACTGTCCAAAACCACTCAGATGCACCCAAACACTTCCTCTCGGTACACCAAAGTGAGGAGCGGAAAGATCACAAACCTACTCATCGGCCCCAACCCCAGATATTAGATAGGTGAGGAGGATCCTATAAAACCAACAAATGGATACCGAAATAAAGACTGGAAGTTAGAAGACCTGACCCTAGAAGTAGAGAGGAAAGTAAAACAGAAGAACCTAAGGGAAGCAAACCATCTCTTCCTACCTGCTTTTCATGTAGATAAACTGGCCATTTGGCTAGACACTGTCCAAAATATTTCAAGGATGAACCTATGGAAATAGGGTGTCTAAAAGGAGAAGAGTGGGAGGAACCCGAAGAAGATCTGGATTGCTTTAGCATATATTTGAGTCAGTCCTCCACTGATTTCACATACAAAAAGGTAAGGATACATGGAAAACAAGTAAAAACATTAATTGACTCAGTTAGCAAACAAACTGCTATAAAGGCCGATTTGGTCACCACAACAGACTTCTAGAATGCCACCATAGTTAGAGTTACATGTGTACACAGGGATAACGCGATATATCCTAAGATACCCATGCGCATTGACATCAGGGGCGAGTCATGTCTGATATCATCAGCTATCATTACTGGTATCCCCGAAGGAGTCATTGTGGGAAGAGACTTCCCTACATTTTCCACTCTTTTGCAGGACTCTGCAACATACCTCAAAACTACTGGCACTCAAATTGTTACACCAAAAACTCTCCCATATTGGATTGGAAGGAGACATAACCCCATTAACCTACCATTTAACAAGATCCTTCTAAGAAACATAAGGAACCTCTAAATGCAGGGTCACCCCCACAAAGCCAGTTTATGGGATACCTTTGAGAGACAAATAGAAACACCTCACCTCTGCCACTACAGAGGAAAAGAAACCCATGGAATATGTGAGAGTCCTTGAATATATCTCATTCTTGTTCTTTCCAAGGTCATCAAATTGAAGAACTTAGACAAATACCAACTACGTCCACCTTGCATAGTGGTAGGGCATGTGAGAAACCAGAAGGTGTCTCACCTACGAGTCCCCGGGTATCTGTCATCCAGATGGCCAGGACACAGCCATCACTTTTGGATCCAGTTCCTGGGGGTGGACCAGTGTAGGAGGATCACTTGGATGGGGGGTCTTCTGGGAGTGGGATTGGGACACCGGATGGTGATATGCAGTATCCCCTTTTCTGTAACACCTTTACCCCATCCTACCATGTAGGATATTTAGGAACTCAATCCTCCCTTTTACAACACAAACACTTTCTCACAGACAGCTTGCTATGAGAGAACATTGACTAACACTCAAGCTGTATACCTGACGTGTCCCAATATAATGGTCAGGCACATACTGACCATCACACACACACACACACCTGACTTCCATTACACTTCCCCACATGGATAAAAGGTGGAGCACAAGAGCACAATCTTTGCGAGGCAAAGCCCACAAGAAAACAGCAGTTCCAGGATGGCAGTTAACGCAAGGAGAAAGAGGCTAAACAGAATGGGACCACAAGGAACAAAGTTCCCTTGACCTTTTCGACAAGGAGCTGTTACTTTCACAAAACCTCGAGAATAGAAAGCGTAAGACCAGGGAACCAGGCTGAAGAATCCTGCATTGTATGTGGGAGGTACCCAGGGCCCTCCTGCATCGATAGTCAAGGCGGGGAGAATCACCAGCTGCTGTGGTACTAAGCTTGGCTCCAACAACAATGCAGCACCGATGAAATCAACACAGCCGGTGAGTTGGGGAGACCAATACCAGACCGGTCTGTGTTGAAGTAAAGGTTGCAAGCAGCAACATTGCACAATGAGCGCTGACACGAACAGTGTATGAAAGGCATGCGATAACCAACGCAAATAAAATTGAACAGCAGATGAGTGATTGTACTTTGAAACCAAGACACAATACCTTTGACAGAGTGCTCCTGCACCACATCCATGCTTATTCAAAGGTCTCATTAAGGTATCCAACTGAGAGATGAAAAAGGTGAAAGAGTGGCAAAGAACTGTGGATCGAAGTGGTCCTGCAAAGGATTAAGCAAAATCCTGTGCACAGTTGAAAGTCTTTTATGTTGATGCAGTAAAGAAAGTTGATGGCAAAGTAGATAAAGTTGGTCCAAGCCCGAACAAGGGAGATCAATTGAAAGCTTTGGGTTAAATCAAGTTTGTGTTAAAGTAGATAAATTGGTCCGAGCCCGATGGAGGGAGACTGATTGAACATTTTGTGTTGAAATGGAATTGAGCCCGAAGGAGGGTATTCGAAGTGAACCATGAAACACCGTAGAATTTGGATATGCAAAAATCCTACAAACATTGTGTTAAAGGGTCTCAGGTGGATCCAAGATGAATAGTAAATCACCAATGAAAATTGTGCCAATGTGAATTACTAGAATAAAAAGAACTTTATTGTTTGTTGCATCAGATATGCTGAAAGAAGAGACCTTTCAATGGCAAACAGACTTTTGCACAGAAGGCCATGATGTTAACCTTTTGAACTGCCCTAGAGAAGACAGAGAGAGACTGTGCTAAGATCGAATGTGCTGCATTATGCTGTGCTGAAAACCTGGGGAAGGGAGGCCAATGGCTTGAATATCCTGACATATAATTTCTTGAACGCTTTTTTCTTTTGCATAACATTGATTCCCACACTATTTATATTTAGAGGTAAGGATTGGCAAGAGGTTTATTAGTATAGGCCCTTTTATTTTGTCAAGACACCACTAGGACTGCATTACTATTATATGATGGTTGTTGTGTGCACCCATCTTCAGATTTAGGATTAGATAGGTGTTTTCCAAACCTTTTTGAAGTTCAATAAACACCCTTGAACTGTGGTCACATATGTCTGTATTACTGCTGATACCATGCCTTCCTTACACCACCCAGCGGGTCTCGCTCAGAGACTTACAAACCCGCAGGAGAGCGTATCATTGGTAGAAGCAGATTTACCTATTTTCAACTTCTCTTCACATGAGTTGGCTGAGAATTAGCTATCTGTACTAAGACGAGGGCTGTCATTTGTACCTATGCAGACTCTGAGTGCAATGGTCCTCACCACTGAGGTCAAACAATTTCTATGCAAAATACAGTTAAAAATGTATTTAACTAATCGAGAAATGGATCGAGAACCTTATATTAATGGTTTAGCACTGAAAACCTCATGCACTCTCAACAGTGACGATATGCACACTGAGGATTGGACGTTTTTAGAGGTTGGTTGTGACAGAATTGGACAAGATCATCCCCACAATGCCCAACCTAATATGAAGCTAGCAGAATTCCAGGCCCCGGATTCACTATCCAAAGATGCCTCCATAGTTATCAAAGGGGATGGTAAAGGTGGTCCTATCGTGATTAGCGAAGTTGGTAGATATGATCAGGAAGTCTACCAGCTCATTTCCATACCTGGGCATTACGATCATTCCTTCTGAAGAGGTTGAAGCAAAAATACTTGAGGAAAGTAACCTTGGGCTTCATGAAGGCTACCTGTCAAAAATATATGAGTTCATGAATGCATCTGACTGCAGAATTCCTTTGATTTAAATCCTGCCAAAAATGCACAAAGATGCTGCTAATTCACCAGGGCGCCCGTTTGTATCGAGCTGTGGCGCCATCTTGGAACCACTATCCAAGTATATTGACGTCTTCTTTAAGCCACTAGCCGACTCCAGCCCTATATTATAACTAGATACTCAAGCTGTGATCACCCTTGTAGAAAATACATCAGTTTGTCTCATGACTCAGCTATTTGTCAGGATTAGTATCAAGGCATTGTATATGAACATTGCTCAGGAAAAAGCTTTACTTAGTCTCAGTACCATGCTCAATAGACGGCCAGTTCCCCATAATGTACCAACTGATTTCCCGATAGCCTGTGCAGAGGTTGTACTCACAAACAGCTTTTGTTATGTTTAAAGGGGACTTTTTCTTCCAACGTAAAGGCACTGCGATGGGCTGTACATTTCCCTCAAATTTGACCATTCTAAATATGGCTCTTTTTGAAGAGACCTTTATTCTTGATATTGTCAATCCATTCCTATAGCTGATCTCCAAATCCTGTTGGTACTTTTACAATCTATTTTTTATTTGATGTGGAACATCGGGGATCCTGCTTGAATTTTTGGTTTGGATCAACAATCTTGACCCCGACTTCCACTTTACCTGCGAGTATTCACAGTCTAGCATCTCTTTTTTTGGATTAAAACTTTTTTAAAGAAAATGGCCTCCTGGAGACTGTACTCTTCCATAAAAGTACAGAACACAGTACCATGCTTCACATTTCTAGCCAGCATCTACAGTGCTTATTGAATAATATCCCTTATGGAATGTTTCTGCCTACTTCAGCGTAATTGGAAAACACTGCTGAACTTTAATAAACATGCAGAAATTTTACAGAAAAGACTAAACCATGGAGGCTACATAAATAAAAAGAAGTCGCAAATACTGACCGAGAGTAATTGTTGATTCCTACTTCAAGAGAAAGACATCTGGACTAATTGGTCTGTCAGACTACCTTCTTAAGAAATACAAGAGCCTTAAACAAAGCTTAACCATAGCAAGTAGGAAGATATATGTACCAACAACAACATACAGGGATGGGCATCAATGACCAGTTGTAGGACACTACTCCTGTCCTCTTTGTGTAGCCTGTAAATTGTCCATTGAAATCCAGGTTTTTGAATAAGTGGAAAAAACATAGGAACAACATACTTGTACTACCCGTAAAAGCAAAAATGTGGTGTTTGGCATCTCCTGCCTGTGCAAAAAACTTTCTTTAGGAAAAACATCTCAGAATTAACAAGCATCTGGAATGAGACCTACCTTAAATGCACCTTTGGTCTCTCATTTTTTGGGAACTTGGGCATAAGGATTTGAAGTTATAAGGAACACATGTGGATATTTCTATTGAAAATGCTCCAAAGTGGGCTGAATTCTTTTGAGGAGTGATATTGGATGGATAATTAATTAATCCCAAGCTCAGATATGGCAATTCCCCCTTTCCTCCTCACCGTTGTAAGTACATATTTTTTTTTTACTTTGGCTACTATTTTTACAGTTTAAGTATTGGCATGATATATTAACAATTTTCAATCATTGGTTAACATATAAATAAAATAATCATTTTTGAGGCAATGGCAAACTGTCTAGTTTACCACCTCCTACAACTATTGCAACATTATATTGGCATTACAGCACTCCATCTGTCGACATACAGATGTTGTGTGCAGCGAATTAATGCACCCATACTTTCCTCACATTCCTTTTTTAATGTTGATTGCAGCAGTTTTTGATATTGGCCATATTCCCACTTTTATCTGATATTCATCTATCTTTCCCATGTGCACTCATCTGTGTGGGGGCTAGTCTCAGATTGCTGGATTCCCTTCCAACATGGCCACCTGCTAGGACTGAGTTACAGAACTCTTTTTGTTTCCTGAGTGCCGGCACGTCATTACTGACTTCTGCGTATCTCGAGGAACAGTTATTTAGCCACATCCCAGTCATAGATGCAGCAGACCACCATGCAGCGGTACTGGTGCATACTTGGACACAGCAGTGTGGAATGACTACTTACAAGCTCTTCTACAGTTAGATCCCCTCTCATCATTTCCATTGAGACAACCAATACACCTGAATTAGGCTTGGTAGGTCAGCATCCACTAGGCTGCTCAAGTTATTCTTTGTGTTCCCTTCCTGTGTAGGCAGTACTTTGTTGTAAAACTATTGGTGACACAGTGTTCCATATGGTGGCCCTCTGCCCAGCATTGTGCAACAGCGCATAATTGGTTAGCTCTTTCTGACTTTTGGTAAGCATTATTTACATCTGACATTTTGGGCTGAGGTTGGATTGGTATTCCACTCAGCTTCCAAACAATGACTGAGTGATGAACTCTTTTTGTATTCCTTCTTGTTCTATTCCATGCAGTGTCCACACTCCTGCTGGCACGACTTAACCAGCAACAGGCCATTTTCAGGCCACTTCATCGTTATTGAGACATTATAATTGCACTGTCCAGTTGAATGTGTAAGCCGGCTGGCTATGCTCCTGACATATTGGTCTACGGATCCCATGAGTTAATGGTGATGACCTTTTTAGGTATTTACTTGTTCTTTCCAGTGTTGCAATGAATACACTTTCACACGGTTTTAGACTATGGGTATTTCTTTGGAGTAATATTATTACTTGGACTTTTGATAAGCACGTATGAGGTGTTCTGATTAATGGCTTCCCATGGTGGTGACATTAAGACTTTGCTGGGTCTTCTACATGTCTATACATGATGCATTGGACATGGTGGTGGTAGCAGTAGGCTCACATCCTGTCTTCCTTATATGTCCTTTGGGTATAGTTGCTCACATGGAGAGTGCACGTTTTGTTAATGACTCCGTTTTTCATGCAGGTTTCCATAATTTGTTTTGGTTTCCTGCTGATGGTTAGCCTCCATGAATCACTTGGCCCTGATAGAATTGTAAGTATAATTGGAATCAGTTTTGCAATACACGGTATCATTGGTTGTAAAATATGTAATTGATGTATCGTCAATATGTTATGTTATTAACACTTATAAAGCACACGGTCACCCAAAGGCATCATGGTGCTAGAAAGGAGAACTGATTAGTCAAGGAGAAACCAACAGAAGGTCCAGAATTAGAATAGGTTTGTTTTCAAAGCTCTTCTAAAACAGAGGTGGTCAGCAGTGGCCTTGAGTGACGGAGGGAGATTGTTCCAGAGTTTAGCCGTGGCGATAGAGAAGGCTCTGCCTCCGAGCCTACCCCAGTTAAATCTAGGAACACTAAGACGATTAGAAGTGGCAGAGCAGAGGTCCTGATCCGGAACATATCGGGTGAATTTAGACTGCAGAAATTCGGCTCCCTGACCATGAATTGCCCGATGGACAATGCACAGTGATTTAAAATGAATTTGCTGATTCACCGGAAGACAATGAAGTTGGCGAAGTACTGGCATGATGTGGACGCCATAGGGAGAGCCAGTGGCTAGCCTAGCTGCAAGGTTCTGCATACGCTGAAGACGGTGTATAAGACCGATAGGTTGTGACAGATACATCGAATTGCAATAGTCCAATCGTGAGAGGACTAGCGCGGCCACCCCAGGGGGGCGGAAGGCTTCAGGAATCATAGGCATGACCCTCTTAAGAACCCGGATCTGGTGGTGGGTTGACTGGCACACGGCCGTGACCTGGTTAGTCATAGACAGAGAGGAGGAAAGGATAACTCCTAAGTTCTTTACTTTACTGACTGGACCGGGTAGAGGGCCAAGGGAAGGGGGCCAAAAGGCAGAGGTCCACAGTAAGGGATAGGGAGGGCATCCTACCAGAAGAACCTCCGTCTTATCACCATTTAACTATAGCCAATTCTGATCCATCCAGATCTCGACTGCCTTTAGGCAATCATGTAGGCAGGCTGAGACCTCGGTCTGATCCTGATCCAGACAGATCAGGATTTGTGTGTCATCCGCGTATGAGTAACAATAAGCCCATAAGAACGGATGAGACAAATCAATACCCAGATGTATATATTAAACAGAATCAGCGATAGAGAGGATCCCTGAGGGAAGCCACAGGTAAGAGGACAGGAAGAAGAGAGAAAAGGTGGCATAGCAAGGGTCTATGTGCGATCTGAAAGAAAAGAGTTAAACAAGGCAATAACAGAACCGGATGTCCCAATCTTTGAGAGGCGAGAGAGAAGGATGGAGTGGTCCACCATGTTGAAAAGTGTCTTGTAGGTTTGTTTTTTTTTGTTCACCTGATTGCAAATGTCAAAACTGGTTGGTGTATTACAGGTTGCCAGAAGAACAACTATACCAAATATATTAATCTGGTCTCCATTTGGCTCCAAATTTGTTCAATTTATGATTCTTGTCTAATTTAGTATTTTTTGTGTATGCATTCCACACAATTTCTCCCTTTTGTCTGAGTTAGTTTATATACACTGTATTTTGCATATGTTGTTTTTTGTGTATATGATATGATTGGAATTGATGTAAGTGATGTTGATTAGGTATTAGATTTAAGTAGTTTTTATTAACCTAATCTCTGCGGTTGCATGCATTGATGATGTGTTGTTGTTTTCATGAATTGTAAATTAAATGTGATAATTGTTCTAGATTTGATATTTGTGTTCCCTTATTCTTTTTCCCAAAATCTGGAAGACAGCAACTCCTGCCTTTCTGTATACCCTATTAAGAAGACAATCAATCTTAAAATCTCCCATCACCAGAATTTCACCACACTGTAAAAAAGCTGGCGCTTTGAAAAAGTTGGCCTCTGTGAAACGCAAACTATTTCTATAAATGTTAATAACTGTTAGGGAGAATTCTCCAGAATGGCTAATTTCCCTTACCTACTGAGTCCCTCAGCAGCTTTGCTGGATTTCTAGGATTTATTTTTTTCACCTGGTAAGAGTGCAAGCTTTTTTTCCCACTCTTACATGTGTTTTGCTCTGTGTGTTTAACATTTTTGTGTTCATAGACTGTGGAGCCTCATCTACTCCATAGACGTCATCGTTTTACTGTGGACCTTCAGTGCAGTGACACAGGGTTGTCTTTTTCAGACTTCCCACTTTAAACTCCATTTTCTGGGACTGACTACTGTCTCCCAGAACATGTAAAGTTGCCATTGACTTTATTAGTCTTTTTAAATCCACAGACCCAGTACAAACTATCTTACATAGAGTTCTGGAAAGGGTTAATAGTTATCCCTTTTTGTCTGTTTCTCATGGAACATTATTTCGTTCCCTTTTCAATAAGATTTGGATGGTAGCAGTGGTATCTACCATATTTTTCCTACCGCAGTATATTTAAATAGCCTTGGTACTGTTTTAGGCTATCTTGGTAGCCTCAAACTTAAACCTGCTGGACCACATTTACTTTTATTTGGTTCCGGCTGGGTTTATTCACCATTTATTTTTGTAAAAGTCTTTCTTGTGTTTTACTCTGCGCGCCAAACCAGGTTTGGTTCCTTTGTTCACCGACCTTTGGCGGGTTCTGCACAGAAGCTCTCCTTAGGCGCCTGCATGTCTGAGGGGGACAGGATGTGAGGGAGGGGTTTCAGACACCCTGCACAGGGTCTCCTTGGAGACCCATGTCGCACTCAGTGTGTCAGTGTGATTGGCTGTGGTGAATGTCCCGCCAGGACAACCAACCTGCTGTGTGATTGATAACCAGGCTGTGTGAATGGGGGAAAACTGCATAAAAAGCATGTCTCTGGGACTGAGAAGGCAGAGTCGACACTGGATCAAGAGAACCGAAGAGAAGCTGACAGAAGAGGACCTTTACCACGACTGAACCTCCCGATGAAGCCCTGCTGCGGGTCCGAATCTCCAAACTTCGATGACAGGTTAGATCTGCAAGGAATCTTCTCCCCTTGAGCTGGTGGGACCAACCAGTTTGCCAAACTGCAAGCCAGGCCTCCCTCCTCTGGTTGAATTTGCTGTGCACAGCTACAGTGAATAGGACAGCCAGGAGGACCAGACCCTGCTTGGGTTTTAAGGAGCGCACCTTTTATTCTTTGCTTTTCTCGGCTGCTGGTTTCTTCCCTGGGCAGTGCAGGACCCTCTAGTCTTCCTATTTGATGTCATTCCGACAGTCGCTTCAGGAATCGTGAGCCTGGAGGACCTGCCTGGAATGTCTGCCTCAGCTACAGCCTTCTTCTCCATTTAAGGTACTGTTCAAATCCGGTCGTTCGTCCCGTGTGACCGCGGTAAAAGTGCTTGAAATCTTTTGCCAATCCGAGGGCTTGTCCTTCTGTATTCTTTAAAGTAATTTTTCATCCGACCAACTTCGTTCTGAACTCTTGGCAAAGACTTAACCGCGAACTACTCTGAACTGTGTGATCCTCTGCAAAGACTTTGGTCCATTGACATTGGCCCTGGCCTCTTGATTTGATTTCCTCACCGTAGTTGCCTTTTCTAGATTGTCCTGCTTACTTACTTGTTGGTGCTGCTCAACTTTTCTCTAACTTTGTCTTTCCCTCCCTTTTAAATTCCTGGAGTGCCATTTTGCTCACACTTCATTTTTAGCTTAACTTGTCCAGAATTGATTGGGTGGTGTGTAGTGTATTAAGATTGTGATTTTTAAACTGCTTGCTAATAGTGACATGTTTTCTAACTGATGTGTAAATTAATGTATATTCTTTCAGTCAGAATCCTTGAGTCAGTGTTTGTTTGAACCATAGTAATTGCTGTCCATTGTGTAACTATTGATACTGCTCACTTTACTCTTGAAATACGTCTGGCTGATCAGCCATCACTACCACTTTACTGTGTAGTACAGGCTTGTACCAAAGGTTAATTTGTGCTGTCACTTGTAGCCTTAATTGTGTGTGGTGTTCCCAAAGGGTACTGCATATGATTCTGCCTAACAATAAGAAACAAGGTGGACCGCATTTCCATATTGGACTTTTCGTGCAATATTTTGACAGTTAAAATATCTGGGGTTATAGAGTCCCAAACTTCACTAAAGCAAATAGAGGTGTTACGAACAGCTGTCAGGAGAACTCAAAATGGTCTTCCCTTGATACCCTTAAGGCAGGGAGATCAAAGATGGAAAACCCATCCAGGAGGTGCTTGGTTTGCAACCACATTTCCTGGAGAAATAGAAATTCACAGAGCATCATGTTTAAAAACTTCGATTTGTTATTAAAAATATGTGAATTCGATCCAGTGTTCCATGAGATCAGCAAGATCGAATGGTGAGCCAAGGGAACATTTTCTCAACTTTTGCCATGGGAGTCAGAACATGGTTTGTGAAGAGCTGCAATTATTGGAGACCAGGACTACAAGAATGGCATATTGAACAGACCTCTCTGTAAGCAATGTGTCTTTTAGTGGAGAATGAATTGTTAGATAATGAAAGGCAATCATCATTACCCCATCTAAAGAATTTGGGAACAAGTCGTGTGCAGAGTTTTTTCCCATATCTGTGGGTTGTTGGCTGTCATAAGAGTAGATATCAAAGCCAAACATGTGGTAGGACTGGGCCTCTTCTGGCATGTTAGTCTTTAGTGCAGAGCAACTCTGTTCACTCTGGTGTGCCTGATAAATTCCACGTGTTTTCTATCTACAGAAGAGATCAAAGGTAAAACTGGGATTTCACGAAAAAGCGAAGAAGTGGTAGAAGCTGTAGAACTGTCTGTCTGTTTAAAGGACTCTGGTTTTCACAAGAGAATGTATGTTCCAAACAAACAGAGTTTGGAGGAGTAGGGTTTGGAAGTCGTTGGTTCTTGTTTCTTAGAAATCCAGTAAAACTGGTCTTGTTTTGTAGTGTTGGATCTTCTTTCTTCGAGAGATAGAATGTATTCATATCTTCATTGCTCTTGGGTGCACCTTTCTCAGTTAACGCATGCCTCGTTTGGGATGATTTTGGAAATATAGCTTGAAGAGCTTTGGTTTGTAATATGGTATTTCTTATTTTAAGCAGATGGATTTCTCTTAGGGCAGCCACGTTGTATCCTGCAAAAGGTGCACAGGAAGTTAATATGACAGCTGTAGGTTGTTTCAGTGTGGACCATGTCTGCTCTATTTACAGAGCCGATGTTAAGTGGCAGCCAACCGTTATTACCAAATATCTACAGTGATCAACCACCTCTACACCACAGATATTTAATGTCCAGTTAATGTTGGTTCTTTTTTGATTCCATAGCATAAAACACATGATTTTTGTTTTTGTTGTGTTCATGGCTAGTTGGTGTTTAGCAATATCCAATTGTCTTTCTACGCCGCAGAGCATATTATCAAGAAATGTTAAGTCATTAGCATACCCGAGTCATCCCACCTTTCATCCCAACACCACGCAGGAGCAATTTCATGTCCTTGATCATAGTTGTCAAATCAGCCAAACACAGATTTAAAGGGTGGAGGCAAGGAGCCATCCCTGTTTTAAGCCAGTATAGTTAGTCACCTTTCACTTAGATTCCCACCTATGGTGTATCTGACTCTTAGCAGAGTTTCTTCCTCTCAAAGCGACACTAAAGTCCACAAAAACAACGTAAGTGTTCTGTGTATATCTGCTTCTCCCCTTGTTCTGCCAGGGTGGCCTGGGACATAACATTGGTCAGAAACGTTTGACCACTTCTGAAATCTGTCTGGTATGGCATGTATCAAATTTGTGTTAGCCAAGTCTAGTATTTATCCCAATAAAATGTTCCCAAACATCCTGTCTGGTGCATCCAATTGGAAATATTCCATAGCTAGCCTTTAAAGTTCACGGGTCACATTTGTAGGCAGGGATAATAAGACTGTTTTTCCAAGGCTTTGGTATCAGACGTATAGAGCTGATGCTTTCGAAAAGAAGATGTAATAGGTAGCCCCATATTTCCTTGCATTCTTTCAATAGTATGTTACACACCCCATCAGGTCCAGGGGCTCAGGAGTTGCTAACCGTACTAACAATGTTAATAGTTTCTTGTAATGTGCTTTTACACCTCCAAATGGCTTTAAGCAGGTTTAGCAGAGGAAATTATGTGTTTGCAGTGTCAATGGTTGCTTTTCTATCAGAGGTCCGACTAGCACAAGGGGCCCCACCTATTGAAGTCTGCCCAGTACTATCAACATTAAGTAGTTTCCAGAACTGATTGGTCTTAATTGACTCACTGAACATCTGCCAATGTATGGTAAGATGTTAGCCATTTCTTGTATCAGGACGTTCTCCTATTAGGAAGATATCTTATAATCATATCTATATGTGCCTTGTGTATCAATCTCAGATCTTTTCTTAATTCCTTGTTTACCCTTGTGACGTTGGCATCCTTCACCCTCACGTTTGTGTAGTTATCATTGAGGTGTGATGTCTGCCCATAAATCTGTTAATGAGATCTTCATACTGCCTGATAATATTGCCTAATGCATCCGTGCAACATATATGAAGATATGACCCCTCTCCCATCTGTCATTTGAAATGTCAGCGAGCAAATACATCACTCACTAATTTCCAGAAGACGCAATGCTAATACAACCAGTGGCTAATGTTGGCCGGAGCAGTGCAGTGCAGAAAAGTGCAGTGTGGCATGAGCTTAGACTATGCACCTGAGGACAAAGCATGTTATTGTGACAGTGATGGATCAGGGGACTTTAAGGTAACTGCAGTGCAAATAAAACCTCAATGATACATTAAGACCAATGCCATCTCACTCGAGTAGGGTATGAATTAGATATCCAGTTTTAAGCATTACACAATCTCATAACTTATTAATTTTGGTAAATAGCAGTATGGTCTATTTAAAGATAAATGTGTAAAACCCACAAAAGAGCTGCATTGTTTTTTTTTCAATTCAATTCATTTACAATATGGGCAATTTTCTTTTGATTCAATATAGAGAAATGTAACGTAACCAAGACTTGGCCTAATGAGGCAGATCCATGGTTATGAGAACCTATCCTCAAACTAAGAAGCCCCAGTTGGGAAACCGATGGATACAAGCAAAATATTTTTACCTGTTCTGGACTGTAATTGGTTAAAAGGCTAAATGTTGCTGGAGGCACCACATAATTGCAACAATGTTTAATGAATGTACCTGAAACTAAGTGGATCGCTGCTTAGCTTGAACTAAGATACAGGACTATACAATGGTTCCTAATTAAGTGTCAGGTAGCATACTTATTGCCTCTTGACATGTAGTTGGCCTTGAATCCAAGATACAGGCCAAGACTGGCAAGATCAACATTACGTGTTTCAAAGAAACATGGGCAACCACTCTAATTGTTAAACCTGGCTACCTGAATTATCATCTCCCGACCACCAAGGGTCCAAAGGCAGGCTTACTGGGGCGTGGGGGGTTCGGGTAGAAAGGGAGGGGGAATTTAGATGTGGATCCAAATTACTCTGAGTGTTTAATCAACAAAAATGGGGACACAACACCCTTATAGAATGCATGTCAAAATACCCCCCTCCCAACCCCCAGACTGTTGATCCGGTTCAATATGTATATTAGACCCAATAGAAGAAGGGCAGAAAGTGAACCAGTAGATATTTTGGAATCCAGGTTATAGGATGAGCTGGCTCGGGTCATCTGGGAATTGTTATCATAGTGAGAGGTGTGACTGTTCACATCGAGCTGTCAACTCTTATAGTATAGAAGGAATAACCACATATGAGCATATGGTAAGGAACAGCATAGATGTTCTAACTGATCCAGAGAAAAGACAACACCCTGATGCACTTACATTTTCCTCTACTTTCAACCATTTGTAATTGAGGGATAGAAATGGAACATTGAATGGTGACCATCGAGTAATGCTTCCTCTCACATTGGCAATATAATGCTGGATGTAAACTACTGGGACCAGGCTAAAAGTCTACACGTGGTCCCTAGGCAGGAGAGTGAACATGATCCCTTATTTTTAGAGATGGGTATGGGGTATTTAGGGAACATCCTACTGGATAATGAACACATTAACATACTCCCTAGTTCTAATAAATGGAAGTAAGCATTTAAGATGGTCCATAATAAAGTGTTATTAATATCTACTGAGTATGTATGGACAGTTACTACTGCCACTGCTGCTCAAAATAGTATGTTCTTATCTACACGCCGAGTTACGTTTTGCATTTCAACAAAGCAAGGCTACAATTTTGAGTCTCAAAACCACCAGCTGTTACAGTTAAACATGTCCCTCCAGTATCATTTAGGGATGTGTAGATTTGCTAAGTCCTCTAATACTCCATGTTCCTGAAAAGCATTAAACAAGCATGGGTTACTCCCCTCCTCAATAAAACCACCCTTGGTCCAGAGGTCAAATGTATTGCTGCCTAGTCAGAGAACTTGCCCTCATATAAGCTAATGATTCCCTCTTGCAGATCATCAACGGGAAAAACACATTCCTCATATATTTTGATGGGTCATTCGGTGGCCTTCAGCACCCTGGATCATTTTCTTTCATACCAAAGTATTTGAGAGATAGTACACATGTGAAAACACGCTTCTAGACTGTTTATCTCTGAGGAAACAGAGGGTGCTTAATCAAAGTAAAATTGGTACCATGCTTCAGGCATTGAGAACCATTAAGAGGAATGAACTCTCTCTTCCTTGCTTGAACATAACTCAAAGGACATGTGCTGTTTCAAGAAGGAGGTTAAAACACTTCTATTCTAGTCCCCACTCATTGTCTTCTCTTCTCTTTCCTATAACGTGTTGCATTCAACCAGCAAATAGAAAGCCTTATGGTTGAAGGTTCTAAGGCAATTCACCATTTGGGCCATTTTCCTTCCCAGTGTTCATGGGGGTGGATAGGCCTTACATCCAAATTCTGGGGTTCACTTGCTATGCTTGCCAGCCCAGTGTAATATGGGGCCACTAAGAAAAACAAATGTCCAGGGATGTGTTTGATTCTCAGTACCACCATGCATCTATACATGTATGCATGGTTACTGTGTTATTGGTTCAGCACATGCTTAGCTAGGAAGCAGTGGGCGCTATTAAAACGTGCATATGACATTTACAGGAACAGTGACAGGTTGTAGGCATTGCAAGCTTCAGGGTTTTCAGGACTCGTAGGAAATACAATCATAAACAGCAGCTTCGTCAATGCAGGAGATGTGTATTGTGTCTCCCTTTCCGGGAATGCTGCTCAGTTCGATGGTTTGTTCGAAGGCCATTCATAGCCCTTCTCCATCACAGAATCGTATTCTTGAAGAATAGTTTGGTGCCATGTTCAGGCTTCATGGTCAGACATTCTGTTCGATTGACAATCACGTGTTTAAGCTGTAGCTCTGGAAGAAAGCTGGGCTAGCAACGTATTGACGTTTTGCAGAAAATGTATTACAATGAAATAAATCAATTATTAAATAGTTTTGGGAAAAGACTATATTAATGAGATAAAAAGATTCCCCCTATGCTTGGACGGCAGCACATTCTATGGAAATACATATAAATTGAGAATATACATTGATTTTTAATTTGTAATGAAACACTTTACTGAAACTACAACGATTGCAAAAAAAAGCCGGAAAGGAGCCCATTCTAATCACTCGTTATGATCCCAAGATATTAAAACAAAGTAGTATATGGATTTTCAGGATTTTACACTGTATTCGGCTGACTGGCGTGAATCGATATAGGAAAAGCAGTTCAAATCTCTGGCATAATATTGTGTGACAGAAGTTCAAAAACTGCATTGCACTAAATGATTGGCAATATTCTTGTCTTCTGTCATCCAAATAAACTTTATAGGCAATGTTGTTTTTTCTGTTGAAAACAGTGCCATCAATGGGCTGTTGTATGCAATGTTTTAAATTGCAGGGTTACATGCAAACCTGAAATGATTACTTAGACTCTAAACACTTGATTTATTTCTTCCTCCACTAAATGGTGGGCTGTACAAATCACACAGAGAGTATTTTATACTTTGGTTTGAATGCTTGTTTTTAAGTAGTTGGACTAATGGTCAGGTTAGAATGTACCCGTGACTTAAAATACCAGCATTTATTAGGACAATTCATGTCCCGCTCAAGGTCTCTGCGATACAAGGTCAGTGACACCATATGCTATTGTCTCAACAACCATTAGTCACAACACAAGCACTACATATGGAATCAACCCTCCACTTGTACTGTATAACTGAAGAACAGCGAGTTGATGTATAAGTTATTCAAGGTTGTTTAACTCATGTCCTCTCTTTGGTCAATTTTGATTCTCTTCTCATTTCGACTTTCTCTAACCTCTGTTTTTTCTCCATGCAGTTATGACATAGGTCTGTTGTTATCTTTGCAATTAGATTCCTTTCCACCCACACTGCACCCGCTTGCATGCCCAGAGAAAGAGATCACCTAGTTGTGCGCTCTGAAACACTTGTGTATGAGCGCGATAGAAATAAAATATCAATATCAATATCAGTTAATCACAGTAGGCAGAAAACATTATTATAGTCCATGGATGTACTGCGAGATAAAAATGAGTCAATCAATAAGAACATTATACAGGATATTCAAATCCCATAAAAGCAAAATACACAAGAGGAAAAGCAAGAACAGATCATTGTAATTTCACAATGCCACAATAAATACTTAAAATAACAGCCAAATAAAGAGATGAATGGCCTGATTCATAGAAAGATTTCCGTTGTGCAAAGGGAAAACATACACACAATCCAAATGACAAAATAACTACTGCACCTCTTTGCAAGGGATAAAAAGGTTTATTACATGCAAAAAGGGTTTCGGGTGATCCAGTAGAATCCAACTGATACAGAGCATGTCTAATCTCAAAACATTATATCTTATATGAAATTAACAATACTATGCATAATAATGAGTACAACATAATTCCACCACTCTCACTGGCTGCCACCTATAGAACATGCTATTCCCCCGATAGACGCTTCATGATTGGCCACTTCTAGGGTGCCCCTATTACCCAAGACACGTGGTCCCCTATATTGTCACTACCAAACCCTGTTATAGGATTGGTGGGTTCTTATCAAAAGGTTTGTAATTTGGGGCCATGAACCCTCCTGTTTCAAACGCAAGCAAAGTAACTCAGTGAGGCCAACCCTGCTTTTGATGAGACAATAGGCTTCCTCATTAACCCAGACACCATGGATCACACGAGCTGCACCGCCACCCTTGTACTGCATTTATTTGCATCTCCTCCGCTCCTTCTATCTCAAATAACAAGATGTTCCAGCCCCCCCCCCTTTATCTCCTCTCAACTCTAGATGCCCAGGAATGACGTGACCAGGTCACACCTTTTGAGTCAGAATTTTGTGAGGATTTGTTAAGTTGTGTGTCCAGGTTTAATTCATATGCGGTATTCACCCCAGGGTGAGGGTAGTAGTGTTCTGAATCTTTGCTTAGCTCATTGGCATCACAGAGCCTCGTGCCATATTCTCATGAATTTGTCCTTCAAAGGGTGCATCCCTTCCTGCTCTTTTACCAGCTAACATTCCATTCCCGTCACGTTCATGCCTTGTAGCTGGATTTATGTATGTATTTGTTTATTTATTGGTCACTTATTAGGTGCTTATACAATTAGCAAAACTGTTTCAAAGCGCCCACAGGGCCAACAGGGTGGGGACAGGGAAAGACAATTAATTACAGCAAGGATAAATAATTGGAATAATAGTACAAACAAATAATGATAATAAGGGAATGGTAGATGTACCTACCTTGCCTTGTGAGTGTTCAGAACGTGCAAGTGCAGAGGGTGGAGCGGTGAGGGATAAGGTGCTTTGATGCTCATGGAGAAGTGCTCAGGGTAAGTGGTAGGAGGAGAAGTATCTAAGTGCAACCACGATGAGTGGGTGAGCCAAGTAAGTGCAGTAGAAAGAAAGCAGCTGGGATGAGAGATGTGGGGGGTCAAGGCCCAAAGGACACATAAGGGCCCTGCACATCAGTCACACTGCTGTAAGATTAGCCAGTAAGAGAGGAGGAAATGAGGAGGTAAAGAGAAAGGTTTTGAGGCTTTTTTCTTAAAATCAAGATGCAGAGGGAGAGGGAGGTTGTTCCACAGGACGAGCCATCCAAGAAAAGTGATTGCCCACCAACTCTCTGTTTAGCAAAGTGCTTAACATCAGGGAGTTGGTGCCAGAGGAACAGAGGATTCTAGAAGGAGGGTATTTGGTCAGGAAGCATTGAAGATAGAGTGGTCCGTGGCCCCAGATGGACTTGTGTATGATACAGAGGGATTCAGCTTTAATCTGTGCTGAGACCGGGAGCCAGTGAAGGCTGTGTAGGCCAGGAGAGATGCGGTCCCTGGGCTTGAGGCCAAAGGTAAGTCTCGCTGTCCTATTCTGGGTTAGCTGTAGGGGTTGCAGGATGAAGGAAGGAAGATTTAGGCGGAGGCTATTGCAGTAGTCTAGCCTGGGGTGAACCAGAGCCTGGGTGACATTGAGTCTCTGGGGGAAGGTGAGAAAGGGAAGAGTCCCTTTGAGAAGGAAGAGCTGAAAGTGCTACTTCTTGACAATGTCCTGAATATGAGGGATGAAAGAAAGGGAGGAGTTGAAGATCACTCTGAGATTCTCATGCTGCTATTTTAAAGTTAGCTGTTTGTACCATTTGTTGCTACCTCCAAGTTAGCTGTTTGTACCATATGCTGCTATTTTGAAGTTAACTATTAGTACCACTTGCTGCTATTTCGAAGTTGGCTATTAGTAAACTTTGATGCTGTTTTAAAGTTAGCTATTAGTACAATGTTCTGCCATTTCGAAGTTTCCTGTTAGTACATCTGTTGCTCATTTTAAGTTAGCTGGTTGTACCATTTGCTGCCACCTCAAAGTTAGCTGTTAGTACCATATGCTGCTATTTTGAAGTTAGCTGTTTTTGCCATCTGTTGCTATTTTGAAGTTAGCTGTTTGTACAGTGTGCTGCTTTTGACCTTGGCTGCGCCCAGTGACTACCCTTTGCTACCCTATCCTGCCCCCCACTCCTCTCCATTACTCTCCCTTTTCTTCCCCCTCCTCCACGGCACCTATGGCACTCTCTGTCTCTCCTATTTGTTCTAACTGTTTCTCCATTGACTGTCCTACCCTTCTCACTAAGTACGGTAGGAAGAAAAGGATATCTTGGCCTCTAACCTTGGTCTCCCCATCGTTGACACCCACTCCAGCGCTTTCTCCAAGCAGTCCCTCACCGACAACCTCTTTGTCATTCCTTCGCCAGACCTGTGGACTCCTCATATGGTCTCTGTGCTCACTCCCTTCTCTTCCTCACCCATAAATGGTAGCACCTGGTGGGAGGCATTCATGGACCCCTTCCACTCTTATTAATGTCGTTAATGGCAGTGTCATGGTCCCAGAGGCAAACATTCTCCTCTTTGATAGGCGCTTCCCATGCCTCATCAATTTCCCTTCTACTCCTGCGGTCCCGTCTATCCCTTCTTCAGCTTCCTTGCCTCCCCCCTCTGCCTCTCCTTGGCTACCTTGCCCTCTCCTCCTTCCTCTTTTGCACTCGCTCTGAGTCCTTCGACACCTCTGCAGGGAAAACCTCTGATTTGTACCCCTCGCTGGAAGTCCTTCAGGGATGGTAACCTTCTCCATATTGATTTAATAAGAGCTGAGCGGGCACTGCTTGCTTTAGAATAGTTTGTAACAGTACCAAGTGGTGATGGTCATTGAGTGTAGTATGGTTGGTGGGGTGCAGCCCACTGTTGTTTGCCACCGTGTTGGGCACAAACTGTGACTGAAGAAAGGAGACCTAGGCTTAGTATCTGAGGAGTCAAGTTCCATCATAGGAGGTCATAGAATTCTGTATAACGCAAGCAGTCTATGTCAACTACTTTTTGCATGAATAATACACCATGAAAGCACATACTTCATCTAAGCAATAGATGACCACACACATTTAACCACACAGCAACACAGAATATTATTTAACCACCTTAGTGTTTGGTCGTGTTAAAATATAGTGGCAACCAGTAATTAAACCACCTTTAAGGAAGGTTCAGATATTAAAATAGTTGGATTCACAAATCGGAATGCTACGTGTCTGTACCAGGCACAAAGCTATAATCTGCCGTCAAGGCAACTTGCCTTAGCTAAACACTGCATTGTTGGGACAAACGCTACCATTAGCAATCAATTTACTTTGCAATATGTCGTATTCATTTAATATTTAATATTTTTCAGATTGATAGATTACCTTTATTCAGCTAGCAACACATTATTAAGAAAACATTGATATGCTGCACACTATGATCATTGATTGTGAAATATACACTCACAACATACACATTCTTTATTTATTCGTGAGTAGTGAAATGTAGGTATACTGCAATACATAGGTGCTTTCGGAACCTGTAAGGAATTACCCACTCAAAGATGGCCAACGGAGCTCTATGTGACCGGCCATCTTGCTAGACAACATTGCCTTGACAATGGAACTTATTTGTATTTATAGACCAATACCGCAGCATAGTCAGTTTGCATTAAGAGTGCTCTCTTAGACCACAGATCTGCTTCTGAAGGTAAGGGAAATTGCATTGTAAGACGATAAGCAGATCGGGACACAGTTACTTCCATAGAACTAATAAAGCATTTATTTCGATTCAATTTCAGAAGAGATTTTGAGCGCAAAGTAAAACGCTGTCAGCCAGCACATTTTAAATATGCACACGTAAACCACATTGTAGTACAAAGTAATGGTGGAGGTAGAGGAAAGCATGCTCTAGTGTTTAATGGAGATATAAGGTGAATACCAGAACAGCGTACATATTGCACTTTACAATTGCTAGAGAAATGTATTAAGAGCTGGTGGTGTAACATAACAATAATATGTGTGGGTTTATATACTAGAGATGAGAATGAGCAACTGATTAATAAACGCTATGTGTTCTGTTTCTTTATTTGTCTCTCTACATGTTGTATGTTCGTTATGCGTTTTTTCAATGTGGGTACCCTGTTGTTATGTGAACATGATGACCAATGTAATGCAAATTGTGATCACGTTGTACATGATGTGTATTGAATAATAGGGATAAGACTAGGCCCTGATGAAGGATTAGCATCCGAAATGCATTGGCCAATTAGTCACATATTTGCTTGAAGAAGTATTAATGATATTTTGGTGAAATGAACCAAAATTAAGGATTGAAACCTTACAGTTTGAAAAACTACCAAAAGGCTTCAAGTTATTATTTACTCAAAGAATTTTAAGAAACTGAATAACCCCTAATGAGAAACAAGGGTGTGCGGGCCCCCACGAGGGCTACTAAGCCTATTTCTCCTTTCTTCAGTCACAGTTTGTGCCCAACACAGTGGCACACAACAGTGGTCTGCACCCCACCAACCATACTACACTCAATGGTCATCGCAACTTGACCACTATTACAAAATATTCTAAACTAAGCAGTGCCCGCTCATCTCTTATTAACTCTGTATTCCGAAGTGTACCACTTCTCTGAGGGGAGGAAGTGTTTTATTACAAATGAAGTGCAACATGGCAAATAAAGTGATGATGGAAGTACCTTGATACATTTACAGGATCAAGAGAGCAGAGGTCTCCTGGTGTGTTAATGTCTGTACCTATTTTGTTTCTTTTTGCTATGCGTAGGAAAGTGTGCAAGTCTTGCTATGCATACTCTGTACAACTTAAAATGACAAACCATGTGGGCGGGCCAAGGTTGCGTAGCATACACCGTACATCTCCATGTTGTCAGAAACGGCATTCTTTCGTACCACGCATGTTTGCCAAGAGATTTGTAATACTTCACTATAAAACGTTGTCTTTCTCTTATACCTTTTGAAGTAGCTGCGTAGCAGACATGTTTTGAAAATTGGAACCTGTTTTCAATGTGTGTGCAACTCCATGACATAGAGTTGCTTTCAAAGAGAAGGTGGAATATGTATTCCATGTTTTGTCTGAATCTAGGGTCTTCAGAATACATTCGTAAAGAGCTGTATTCTGATGTTGTTAATTGTGTGCATCTTTCATCATATCTTCCACCTTTCCCAGTAGGAATAAGTAGAAGAAAGGCTTGTGCTTCTACAGTTTTTTCCTTTGGCTTGCCGCATTTGCTATGTTTCCAGTGCATCGTCTATGGTGTCTTTGGAGTGCAGTGGGTGGATTGTATAGTGGTCTAAAATATTGGAGGCCGCAGTAGGATCTAAAAGTGCAAATTGGCCAGCGTTGAGGAGTCCTGAATTATTTTGGTTATTTCTCAGGTTTTCTTCAATGTTTATTTCTATGTAGTATTTATTGTTGTCTTTAAAATATTACAGGGCTTTTCTAATTTTGTTCAAGTCCACAAATTGCTGACATTTTGTTTTTGACTTGTGTAGGTACACCATTCACTAGGATAATCAAAGATTGTTTTATTGGCCTTTGCAATCCTAGAGTGTCTATATTTTCTTTGAGATCTAATGGCATATAAACTACGTTGCGACAAATGCCTCTCAGTTATTCAGTTGGAGGCAATTTTGTAGTTTTTGGTTGTAGTCATATTATTGATTGAAATGGGTGTACTGTTTGGATTATAATGGTCTCATACAAATTGAGCTGTTGGAGTGCTTTTGGCAATGGGACTATTTCCAAATTATTACTTATAGCCCGTGAAGGCATTTGGTTATTATCAAGTTTTGCAGTGCAGTATGTGCAGAGTAGTGAGGGGTTAATAATTTCGTATTTGTTTTCTGCTATAAGGTAGAGAGCTAATTGGTACCATTGGGATTCCTCATTGTCTTCTAGTTTGGACATTATAGCTATAGTTTTTCTGCTCTTTGTATAAAATGTTCGTATAAAATGTTCTACGACAACAGACACATACTTGGTTTTGGTACTTTAGCAGATATGCTTTTTGTATGTGTGAAATAGAAAGTTGACATGTATTATTTGCTATAATTGTGATTGTCATTTAAATGCCCCTTCTAAAGCAGGACTTTTTGCATAGAATAGTTTGTGAACGAGATAGTTCTTAGTCCTGTGTATTTGCGCACTGGACATAGTCCATAGTTTGTAGTATTTTCATTTTCGTTTTGTCGTTGGCTTTCACATAGTGATTGAAGTACTGCTGTAAAGATTTGATAGAATTTTGGCATACGTTACACATTGATGTGCATGGCCATTTGTAGATGGGGTGTATTGGTTGGGTGGAATGAAGAGTTGATTCTAAGTTTGATGGGGATATTTGTGAAAGCAGTGCTTCTTCTTCCATTATGGTTTTGTCTACATTTTAATACCCTTGCCCACTGCTATGTATTTCAATTTGGTTTGTTTGTATGATTCTATATTGAAATATAGCTCTGTACTGATGGTGTGACTCCACTCACCTGTACAGATGTTGCCAAAGGTATCTATGCTGATATTGCATTTGTTGCAAAGTACGAGTTGTAGTTTACTAATTATTTTTGTTAGTGGTTTTTATTGTGTTAAAAATTAATATAGAGAGTTTCCTTTTGAGAGCATTGCACTGTCTACAAGAGCTTCCAGGATCAGTTTCCTGTGGTAAGTATTAAGGGTTGAGCGTGATGTTTCCTCTGTATTTATAAGGTTCTGAAGAACTCTGTGGTGGAAAATTTTGTGTAAAATTAATTTTTTGTAATGCTTACTTGTGGCTACGTTACTATTTGTATGTGCTCCTTTAGCAGCAGTGGTTGTTGTAATCTTTTTAGTTAATTTCTTTTATTTTTACATTTTGAAACAGGAGTTAATGTTTGTTTCCTCTTAGGTTCTTCCGTTTTCGTCTGTATTAGCCGTTTTATCTGAATTTTCTGTACACATTCTGCTGGAGGTGGATGGCTATTTTGTATGCTTTTACGTTGATCTTTTGTATTTCTGTGTTGTTTTCTATGGAGTTGCTTTATGGTAGGAATTTTGTAGTATCTGTTGGCGAAAAAAGTAAAGTGAGGGTGTGCAGGTTGTTCAATGTATACTGTGCATGAGTGCTTCATTATGAGGGTAGGCATACACATAAAGGTGTGTGATTGTGTAATGGGCTGTTAGTTTGGGTTGAGAAGGCTGTATTGGTATATTTGTGTTACTGTAATGGTGGTGAGATGACAATAGAAAGTGGGCACTTGTTGAGGTGTGATGAGTAAGAATGAAGGAAATACTGTTGGGTTGATGGAATTGTGTATCCTACAATACAAGCATACTGCACTGTCTGAGTAAGAGGCAGTATCCCACAAAAGGGTATAGCCGCCAAACAAAAGTTGAAACATACTGTTGATTTTGTATGTTATTATTTGAAACTAGGTAGTTATGGTGTTACAAGAATCACTGATGGTTCATACTTGTGACCAAGTCTAAGGGACCCTATGGAGTAGAGACTACAGGCACATTAATTTGTACATGTATGCACAGTGTTAACAAGAAAAACATTTTTTTTGTGCACATTTATTACATAAAGCTTTTGGTATCGGGCCAACAACAATGAAGGTAGAGCATCCTGATACCTTTATAAACAAACAGATAACATTAGAGCACGTGTCTCAGATGTATTCTGCAACAAAGAAATTTCAAAAACAAAAAGTATATAGTGATAGATTGTTCGCATACATTTGTACTACATCATACAGGAACGTTGTAAAATGAAGAGTGTAAGAAAAAGGAGAACAACATAGGAATGAATACATTTTCAAAAACTTAGAAAAGTGGAATGCAAAACTAGACTGCAATAATGCATAAACAAGTCTAGTGGGCACTAATTAGTGGTGCATAGACAAATGTAGGAGGAGAATGCTTCTCCTTACAAAGTCGGGCCATGCCCCATATATTTATACATTTGTTTGTGATCTAATGGTTACCAATCCTTGGTCTACGTCGGGAACTTAAAATTCCCAGAGGTGTAAATGGGGCCAGTAGGAGTGATGCTGGGCCCTAGGATGTTTCGGCTTCCAGGTTTTGGTGCCTTCTTCTGGGCCAAAGGATTGTGTCTCCCTATGAGTAGTATACACAAAATGAGGGAGTAGTAGACTTTCACAAGGTGGAGTGTACCAATAAGTGGTGTCAGTGATGGCTGCAGAAGCGCAACACTATGTGGCTAAAAGAGAAGAAACATTCTCATTAAAAACAAATGAAGGCCAACCTTGAGCTTGAGTCCATGGAGAGGGAGGGAGATGTTCAGTAGTAGTTCACTCTGCTAGAGCCATGTTTAGTCAGCAGGGAACAGGTGTGCCCTACAGATCTAATATGCAGGGCTAGAAATGCATCCAAGTGGGTCCATCTGTAAGATAGCAGTAACCCTGTGTCAGTACTTGGCGTGTGTCAGGCTCAGCCTTAATGTGCAAAATAAAACAAATAGTGTAGCTGGTCTGCTTACCTAAAAGCCCTGCAATGGTGGAGGGAGCCTTCAGGAGTCGTGCTGCGCAGATCGGGAGCAAAGGAAATTGCACTTGTGGCCTCCAACTGGGTAGAGAAAAGAGTGTGGAGGCCCTGATTGGGCTGGTTGTGAAGAACCAGCTGGGGGATGAAGCCCCTGTCATGTGACCAAGGTCTAGGCACTATGGGGATAACAGGAAACAGACTGTGCTGTAAAAACCACACACATGTCCGCCGGGGGTGGCACAAGAAATAGAATATGTGCGCATCAAGATCTAGGCGAGTGGCTAACCTGGGATGGGAGCCACACGCAAGGTAAAGCCTGCTGCTTACCTGTTGCAAGGGTGAAGCACGGGTGAATGGACGCTGTCGTGTCCTCATCTATGGAAAGAGCTGTGTATGTGTGGTGGGGCATGCTGCGCATGCTCAGTAGGCAGACTGCTGCTCCCAGGCGCATTCTCAGAAGCCAGAGGCACCCGGCTTGGAGCCTATTAATAAAAACATGTAAATGTTGCTAGAGCAACGTAACGGGTGGCTGCAAAGACCCGTCAGTGTGATAACGTAATGGTAAGCCACCATACCGGCCCTAGCATGGCCCCGGACCAAAAAAGAGGGGTATGTAATAAGCCGGTGCAATCAGGCGTGAAAGCTCATAGGAATGTCGTATTACCAAGCTGCTGTGCATTGCAAGGTGGACTAGTCCAATGCCACCACAGGGTCCAACAATATATAAGAATCCTATTGCAGACACTGGAGTCAGGATGTCTGGAGATCGTGAAGGCAGAAATGATTAAATTGAAGGGAGGCATAGACTCTGTAGTGGTCCTGCTAAGGGAAGCACTATATGTGGGTGCTAGTCCCTCAGACAGGAAAAGTGAAAAAAAGGGTTGAGGGATTGAATATTGGTGCAGTGTGCTGGGGTTCCAGTGGCAGAGTGTAATGGGCCAGAACATTCCCTTAATAATGTTGATTATCCAGGGGCATTGCTTCATTCAGACCTTTTTCGATGGGTACATTTTGAAAACCCACCAGGCCTCGTTTTAGTTCAGGGCATTTCTCACATTCACTGTGTTTTGTATTACCTCGAGGACGCGCCACTTTAATTGGTCCTGGTCATGTTGTAGTTCCAAAAAGTGCGAAACTAGTGGGGCTGTTGTTGTCCGGCATCTGATTCTGGACCGGTGTTCCACGATGCATTTGTGTACTGGCCTGCTGGTCTGGCCTACGTAACACAAGCGGCAGGGGCATTCTTTTGCATAGACAACATTCAGTGTCTTACAGTTGGTAAATTGATGTAGGGTCCAGTCCTTGCCTTCAATTTGGACATTTTTTATTTTGTTGCTAAAATGACATACTGTGCAGGAGCCGCGCGGGTGGTGGCCCGTGATCTCTCTTTGGTTCCACAGTCCTGTTCTGAGGGTTTTCTTTGGGAGTCTTGTGTATGTGAGCCATTCACTTATGTTCTTGGACCACTTGAGGGCCAATCTGGGTTGTGGTTTATCGGGTAGTGTCTGGTGAATCAGTGGCCAGAATTGTTTGATGATGCTCTTTATCCTATTGGTGTTAGGTCCAAAGGTGGTAACACAGGTAATTCTGTTGTTCTCAGTGTCTCTGTTTTTGGGCTGGAGCAGTGTATCTCGGGGGATGCAAAGGACTTTTTCTGGTGTTTTTGAGAAATGTTTTGCGGTAACCACGAGCTATTAGTTTAGATTCCAGGATTTCTGCATGGTACCGGTATTGGTGAGTGTCAGAACAGTTGCGCCTGAGTCTCAGGAATTGGCCAAAAGGAAGATTGGTCTTCAAGCTCTGTAGGTGGTTGCTGTGGTAGTGAAGTAATGTGTTTCTATCAGTTTCTTTTCTGAAGAGGGTGCAGGTGAGTTTGCCCTCCTCAACTTTGATTGTAAAATCCAGAAAGTTAATTTCTGTCCTACTGCTATTAATGGTGAATTGTAGAACGGTGAACCATGTGTTCAGCCATTCATGAAAATCTGTGAGTGCAGAGGCAGAACCTTTCCAAATGAAGGTGATATTGTCAATGTATTGAAACCATCAAGTAATGTTATTTCAAAATGGGTTGTGGTGGTTTTGTACATGGGTGGATTCAAATTCTGCCATGAAGATTATTGCAAGACTTGGGGCAAAGGTGGCCCCCATGGCTGTGCCAGATGTTTGGAGATAGAAAGTGTCATCAAACATGAACACATTCTTGGTGAGAGCTATTTCTAATAATTCCAAAATAAAATTGACTGGGACTATCTCTTGTTGCATGTGGTGGGTAAGATGGTTCTGTATGCAATTCAAGGCTGCAGTTTGTGGGATACTGGTGTATAATGGTTTAATATCCAGCATCACCAAGATATCTGTCTTATTGTCAAAGGCTATGTTTTCAAAAATATTGTTGGTCGACATTGTTTCTTTGAGGTATGTGCGGGTGAGTTGACATAGAGGTTTCAGAAAGAAATCAATAAATGTGCAGAGAGGTTCAAGAATAGAACCGCGCCTTACACAGTGGGTCTTCCTGGAGGTTGGATGGCATCTTTGTGAAGTTTTGGGAGGGCATAAAATGCTGGTATTCTCTCCTCCGAATTATTGAGAAAGGACTCCTCTTTGTCTGTGATCCATTCATGTTCAAGAGTATATCTAGTACAGAGCATGATTTCCTGTTTGATGGTTATTGTAGGGTCTCTGCTTAGTACTTTGTAGTTTGTTCTGTCATCCAGTAGGGCGATGACCATTTCTTTGTATTGTACGATGTTCTGTACCACAATCCCTCCTCCCTTGTCCACAGCTTTTACAACAATGTTGTTATTTGTGGATAGTTGTTTGAGGGCCTTGCGTTCATCATTGGTAAGGTTGTGTCTAATTGATGTTTGTGTTTTTTGGAGTTTAGCAATTTCTTGTCTGACACACCTTTCAAAGGTAATGGGAGCTGGTTCTGTCTCATTGTCACTAGGGCAGTAGTTGGATTTGGGTCTAAGTCCAGTATCTTCCGACTCGGGTCTCTGGTCAGAGTCTTTCAACTGGGCTTTGAGTCGGATAGACCTGAAAAAGTGTTGTAGTTCATTTTCTAGCCCAAACCAGTCGGTGTGGTTGGTAGGAACATATAATAGACCTTTAGTGAGCACTGCTAGTAAGATTCTCTCCCAAGAGGTTAAAAACCGGTAGCGAGTCTGGGTTTATTATGGGCGTCGGTTGCATTGATGCCCTCTCGGTCAGTGCCAGGATGGGTATCAAAATATTGGCATAGGTGGGGGGCCCTAGAAGCTGTTGTAGAAAGAAGGGCCTTGACTGTGTATTCAGACCATACTGGGAGTTAGCGTCTTCTGTTCCTGAGCCAGAGCTTGATGTATCCCAGAAGGTAACCCAGCATTTTCTTTGTCTAGCAGTGCCCATTGTCTGAGTAAGAGGCAGAACACTGCAATAGTATTGCATTTACTTTGTTGGATGTTTATAAGTTTCTTCTAGGTTATATTTTCCACTTCAGACGCCACTGGCTTTCAGGAGAGAGGTGTTCACTGCAACTGCGAAAGTGATTGCATTTGGAGAATACATTGTTTAAAATTGTAGGAGGATGTCTTGGCAGGAAGAGTTAGTGTGTTTGTGTGAAATTGGATTACTTTGTATATGAATGGGGTCTTGAGAGCATCAGCATTTTTTATTAAGTGGTTTAGTTATAAGTGTGCTATATGAGGTGCACTTTAGCAAGTGTGTGTGTTATTGTAGGACTATTTAGTCTGGAAATGGATTAGTGCAAGATGTAGTAAGTTGAGAAAAAGGTTCGGAAAGATGTACATATTGGAAAAGAGAATGTTTTTGTGTGTGCAATTCTATTAACTTTTCTGCGGATATATCCTTGTTACATGAGTGCAGAAATCATTTCAGTGGTTTGATTTATTTATCCACATTTGTAAATGGTACTGTTCTCAATGCACAAATACACTTTATTTTTTATTTTTAAGTAATGGTGCATTCTGTGAACTGTGCAAGGTAAGTGGCATGCATCCTGTTGATATGCATGCATTGTATGTACTTGGAATGCTTTGGTGAGATACATTCAGTTTTCCTTTTCTGTATGGTATGATATGATATGGAATTTATAACGCACCTATACATAAGTGTTTCAAGGCATGACGAGGCACGGGAGGGGAAACAGAGGCAGCGATCCTACTAGGCCAGGTGACATTGAGATCGTGTAAGTGCAGGTGAGGGGGGAAGAGGACACGTGCAGGGGAGAAGGAGAGAGGCAGTGCAGTGCATAAGATAAATAGTAAAATAAGTAGGACAGTACATAAATTAAACAATAATCAAACAATACATAAAAGTGCGGCCAGCTGGTGGCCAGTGCAAGGGTAAGTGCATACATCCGGTATCAAGTGCTAGTAGGGGCTGCAGGGATACAGAAACAGTCCCTGAGGGCCAGGGATGCCAGGGGGGCAGTGCAGGTGTGCAACTAGTGGGGGGACCTGGGCCCGAGATCAGAGGGTAGCCAAGTAACCAGTGCAAGTTCAGATTCAGACAGGAGATCGGCAGGGAAGAGGAGGAGAGAGATCAGAGGCAAAGAGGAAGGTTTTAAGGTTCTTCCAGAACTGGAGATGGTTCTCATCAAGTTTCAGAGAGGCATGGAGGCTGTTCCAGAGGGAGAACCCAGCAGAAGAAAGAGATCTACCACCAACTCACTGCTTGGAGAAGCAACTAACCCTGATGGAGTTGGAGGCGGAGAAAAGAGCTCGAGAAGGAAGATATTTAGGAAGAGAGAGTTGAAGGTATTGAGGTCCCAGACCCCAGAAGACATTCTGGACAATGCATAGGGTTTTGAACTTAACCTCGTTGCCACTGGGAGCCAGTGCAGAGATGTCAGTCTTGGAGAGATACAATCTGTGGGCTTGAGGCCAAGGACAAGTCTTGCAGTCCTGTTTTGGATAAGTTGCAGAGGGAAGAGAGTAGAGGCAAACAGATTTAGGAAGAGGCTATTGCCGTAGTCCAGCCTAGAGAGAACCACAGCTCTGGAGACAGTGATCTTCTGGGGGAAGGAGAGGAATGGAACAATACCTCTAAGGAGGTGCAGCTGCTAATGTGACTTCTTAGAGATGTCAGAGATGTGAGGAGACAAGGAAAGTGTGGAGTTGAAGATGACCCTGAGGTTTTTAGCTTTACAGGTGGGAGCAGGAAGAGGGCCAAGAGAGGCCGGCCAGAGAGTGACGGGAAAGGAGGGAGCAGGTGTGCCCATGAGGAGAACCTCGGTCTTACTGACATTAAGGCAGAGATAATTGGTGGGGCACCACTCCTGGATGGCGGACAGACAGTCAGAGAGGAGAGAAGGAGAAGAGGTGGCAGAAGGGAGCCTGAACATGCGCTGCGTGTCATCCGCATAGCACTGAAAGTTGGGGCAGAGAGCAGCAATGCGGTGGGCAAGAAGTTCCAGATATTGGTTGAACAGCCAGGGAGAGAGGTTAGACACCTGGGGAACACCACAGGTAGAGATCGAGATAGAGGAGATGAAGGACCCATGTTGGACCTGGAATGGTTGATCGGATTAGCCAGGCCAGGGCCTAATCATTGATACCCAGGTTAACACAGAGTCGGTAACGCAGGATGGCATGTTTTGCCATGTCAAAGGCAGAGGAGAGATCAAGTAAGATGAGAACACAGGGGGTGTTGGAATCGAGGTTGGAGAGCAGGTGTGCATTTTAGGAATTTTATAGGAGGGGTTTAGTGGGAGAAGAGGTTGTAAAAATGATAGAAAGAAAGAAGAGAATAACAGTTTCAAAATTAAAATGGGTGACACGGGTAAATTAAAACTTTCAAAGCACATATCATTGTAATTGCCACTAGATGATAGGTGATGTGATGGATGACTGTACATTTTTTGAGTAGGTTATGGAGGGTAAGTAGGAGGTACTCTGTTGACAGCCACTTGTAACAGAGTTGCAAATGTACTTTACAGAAAATATGCATACCTGTAGTTTTTGTTGCTGGATGGAGATGTCGATGAATCTGGAAGTACACATTATGGACAGTTTTACAGTTCTCTTTGCTGGAGGTGTTTGCAATCACAGGAGACCTGTACTCTGAGTATTTAACAGTAAATCTGAAGTGTTGAACAGAGATGATAGAGTTAGATGTAAAGGTCTTGGATGTGATTGGTGAATGGTTGTGTGCCCCTGTCTTATGAGATCTGAAGACCCTGCAGTAGTCCACAGATCACGCATGCTGCATCCAGGGCTTATTAGCATGATTGACATGGAAATGTGAGTGTACTATGGCGATCATCCAATCAGGTGTTCAGGGTTTGCTTAATAGGAAAGGATCACAATACTTTGTTTCATTGCTCTGTTGGTTGTGTAGTGAATATGGCTGGAGTTACTATAACGATTGTGGGAGATTCATTTGTATGTGATCTGGAGAGCTATGCAAAGGCAAAAGGGTTTTCTGCAGATCTTTGTTTTCAAGGCGTGGACGCTTTATGGTGAATTGTGCCTGGCTTCAATTTCAGGCACTACTTGTTGCTTGTAGAAATATGGCTACCTTTGGTCATCTTGATGTTTTCATGGTGCACTGTGGAGGAGAGCATTTGGGCTACATCAGTGCCCCAAGTTTGGTTCCTGTATTGAAGTTGTTCGTGGAAGAGCTAATTGTGCTTTTCCCTAATGCAAAGGTGTATTTTTCTCAAATTATACCAATAGCACTATGGAACGATCCCAATGTCTTCAATCCCCAGCAAAATGTTGCAAGATGCCTTGTTAATAGTGGCATGGAAATATTTTGGGAAGTGCTTAGATGTTTGTTTTCTCCAATGAGAACATTGATTCCCTTAGTGCATATTACTTTACTGGAGATGGCGTTTCGTTGTCCTCTCTTGTAAATGCTGTTTATTTTAGAATCTAAGGGATGCTTTGCAGAAGTTGATGTAAGGTGTCACAAATGGCACTCTGTTAAGAGTGGCACAGGACACCCAGGAAGGGTTTGGGTGGCCGAAGTAAGGTGGACAGATAAGTATACACACAGCTGAAAGTAAGGAGAATGAAGAGTAGGCAAGTGTAGCAAGGAAATAAGGTACAACAGAATGGATTCCCTCTTGGGGTTTATGCAGATATAGGAAAGGAGTATTCCACGGACCTTAGGAAAAACTCTAGCCTTCTGCACAGTTTGCTATAACAGAGGCCCACGCTGTTTGCTCATGGCTTGGAACAACAGCTATGGGTGTCTGTAATGCAGAAACGAGACAAGGGAAGGGTCAGAGGTTGCCTGACGGAAACCAACAGACAAGCTCTGTACAAGGGGTCTACAAACAGAACAAGAGAAGACACTAACAGACAAATCCAGGAAAAAGGAAGTCGATAGCAAACTAGCAGAAGGAAATGAAGGGAAAGCCGTATAACAGGATTTGATAGGGATATAGAACAGAGGGTTGAAAACAAGGAAGAAAGCAGGGCCGCTGACTGTAGAAGGCTGCAAAGGACTGTAGAGGGCTACTAGTCTGGAAGCCCAGCGGACGAAGGCTGTAGATTGAAGGCAGTGGAGCGTGATTGGCTGCAAGGCAGAAGCCCGGAAGGACAAAGGCAAAGGCTGGGTAGCAGCGGAGCGTGATCGGCTGCAAGGCAGAAGCCCAGAAGGGCAAAGGCGGAGGCTGGAAAGCAGCAGAGCGTGATCGGCTGCAAAGCAGAGAGCCCGGCAGGGCATTGGATCCAAAGCAGGAGTAAGGAGGAACTGCATACAAAGATCCGTAGCTCGAAGCAAAAAGGTGCCGGAAGGACTCTAAATGCAAGAGACTGAGCCCCTGCAGGCAGCAGCTTTTATATGGCCCAGCCCAGCACAGAGGCAGGCTAATTGGTCGCACCTGGATCAGCACACCTGCATACAATCTGCTTCCTCCCTCTCTGTTCCTGAGCTGGTGGAAGCAGAGCTGATCCCTAGGGCTTCTGGGGATTGTAGTTCCGATGATGACAAATAGAAATGGCCAGGAATAGATAGTTATAGCCAAGTGCATTGTGGTAAGTGTAGTCTTTTGGGAAAAATAGAAAAGCACCAAAGTCTCGCAAATGGGAAACAAGGTCCAAAAGTGAACAACGGTTGATCCAAGAGTTCTCCGCAGAAAAATGAATAACAATTAGTCCATATTGATCGCCAATGTATGCGCTCATGGCGCAGGCATGACATAAGGCAGTAAGGAGGAAAAGAAGAGAAAATAAAAGGTGTTTCTTTAGTAGCACTTAACAAAAAAAGGCTCTTTTCAGAGCCCCCACTAAAGAGGAAATCCGCTACCCTGGTTGAAATGTGTTCCCCCACTGCTGCGCAAAGCATGATATGTCCATGGACACCGCATGAGGATCGCAAGTCCAGGGCTTTTGAGGATGGTAGGCATGGAAATGGGAGTGTGGAGGCAGGGGATTGGTCAATAAGGTTTCCTGGGAGTGGTGTGTAAGGAGAGACTGTAGCAGAAGGTCTGTCTGCTGAGAGGAGAGCAGACAGCTATGGATGTGTTGAAGGTGAATGCAGAGCACTATGGAGTGGCTGCACATATTTAATTTCATCATGTGGATGTCCACTGGTATGGAATGCGTGAAATAAAGTGGATGAATTTGGTTCCTCTTTATGCAACTTTGGAGATGCTTGATCATCCACACCTTATTTGTATTGATGGTGGAGGGAACATTTTAGGACATGTTACCAGAATTTCTCTGTGGTTTGCGATGAAGGAGGCACTTGGGCAAGTCATGGACATGTTTCCAAACACCAGAGTAATTTTTTCTCACATTGCCCAGAGACAGATGTGGCTGTGTTCTTGCTCATTTGGTCCGCAAATGGAAAAAGCGAGGTGCAAAGTCAACAAGGCTGTTTGCGCCTTTTTGACAGATGTAGGCATGTCGTCCTTCCGCAATGAAAATATTATGTTTCGTAGCGCGAACATTTTCCAGAGATGGAGTCTATCTCACTGATGCTGGCAATCAGATTTTTCTGCAAAATATCCAACATGCATTGTATTCCTTTTTGCAAGTGTAGACAGCAATATTCCAATAGGATTAGCCACTTCAACCCTTCCAAAAACAATCAAACACCACAAAAAGGCTCTTTTCAGAGCCACCACTTTCTCCCAGAAAAGAGTGCAATGGTTTTGACAGAGGCACCCCTCGCATTGTGTTGGATGTCCGTGGAACACCACACTGTCCGCGGACCTTAAAGGCTGTGCAGGGGCTTGCATAATTTTGTTGACAATTCTATTTTTTAACTTTGAAAGGAGGCTCTGACAAGAGCCTTTTTAAATTTGTTTTGCTTTCTTTTTTGTTCTTTTACACACAACACATAAGGAACGGAAGGGAAGGTAGGGAAGGGGCACCAACCACAGGGATACGAAAGGGCAAGTGGAGAGAGGAAGATGCTGGGTGGGCCTCACTTAGGTAGGGGGCCCTCCTTCTCATGCTCCTGGACCGAAGTCTCAAAAGCACTTCAAGGTTGCACCCCCCTGCAGTGTACTGCATCGCAGTACATGCACAATACATTAAGGGTCTGCCACGGTGCGTATGGGCTGCAAGGCAGGTTCAGGGATCCGCTGCCCCACAGGAGTGTATGTTGTGGTGGCAGGAGCAGATACAGAGGATGCTGCAGAGGAACTGATTGATCCCTATCTCCATTGCCATGCCTGTTTCCCTACCCAGACCCTTGGAAAGGTGGTGGTGGTGAGGGTGAGGGTGCGGGTGCTGCTGAGGCAGAGGCAGTAGCAGCAGCCATGGTTGCCATTAGCTCCAAAGGCAGTACAGCATAGCAGTATTGAACAGAAAGCAATTCTAGCATGCAGCTATCTAGAATACTGTTCTGGCAAAGCAGCAAAATTAGCACAGCAGAGTAGATTTCAGCATAAAGCAATAGCATCATCAAGGAGCAATCGGGAAAACTGCTCTTTTCTGGACAGCCAAAAACAGAATGAGGAGCAGGTCTGGGGTGTGGCCTTTTATAGGGGTACTGGGGAGCACTTTGAACCCGAAAGCGGGCCTAAAAAGTTCTCAAAAGTGTGCAGTTTGCCAGGGGCATAGTGTGGGACCTCTCTAAGGGTGTAGGTTTATAGTAAAACAACTTGGATTGCCCAAAACAGCACTTTTTTGATATCTGGGGTCCCAGACTGTGTCCGTAAATAAGGGTCGATGCTCAGCATGGGTGTGGTCACATGGTGACTTTGTGAACATTCTCGAATAGGACAGCTGGCCGCAGGACACCTATTGCGTGTTATACATTATGCACATGTGAACAGGTGTCCTACAGAGAGGTTTGGGATCCACAAATGAATTACACACATGAAGCAAACATTTTTGAACAGGTGCAGTGTTGTTAGGACCCAGGAGGTGGGATGGCATTGTGTCAAGGTGTCCTTTCAGACATTGGTGGGTGCCTCAAACTAATCAAATTGCGTCACAACTTTTTTCGGACCTGCCGGACAGGGGAGGTGTTACGAGGACACAGATGATGAGATACGCATGCATGTACATTTGCATCAGACAAGAGGGGGCTACTACAACTAATTAAAGGTGAGTCACAAGTTTGCAGACATGCAAACAGGTGTGGCGTCCTGTGGACAGCTCCATTTTGCTTAATTGTGGACATCCTGGACAGTACCACGCGCTGCAAACTCATAACAGGATTTACAAAAAAAGGAAAACAGATACACACACACAGCAACAGTTTACATATTCACCTTTATTACACACATACATAGAGACAATTAGGAAAATGAAGGGGTAGCAGAAATGGAGACATATACAGGGGGATTGAGTTTTTGCACAAGTTGGGCATCAGGGGAGGAAGGGATTGAGGTCTCATCAAAGCGTCTTTCTTCACAGGGAATTGGTGGGGATGGTTGCCTGGGAAAGCGGGAAGGGGTACAGGTGCAGGTGGGGCAGTGGTATTTTTTCCTTGGGGGTAGATGGGGGCCATCTACCCCCAAGGAAAAGGCCCAAAGCCCCAAAAAAACATTTTTTATATGTTATGTAATCGGGTCGGTGGTGGGGGAATTTTGGCAAAGGAAAGGGGGTGGCCCTCTCCCGCCACTCCAAGTGGATGGGGGCACATAATGTAGCCCTCGCTGGGAGCAGATTTCTGCCCCTAGGAAGGGGCATCTGCCCACAGGGAGTACTACATGAGATCCCCCATCCATTTGTGGTGGGGGATGGCCACCAGACATGTGAGGGCAGGGGCCCCAAGGATGGGGCTGTAGGTTTGGGACCCCTTGGGGGCCAACTGTCCCTCAGGGAAGGTCCCAAACCCCTAAAAAAAATTAAATATATTCATGTAATGAAATTGAGGTGTGGGGTGGGGAGACCACTGGACCACCTGGCGATTTTGTCAAAAGAAAGGCAGGTGGCCCTCTCCCTCCTAAAATGCAGCCTACCATTTTGCATTGTTTCTTTGTTTATCTAACTTTTCTTGGTGCAGATGGGCACATTAGTGTGCCAATCTGTCCCCCGGGTGCCCCAACCCTACTGCCCCACCCACTGGGGGGCCTGTCCCACTATTTGTGGTGCCCCTCTCTCCCCCATCCCAAATGGATGGGGGGCACCTCGTGCAGCCCTTCCTGGGGCTCCTATGAGTACTAACCCACCCTAAAATGCATTCTACCATTTTCAAATGTTCTTTTTGTTTACCCAACTTGCCTTGGGGCACATGGGCACAATAGTGTGACAATCTGCCCCAGGGTGCCCAAAATACTACCCCATTCATTGGAAGCCTGTCAGATGTTTTGTGGTGGCCCTCTGCCACTCCACCCCAAATGGAGGGGGGTTTCTCTCACTGCCCTTCTGGGGGCAGATTTCTGCCCCTAGGAAGGGGTAAAAATGTTTTCACTGGGGGTGAGGTTCAGTAGACCACCAGGGATAGCTTGAAAGTGGGGCCGTGATAGGAGAGTGTAGATTTGTTTTTGCTGGGGTGACCGTAGGTAACACATGTTTTTTGTTTCGTTTACAGCTTTTTCTACACGAGCAGCTGCAACGTTATGTGAGTACTGTTTTTATTATTGTATGGTTAGGGCCCACGGTCAGTGGGGTGGGTCAGACTGGGGCTGGATTGTTGGTGGTGTCGGTGGGAATGGGCCCATCTGGTGAGATATTTTGGGCTGGGACACAATTGCAGGGGCAGGAGACAAATTGCCCCCCATGCCAGCAGAACATTGGTGATTCCCTGGGAGCGGATGATCACCATGTCGGTTGACCATCTGCAAACCCAGGTTGCACCTCTGGCTGTGCTACATTACAGATGTCACCTCCGTGGAGGAATCGGTATCTTTTCGGGGCTCCCTGGGACTGCCGCTGCACTTGGGGATGGTGAACCCACATGGGAGACAGGTGCCCAAGGCCAGGTACCTGATCCCCATCCATCCCGGTATTCTGCCTGGCCTGCATTACAGCTTCTCCCTCTGGGAAAGGACGGGGAATGTCCCAGGCCTCCCGGGAACCACTTGTGGCATGGGGACGTTCAACCCACACTTGGAGTCAGCCGGCCACAGTCAGGGACATCAGCTCCGACAGTCCTAGAGCACGGGCTGGGCTGTGATGCAGAATTTACCTTGGGGAGGGAAGGGTACCCTGCCGGAGCTCCCTAGGGCTGACTCTGTGCTTGGGGATGGCACACCCACATGGTAAAGGGATGTCCAAGGCCAGGGACATCACCTCCAATCATCCTGGAGTTCTGGCTGTGCTTCATTACATACTTTCCTTTTTTCTCCAACAGATACTACAGAATGCCTACCAAACATCAACTCCGTAGAATACAACGCAGACATAGAGCAGATCAATGTAAAAGTATTCAAAATAGTCATCCACCTCTAGCAGAATTTGTACAGAAAGTTCAAACAAATCAGCTTATACAGTCTCTAACGAAAATGAAACCACCTAACAGTAGACAAACTTTAACTCCTCTTTCAAAATGTAAAAAGAAAAAGAAAAGTACTGAACATATTGCAACTATCACTACTTCTAAAAGAGCACGTACAAATGGTAACATAGCCACAAGTAAGCATTCCAAAAAAATAATTTTCCAAAAATCTACCACCAGACAGTCTTTCAGAACCTTTTAAATACTGGGGAGAAATCACATTCAACCCTTAAAAATTACTGAAAAAAAGTGATCCCGGAAGCTCTTGTAGACAGTGCGATGCTCCTCAAAAGGAACTTCTTCATAAGAATTTTAAACAGAATGAAAGCACTAACAAAATTAATTAGTAAACTACAATCAGTACTTCACAACAAATGCAATATCAGCATAGATACCTTGACAACATCTGTACAGGTGAGTAGAGTCACACCACCAGCACAGCACAGAGTCATACTTCAATGAAGAATAATACAAACAAGAGCAAACAAACCAAATTGCCAAACCTCGCAGTGGGCAAGGGCATGAAAAGGTAGACAATACCATAATGGAAGAAGAAACACTGCTTTCACAAATATCCCCATCTAACTTAGATTCAACTCTCCATTTCACCAAACCAATATGCCCGATTTACAAATGGCCATGCACATCAATCACTATGTGAAAGCCAACGACAAATGAAAAATGAAAATACTACAAACTATGGACACCTGTCCAGTGCGCAAATACACAGGGCGAGTAAACAGCTTCATGTCTTCGGTTATCTAAACAAAAGAATGTACCCTTGCTAATAATTATTTTCATATTATTTCTTTTTTCTCTTTGTTTCAAATAATAAATTAATATCTCTGAGAGGTTTCCAAATTATGGAAATCCTGAAGTGAAAATCTGCTGCTGTTCTTATGTAACCACCCAAATAGTAAAGTGGCTATGTGTTTCAAAGGACAAACATTACGGTGATGCTTCCAGTGTTTAAGAAATTAAATAGGAGACTAAAAGTCAACAGAATTATAATCTCAACCAAAAGTAGAACAAAATATGAATACATCCACATAATACATTTAGGAGGCAACGTTTTTTATAGAAAGAGATTACAATGTGCATAAGTGTTTTGACACAATTATATACAAAAGAGCACAAACAAAAAAACACAAAGAACATTGGGTGTATATTCATTTCTTTACATAATAATGATTAAATCATAAAAAAAGAAGGTGCAAGTAGGACATATATATGATACTGGTTCAGTAGATAAACAAGTATCATGGCCCAATTTCTAGGTATAGTTCAATGATAGTCCCTTTTTGCAATTGTTAGTTTCAAGCAATTAATGCTGCAGGGTCTTTGGTACAAGATATCTTTTTTATTATCTCATGTCTTCGGTTAGACACAGTTATCTTATGTTATGTTATGTTATGTTACTTGCCATTTATATAGCGCTCTTGTGAAATGCAAATCTCCTAAGAACACATACAGCATAAAAAGAACCGAAGCATCAAAGTACATCAGTGATTACAATACAATCAATGCCCTCCTATGGAATACAAATACAGATGTGCAGTACATTGCAGACAATTTCACTGCAGTTGCATGATATGTCACAGCCTACTTAACCAAAGCAGTAAAACAGAGCTCAAAGACCTCTGGGATGACATAGCATCTGACAAAACACTGTCACAGAAATTGTACAGCTTAGGCATAAAATTGCTCTCCCATAGAGAATGTGGCTGCTAGGAAGCCGCAGACAATTTAACCGGCACTGCCTTATATGGGAAATCTGGAAACATAATCTGGCTAAGCCTTGGTCCTGCTGAATCCAGAAAAAGAGTTCTGAAATTGTACCGAGATATAGAAACAAAAGACACAAGTGAGCCCAACAGCCAAGACATTTTGAAAAACAACTTATTGGACAAATAATACCCAAATAGGAGTACTGCTTTAGAAACCATGTGCCTATACCACATAGCCCAAAATTTCTCATGCAAAAGTAACATTAAAACAGATGAAAAAAAAGCTAAATACATAGTCGAAAGTTGGGAAGGCAGCCTGGTGAAACTTACCAAACGCAGCCTGATTAGTCATATGAAGCTATCATTAAAAACTCCTCAACATAAAGAACTGTACTACATGGCCCTACTGCAACTTCTTAAACCATGGAGAAAAGAAGAAGATGTATTAGATACCCATGCCTCCTATGAAGATGCTTTCAATGCAAGTGAAAGTACAATGACATATATGAACTTTACGTAGTACAAAAACATGTTGGACAATGAACGCCAACAAGAAGAAGAACTTCAAGCACAACTAAATGCAGACACTCCTGAGAGCAGTCAACCTTCTCTTACAGGAAGCACTTGGACAGCCAGTCATAGCGCATGAAGCAGAACTAGCCATGACTGAAGTAGAGAACACCAGGTGTCAGTATGATCAATCTGCAGAAGACTTTGCTCTACTGAAATCACAACTAAACAATGAGCAGCATACCATTTTTCTAGAAACAACTAAAGAAATTGAACATGGTATGCAGCAGGAAACTAAAACTTGTACCTGTCAACACTATAAACCTGTACTGCTATATGTAAGTGGTCAAGCGGGTTGGGGCAAAACATTCTTAATACAAATCATCAGTAAATACCTCCCACAATTAACAAACAACAAGCTTTCAGCTGTTGTAACCACCCCCACAGGTTTAGCTGCCTACAACATAGGTGGTGTCACTTTACACCAATTGCTACTCCTTCCAGTAGAACGCCAAAACAAATTGATGAGGTGAGCATGGTCTCCAACCTACTGTTGGCTTTGATTCACCTCAGAGACAAAAGGTCCTCAAAACAGACTACGAAGAATTTTTTGGAGAGGAGAAAAACATGTTATTTTTTCTGGAGATCTCCTTCAATTAACACCAGTAAAAGTGAACCTATTTTTAAAACCTTAGGAAACACACTATGCTGTAAAACTCTTGGAAGCATAGGGAATATACATCTCTGTCAACATTTCCAATAGAGAGAACTAACTGAAAACACATGTCAGTCTGCAGTCCTCACCTATGCCAACATGTAAAAAAAGCATTCATATTGGTGTACTATCTAAGGAAGCTCAGTCTATCCTAAATACCAGATGCATCCATGAGCTATAAGGCCATAACACATGTGCTACTGATGTCAAGCAACAATTAGCACACAAAAATGTCAACTTTATGTCCTTAATGCCAACTCTAGCAAGCTGTGCACAATTCAATGAAAGTATGCTGAAAAAAGAAATGAAACCACCAGTTCAAATTTACTCCACAAACAAACTGGACGTACACGGTATGACAATACTTATGTGTCAACAAGCCATAGCACGACTAAATACCTTGGGCAACTCTATTTCTAACACAGCTGGTTTGGGGAAAATGTTAACACTGTGTTTAAACTGTAGGATAATGCTAAATCGTAACTTTGACATGGAGCAAGGTTTAGTTAATGGAGCACTTGTTACAGTTGTTGGCTTTCAGACATACCCACACGACAACAGCATTCAATTTGTCAACATCCACTTTGACAAACTTTCAGAAGTTAAAAGGATAGGATTCTCAACAGCCCGAATCCTTCATTTCAAAAACATGTATGTATGCAGAGAACAGTTTTCTCTGTTGCTAGCATACACAGACACTATTCATAAATCACAAGGTATAACCTAAGATCAAGCATTGATATTGGCAGCACAGTCTTCAAAGAAGGCTTGAGTTATGTAGCACTGTCACGTGTACGTACACATGAAGGAGTATTTCTAGTCAATTTTGATGCAAGTAAAGTAAGCGCTGACATTCCTTGCATCGTAGAGTACAATAGACTATGTGCACTCTACACACCCCATCTTAAAATGTACCGTCTTCCCCAAAAACACAAACAAACAGAAAACTAACAAAATCAGAACTTATAAATGATCTCCCAACAGTACCACCAAAGAAACTGAAATCAGCTGATACGCCATCAACTGCCAAAACCACAGAAACATGTACTGAAAAGGAGAATACATACCCAACTACACAAACAAAGACAACTACCTCTTTGAACAAACCACATGGACTTCCATCAAAGGACACAGACACAAAACTATCTGGCCCATTCAAATGTTCCAATACAACTAGTGTAAATTGCTATGCAAATGTAGCAATCAATGTTCTATTCCAATTGCCACCAATTTTTCAAAACAATTATTTAAACTGCTCAGACCAGTTGTGTTTACAAATGCTACTCCTTCACAGAAATGCAACAAACAATCCTGAAAACACTTACAGTGTCTAAGGAATAAGGTACGAATTGGACTACTGTGCTGGAATGGTGAGATTCACAATAAACACACAAGAAGATCCACATGAATTTCTAATGTACTTACTACAAGTACTGGAAAGCAAAAACATACCCATAAATGAAATCTTCCAGATTTCATACATGTGGAAACATACATCCACTCCCTGCAACCATGTGATTCAGGTACAAGTCTCTAACAAGCGCTTTGTCTATGTATCTATACTTAACTGTGATTCCATTCCATTTCAGAAACGTGTACAAAATGCAAACCATAGCATAGTATGTTCTACTTGCAATTCCGATAATCGTTCCACCTTACATATACAATCACATAGCAATTACGTAATATTAATACTTTTAAGATACAATGCAGATTGAACCAAAAACAACTGCAAGCTTACTACTGTCACACACGGATCAGTATCACTTGGCAAGAAAACATTCACAACAGTAGCCATAATCTACCACACAGGCGACACAAGCAGTGCAGGTCGCTATACTGCATACATTAAAAAGCAATGTGCATGTTTAGAATGCAATGATACTTCCATTACTCTAAAGCAGAGATTAGCAGCAAATCTTGCAAATGCCTACTTAATATTTTTGAAAACAAAATGTACTCACTGATTTACACAATTAGAATAACCTACTCCCCAACACCCACCATTACATACATAATTGCACCAAAAAAATTATCTACTGCTCTGTACAAGTGGAACAACTTAGCATATAGCAACTATCCAACAAATACGTCAGTGTGCCTGCTATACTATTTTTTCCCTGAATGACCGAATGATTACAGTCACAAAAACAATAGGTGTACACAAATCACACTGATATTGTTTCCTACATGGTACTTAAAAAAACAACCAGTAAGTATAAGGGTTTAAAACTATCCTCAGTAACTTCCAAAACCACCAACTAATAAAATAAGGCAACACATGTCTAACAATGCCACACCAATGCAAGAAATACGCAAATATTATTAAGTAACACCATAGTGCAGCAACAGCACTTCTGAATATTAAAAAATGTAAATGTACCAACAAGAATGCGCAAGCTTCTAAACATACCCTGCAAAAATGAGAAACTGTAAACAGTTAGAATACGCCAACAGGTATCTATCTGCAACCATAATACTACAATATTACTTTCAGCATTCAAACTGCAAACTAGACCTTCAGCAACCACAGTCCTACAAAAATACCCTCAAAAACATCCAAACTATCAACAATTACAATATCCCAACAGGTATCCAACTGCCCCCACAATTCAGCGACAACCAAACGCATAAAGAAATATTGCTAAAAAGAGGAAACAGTTAAACAGTTGTAATATGCCAATGGGTATATAACTGCAACCATACTACCACCACTTACAAAACAGAAATCATACACCATGTCAATTCCTCCGACTGCAGCAGTGCACCTTATACATTGATGTAACCAGTGCACACGTTACTGAAACGGACTGTGCAACATAACAACAAATGAATGTTGATATTTTTTCTTTAGTGCTGCATGGATTTCTTTTTCCCACAGACCCAATGATTGTGCAAAGAAACACAGGAACTGCGCACATTGCACAGCACACTTGTTTAAAGCATAGTACTTATGGCGTACTAATTATGAGGGTCCACACAGTATAGAAATATCTGCAATGCAATGAACTGCAAAATAACGAAGTACCTGCTCTAACATGTTATATTTTCTTTTACCACATAGAATGAAACAAAGATTACTCCAACATTTCCACATACAATACCCAAAAACTGCATAGGTCCTCAACAAAAAATATAACATTGTTGGTGTCATCTTCTTTATAATCTCCAAATTGTAATCTGTACACATATTACTGCAATCCACATACCAGTATCACAATGTTCAATGCAGAGCTATATTACTCTGTTCTGCTTGTACCCATGGCCTACAATCTTGAATGCATACCTTACAGTCTATGGCCTTCAGCCATGCACTCAATACTCTAGACCCTGGCCACAACCACCACACCATAATACAACCATGCATCCAAACATCTTCCCACTTACCACAAACCAGAAACATAACACATCCACCTACCCCCTAGACACGTCAGTTCACATATTATTGCAGTACTTCCACCCAATTGACAAACTCTTTGATGATTTGCCTCTTCACCCAAGTCTCTAATAACTGACCACAGTCAATACATTATAGTACAGTAACCTACAGAATAATCTGTCCAGTCACCACAACCCAAACACAGAATGCATCCATATCTCGTGTAAACTGTACTGTGTTCTGTAAGATTTGCCTCCTCCCATGCCACTGGCATCGTTTAACCCATTACTTGATCTTTCTTCTTATGTAGACCATTTGACTGGAATGGGTGGAACACAGGACTCGGCAAGCAAGTCTGCTGTACTCCTTAAAATTTTAAACTTCTGCTTTACTCTTTTACTATGTAATGGAAACACAATTTGAAAACCAGACCCCACTTACAATCTTTTTAAAAGTTGTAAAGTAATCCCTTTGGTTTGGTGGACGAGGTCCCCAAATATGTCTGTGCCCAAGGACGCTAAAGTGCTTAACATGGCCCTGACACCCACGTATGCTCAGCCGTCTGACACACACAGTCTCCCAACATACACAGTTGATTTGTAAGACACTGCAAATATAAATATTAGATAGGGGCCGTAATTCTACAATAGTTTTTTTTAGCATCCGACCATTCATTGCACCGTGTATAAGTTACCATCACCTCTTCATGGAACCACACTACTTACATTGCAAAATGCACCATAGAATCCGAAGAGTTTCCTGCCTCAATGTTTTTTTCCCTCATTCTGCCCGGAAATCGAAACCAAACATCCCTGTCTTTCATCAGTAGAAATGCTTATTGTAAAATAGCCTTCACCACTACACATTACTTGCTCCAAGGACAGACATTGTACGAAATGAAAAAACAGCAACAATGAATTTCACTCTACTCACAGCGCACATTTTTCCGCGGAGGTGCTCTGAAACTGTGGAATACGACATAGAGAGGGATTTCCTGTCGACACTGTGAAACCATAGAATTTGCTAAAATTATGTAAATTCAAGTTTACAAAACACTTTTTATAGGGATTAAAAATGAGTAGGATTCTTTGCTGTATTCATAATCATTAACAAACAATGCATAAACTTTGGCCATGTGCACTGTACTGGGTTTTCTAACAATGATCTTGCACACTTTATTACAATGACATCTCTGCGGTATTCAAGCTAAATGAGTGCTATGGATGTTGTTTGTTTTCTTCATATCATTCTCCAGCCCATTCAAACCTATACCGATATCACAGCGCTGAAATTGAACACAACTTTTGGTCTCAAACAGTACACCCTGTTTTCATTTATGTGCTTAGAGATTGGCTGTATTGTCCTTATAATTGGCTTTGAAACACTTAAGAGTTATAGGCTAACTAATATTGAAATAATAATGGCCAGAGGCAGATTTAACATTTGCCCAACAGACAAACAGCGACAGTTGATGTTTTACTGTTGGATCTGACGACACTCGCTGGCACTAAAATCATTCATAAAAAGCAGAAACATGAAACGAGGGGGTGTTGCCAATGTTTGAAAAACAAATGAAATGTTTATAGCCGTGTAAGGTGTGGACACCTACAAAACAGACAGCAAGCCTCTGGGTGAACACCCGGCTCAGGTCAAAAACATACATTACCTCTGTGGACACAACCAACTCCGCTCTTCAACTATACATGTTGCACAAAATGCGCACCACCCAGTTTAGTTATACAAACAAAAATCTTTTGTAGTACTGCTTAGCCTCTATATTTTTGTATGCAGCAGTTTAGATGAAAATTAAGTCCCTGCAATATCAGAAACTACCTGCCACAAAATCAAGAGAGCTGGGCACAGTGGTCGAAGTGGACAGGAGCCGTCGGTAGCGGTGCTCCTCTACTTCTTTTAATTAAATGTTACCGTTCCTATACTTTTATTTTAAAAAGAAACCGTTCCGGAATGGTTTCATTTTAAAATAAAAGTGTAGGAAGAAATTGAAACTTGCACTTTCAGTGCATGGCACTGGATGTTCCCTTAAACACCATGCACATGTGTTTTGGGGTTTGTATTGTGCATGGGAAGGGACCTGGTGATGCGGTTTGTGGGGAGCGGTGCAGGCCAGTAGGGAACATAGCTCCACTATTTCTTTTCGTACACTTCGACCACTGGCTAGGCACGAAACAGTATACCCATTATTACCCTTGCTTTAACTTTTTTTGATACTTTCATTAACACGTGTGTTGTAGCAGTTTGCAATGCAACTTGGATATTCATATAAGGGCCCCACATAAAAGGTTTGTGGAAGCCACTGTGCGTTATACTCCCCCAATCATTCTACTCTCTCCTATAAGGGGGTGATACTCAGACCATATAAAAAGCTGCTTGGCATCTATATGCCCATCCTGGGTTCTAGATGCCCATCCTGTAAGGTGTTCTATGTGCCCAGTCTTGCTTGGAAGCCCTATGCCCAGCCTGGACCACACTCTGTGCTCCCGGCCTTGTGTGGGCTCAACCTGCAGTGCCTTCTAAATGGGCTCTGTATGCCTACTCTGGCTCATGTTCTTTATACCCTACCTGGCCAGTGCTATGTATGTCCTTTTGGACCTTGGTTATTTATTTTGTATTTTTTATTTGCCTTTGGTTTGAAAACAAACCTAAACAACATTTAAAAGAGATTTTCAAACATAAAAGACACAAAAAACATATCTTCTAATTCATACAGATCAGTTATTACATACATATTAAAGCAAGAGGGAAATAACTTATTACAAATTCACATAATCCACATAATCAACATAAAAGACAATAAATTCATCCTCAATCCTTAGTTCGGTTATCAATCAAAATCACAATCAATTGCTTATATCTAACACAGTCTAGAGAAAACTGCACACATTTGACAGAAACTGGATCACAGCTATATTTAAAGATATCACTTTATCATTTCACAGCATCATTTCCCACCATAACATATCAGAAACAACCCTCTCAGTGTTAATAACAAATGTGGAAAAATTATTAATCCGTTCTGCCATTAAAGACTTACAATCTAACAGAAGGTCAAGTAGTGTTTCTATTTCCTTTTGATGATGACAGAACCTACAAGGATAATGCATATTATGTGACTCTATTTGTTTTTTACAGACCTTATTTCAAGGATTTCTCCCGTGAGACATACATTAAAAAGACATCTCATGATCCCGTTGCAGATGTTTTTGCTGGGATATTTTGTTAAGTATGGTTCTGTATAGCCAATTGCTTTCTGATGTGTAACTAGCTGACAATAAAGCTTAGTATTAACCACTTTATCTATAGTAGTGGACCAGTCCGCACATTTAAGTAACTTTTTTACATGTATAGAATTGTTGATCAAGGTCTCAACCCCAAATTCTCCAGAGTGTCTTTACCCAGGATCTCTAATTCTAGAAGCTGGTCAATTCCTGAGTTTGCACTCTTAAGACCACGTCCCACAATTCTATATAGATTATCCCCTGAGTCATGTACTAATCACCTGTATAGAGACAGCTTGCGTCATAGAACCAAATAGTTCCAGGTGAGCAGTCCCATCTCATAACAGATTGCTTCAATAGGGACTGATTTAGGTAGTCAATACATGGTTGCTTTCATCATTTTGGATTCTGTTTTTGAGATTTCAGAGGATACAGCATCTGGAAAAATGTCTAATCCATACACCATTTTCGGGGTCACCTTCGTAACGCAGTAATGGATTTATGGAAAATATCCCAAATTTATTATCAGTTTTTTCTATTGAGCTATTAGTGGTGTGCCTTTTTGCTGAAGGTATTCCCGATACATACGCTGTTTATTCTGATTAAAAATCAGAAAATCTAAATCTATCACTGCTGGCTTAACCTGTCATTTTTCATTGTTCAGAAACCATGCTTTCTCCTTTCGTTTATTTGTATTTGAGAAAGTCATAATGACTGTTTTGCTTGCGTTAATTCTAAATTGATTTGCAACCGTATAAATGTAGAAGGCCGTTATCATGCGCTGTAAACACTTTGCGGACTGATCTATTAAGAGAAAGTCAGCTGCATAAGCTATCCATGCTACTGTTGTACCGTCAATTTTTGGGGTAATGAAGGCGCTCTCCTCTAAGCAATTCCCAGCATCAGAGACATGCAGATTAAAACGTGTTTGGGCAAAAAGGCACCCTTGTCTTAATCCATTTGAGATTTTAATAGGACAAGACAAAAGGCCTCCATATTTAGCCTGATCTGGATCTGAGAGTGGAGTTGAAGGTGAACAAGTATAGATAAGAGATTCTCAGGCATCCCAAATAATTTCAGTTTACCCCAGAGTATGTCTCTGTCCACAAGGTCAAAAGCCATACATAGGTCCACAGTGGCTAGACAAATAGGGGTGGAATCCGCCTTCCAAACTCTGTTATGTAAAATTGTCAAGAGAAGACCACCAACTTCCATCCCAGTGGATGTTACGCTCACCTGGTATCAGTGGGTTGCCACACAATACTGGATGGAGGTCTAAGCGCTATCCCGGACCCCTCTCTGCTTGGTTATGTGCCAGACGTTGGGTAGTGAATATAACAGAAGAATGAAGGGTTAACATACTGGTTCGGTGATGGGTGGATTTCCACCTCCCTCTAGTCCAAATCCCCACCCTTGGAGTTCTTGCTCACCTTAGGTTTTTGTGCATTGAACTTTCCGTCTTGCATTTCTGTGCAGGGGCGTGTGGTTGGTGTTGGCGTTCCTAGTTGCTTCACTGGTCCATGTGCCCTTATGTCGGGTCCACACCGGCTGTGACTCGGACTCTGCTTGCTATTTTCCAGGTGAGTTATAATGTCTTTTCCGTCTTCATTCTGTCTCTTCTTTCCCTGTGTTTTCTATCTTCTCATCGTCTTGCTCCACTACGCTGTTCCATAACAATGTCTCTTTTTGTTTTCACAGGGATCGTTGTGATCTCTGAATTGCTGCACCGGTGGTAAAGACCACAGTGAGTTATTGATGCGTGGAGCGCTGCGCTGGTTATTGGTGTTAATTGCTAACCTGTGTTCTTTCCCCTTCTTTGTACAGGTTGCAGTGATGTTCTGGCGTGATGAGCAATTGAAGCGCTGCTTGCCCAGGTAAGTGTTTTGTTAATGCTGACCTTGTTCCTTCTCCCTTACAGGTTGCAGTGAAACCCATAGATGGGTGAGGTAAGAGAAGCGCAGGGTGTTGCCAGGACTCACTGCTTGCCCAGGTAAGAATTGTTGTTAATGCTGTCCTTGTTTCTTGATGGGCGAGGTAAGTGAAGCACAGGATGGATTCAAGAACGGTTACTTCACAGGTAAGTGTTCTTGATCGCTAATGCTGTTCTTGTTCTTCCAGGTTATTAATGGAATAACGGAATCCGGATCTAGGGCTTCAGGATCGGGCCGCCGGTGAAGCAGATGAGCAGGAGCTGGACACGGTGAGAGTTACGCTGCAGGAGTGCAGAATAACCTGAAGCGTATTCTGCTGTTTGGGTGTGGTTTAAATAGCCCAGATAAAGCAGTTCCAGGCCAAGTAGTTGTAGGCCCAGCCACACCCAAAACACTAGACCGTATGGCTTGGTTCTAAAGAACGGAGGTGCGTAATAGGCCTCCATGTTGGATTAAGGTCCAAAACTGGTATTGCTTTATTCCTGATAATGAGCCTGGCGCCAAAGGCGCCAGGACTGACTCCATCTATGTTTCTGATGGAGTTTTAAGGCCCTTTTTGCCAGTGTGAAGTGCTTTTGCCCCACTGCTGCCAGGGGGCTGTTATACCTGAGGGGGTCAGGGGCATGGATCGTAACAGTTGATTCCATGAATCCATATTGTTGTGGTCACAGAATGGATTTTTGTTCCATCCACTCATTTATTTTCATCAATATTAGCTCCGCGAATATCTTCAAATCCACATTTAGTATAGCAATTGGGTGGTATTTTTTGAGGCAGTTCCTATCTCCCTTTTTGCAGATGGGTATGATATAAGATAGATGCCAAGATGTTGGGATAGTTTTCATTCAAAGAATGTCTATGAACAAAAAATAAAGACTTTTTGCCCACACACCGAAGTACCTTTAAATGTTGCATTAGAGAGACCGTTGGGTCCTCCTGCTTTCGAAGTACTTGCCTGTCTTATTTGTGACTCTATTTCTGTTACACTTAAATTTAGTAGCCAAGCTAAGGACAGTGTCTTATTCCAGTTTTTAGGATTAATAGCATGTTTATATATGAGGCCGAAGTGACCATTCCAGACCTATTCACAGATTGGGTTAGTTTGGACTCTCTTTTGAGGGGTTTCTAGCTTATTCAGTAATAACCATAATTGTCTACTGCGGCCATCCTTTAGAGCTGTTAGCAATGCTTCATTATCAGCCTGATAAAGATAAAGGGTATGTTTGTGACTGATCAGCCAGTTTTTATGTTTCTGTTTTAACTTTTTTTATATCAGTTATGAGATCATCCAAGTTAAATTTGGATCTCTTAAGAGACCTAATTTCATTTTGAAGGATGGGTTTCTTTCTCCTCACCAAGTCATCATAGGCATGTTTATGTTTAACAGATTTATAGGGCCATATACATTTTTGAGAGTGATTCTAAAGCAAACCCAATATGATTTGCAAAGATGTTATGATTGTAGAGAAACATCTTTTTCTCTACTGTGGTTGTTTCCATTTCTTTCAAGAAGAGTCTGTTGACTTTCAGAATATTCCCATCATGCCACTTTAATCTTGATCTAGATAAATTTACGGCAAAATCACCAGTAAACCTAGATAATAGTTGCTTTGGGCAGCTCAAATTCCAGGGTAATGTCAGCATACTGTGGTCACTGCACTGTGTCTTAAGTATCCTAAATTTGGACGCTGCCTCTAGCAATAGTTGTGAAACAAATATATAATCTATGATAGATGAGTGAATACCATTTGACCAAGTTGGGGTCAGGCTTTTTTGGTCCATATTTGCCCTGGCCAAGGATAATCCCAAGAAAGCCATAGCTTTCCTTGTTCCACTTTTCTAGTATCTTTAGTTAAACCATTGGATAGTGTGAAGTGATGGAAATCTGAGTCTTGCATAAAATCTAAATCTTGGATAAGGTCAGCATTTAAATCACCTACTACCATCATGTGTAAGCCAGAATGATTAGACATTTCTGAAGAGACAAAGTCGTTCAGTAATTCTAAAGCATCTTCAAGATTACATTTTGGAGACCAATATACATGAATTAACAACAATGGAATTTTTCCCATCTGTGTAGTGACTTTAAGATGTACCGAGAAAAACCCCAGAGCCACCATGTTAGAGTTTCAAACTTTGAGAGACCATTTTGTCTGAACAGCTATGAGAAGTCCCCCAAAAGGATGACCCGGGGGAACCTGTGTAGCATATTCCTGAAAGCATTCATAGCCATCCAGTATACAGGGGCTGTGATCCCGGTTTCTTGCAGACATTTCATAGAGTATTGCATTAACTCTTCACAGATTACTGATGAATTTAGCAGATGGGAGTGGCCCCTAGACTTCCAGAAAAGGACCGAAAAGCCACTATATTTAAAGAGAGGCCTTCATTTCCTTCAGCTGAAAAATTGAGACCCTTAAAGTCATGGCTAACCACCTCCAGCTTGTCTCCTTGTCAGCTGAGTCGCCAATCTCAGTTTGACCTGAGGCCTGCCCCATTTTGTCATTTTTAGTTTTATCTTGTGTGCTCCTATCTGGGGGTTAAGTGCCCATGAGAAAAGACAGCATGTCATAACCCAGCCTGTTAAATTCTTCTCTAGCTGCTAGAAAAGCCTCATACATTGCCGTTGTATGGAACACCAAGCGGATACAATCCAGAAGTTCTGGGTGGATAGAATCCACCCATTCAAACTGATGAAACAATTCTCAGGGATTGGATTTCATTGCATGAAGTCAACACTCTACCTCTTGTTAATGATTCCGGACCATCATGATCAAAAAAGTATTATAGCAATACACTTACATAGTCTGGATTGGCAGGCTTTCTCCACTGAATCTGATCTAAGTTACAACTAAGCAAAGTATTTGGGGGGTTACACTTTGGGGCAGCCTCAAATTCAACTCAATTCAGATGTGCACCAGTGTTTAGGAGACTAAGTGATGCTGTATAATTCTGGGAGTCTGTCCTATATACTACTGAGTTTAGTACAGGTTATTTCACTGGAGAAGATATATCCTTCGCAATTTATTGTACAGTGACATCTTGTATTATTGGGTTAGGTCCATGACTCTCCTCTTCAGGAGCGTTTGCTGCCTTAAAATGTTTTGCAAGCATCGATTTCAACACCATTCTAACAGCAGATTCGGCATTTAATTCTAGGGGCTCTTTTATCGCCTTCGAGACTCCCATTACATTCATCACAGAGTCATTCATCACTGACATAAGTGGATTCATTTTTAGATATTCTTCCCTTCCCAAGCCAATGATATGAGGGACAACTATGGCTGTGCTTGCTCATTCCTCTTGCTTTTGGGTAGTACCAGCACACTCTATAATTGTATGTAGAGGGCAATTCGGAGTTCCTTCCCTGTAATGGTATGGGAGATTCCCTAGAACCTTAAGTATAGGGTTACCCCTATGGGGGCTTTTACTCTTTCGAATTATGGTTTCTGATGTATACGAGGCTGAAGGGGAAGCATATGCCTTTACTGATGTAGATCTTTGTATGGGGGGGTCCGTTAACGCAAGTTGTCTTCCTTTGCTATGTCCAAAACACTGTTGTTAGGGGTGTAATCACTAAGTTGTTCTTTCCCAGTCGCGGACCCCCTTGCTTTTTTTTATAAAAAAAGTTAAGGAGATTGTTTTGAGAGATTACTGAGGTCTTCTCAAGCGGTAATGTTTTCTGTTTGCCCTTAACATTTTTAGAATAACACTTCGATTTTAGGGCTGACGAAAGGGTGTCACTGGCCAAGGACCCCCCTCCCTTTTGCATTGGATATTAATATTTCCTCTAGCCGTCCTTTCACTCACTTCTATAGACGGCAGCTCTAACTGTGTGGGGGAGTTATCTATTCAACCCAGGGCTTTTTGCTGGCATCATTTAGTTGACTTAGGTCTAAGGCACCTTCCTCCTGGGAGATGTTCAATTGGGGATTTTTCTGAAAAGTACCATTAGGTTTTCCTGATTTCTTTACCTTATCCAATTTTTTTCCTTCCTGTTTAAAGAAGGGCTCTTTTAGAGATCTGAATTTTAGTGCCCTAAAGTACAGTCTTTTCTCCTTTTGTGACATGAAATATCTAGGAATTACATCTTGTGTCGAGTCCTGATTGTCTGGTTGTTTTTCGGCATCTTTGGCCGCTTCTCTGTCTTCCTCATCCATAATATCTGTAAGTAGAGTTGGACTGTTAGACTTTTCATCTGCTGCTATCACTGGTAATAGAAGGGATTTCGTGAGTGACTTAACCTAGTTGCAGCATGTATCAACGTATGTAAAGATTCTAACTGAGTCATTTGAGCAGAGTTCTGGCTGACCAGTATTGACAGTAGATCTGATTCTACTTGTTTCCCTGTTGGCTGATTTATAGTAGCAGATTGAACTGCCTAGGTGTCATTTCTATCATTAAGTTCCCAGGATAGTGTTTTTTGGGTAAAGTTCTCTTTCCTATCTTGATTAAGAGTTTGGTGCACTTAGATAACATTAAGAAAGGGCCCTACTTAAAAGTTCCTGGATCAAAGTGAGACCCTCTAGTTTGCTCACTATTATTAGAGCATCCACTAGCCTCATATTTACATCTTTAATTTCTTGATGGGTACGTTCATGCCCCATGTCAAGGTCGTTTAGAATATCCGTCAGGACCGAAAATGTAACTTCTGCTTCCTGATGCTCTTGCAGAAATGATGATTCAGGTGAGGGGGCGCCCTTTGTGGTATCTGTAACTTTATGGAAGGTTGTATTTGAAGGGGGCTAGAACATGAATGCAGCTGCTTTAAAAGTCTGGTTCTTCTGAATCAGATTTAGGAGAGATTTCACTTTTTTTTTTTTTTTTTTTTTTATTGAAACATCAGTCAAAATATGTCACAGTATAATACCGTGACATCAGACTTTTATTACAACCAAATTTCATCACAAATTCATTTAATGTGATTTCCATTAAGGTTCATCCTTCTATGTTCTCTAAATCAAGTGCGTCTATAAAGTTGACTATCGCACAACAAAGATTTACACCATTCCCGGCCATTGCCTGCGACCACCAATCCCTTGCTTCTGGGTCCGCTGGGCGATAATTGCCTAAGTGTAAGGATCGTTTTGTTGTGAGCGACGTGCATTTGGTTATCAGATGTTCGATAGTTTCAGCATCGTTCATACAGAAACGACATCTGTCGTTGTTTACTTTATTTGAGTGACGAAGCCATAATGCTGCTTTTGTATTGATTGCATTTAGCCGAATTCGTAAAAACTGAGCCCGATGATGACGGGAGGGACAATTTACCAAGTATTTACATTGAACACCCAGTTTGTGTTGACCAATTCCTGTGTCCAACGTTGTAACCATCTTACAACGCTGGTCGCAATTCTGGATCCAATGCATGGTATCAACCTTATGCTTAGCCAATTGCCTCATATTTACATCTTTAATTTCTTGATGGGTACGTTCATGCCCCATGTCAAGGTCGTTTAGAATATCCGTCAGGACCGAAAATGTAACTTCTGCTTCCTGATGCTCTTGCAGAAATGATGATTCAGGTGAGGGGGCGCCCTTTGTGGTATCTGTAACTTTATGGAAGGTTGTATTTGAAGGGGGCTAGAACATGAATGCAGCTGCTTTAAAAGTCTGGTTCTTCTGAATCAGATTTAGGAGAGATTTCACTTTTTGTGCAGTGACCAGGAATCTTCCACAAGGGGGTTCCTATCTGTTAAGGAGAGTGGAAATCAGATCGGGGGATCAAAGGTGAGTTCTCCTGGTTGTACTTAGGGAAGTGGACATTATCAATGCCCCCCGCCCTCGGTTGTATTGGAGTCGATGGGCCAGGAAAAACCATATCTGCTTATCCAGTTCAGTACTTACTAATGGAGCCATCGTTGGTGTGTCCAGAGGAGGGTTAGAGGGGAAATCTATGTTTGAGAGCAATGGGCTCAATGGTAAGCAGTGCTCCTGTACACTTAAGAAGCTCTGTTGAATTGACAAATCCAGATCCAAAACTGTATTAAGGGGAAATATATATCTGTAGTCCTCTTTTCTGATTGAGCATCAGTGGACTGTTGAATATTATGAGCAACACCTCCACATGAAGAGGTATTTTCATTGGAATTTGGTGGAGGGTCTGTTTTTATGGAATTGGGCGAGAGCATACCAGATTCAGGTTGCACACTCTGAGAATCAAAGATGTTCTCACTGGAATTATCCAGTAGACTTATATTCATTGCGTCAGCACTATTATTTTGAAGCATTTATTTTTTTATGGCTAGAGTGGTTCGCATTTTGCCACTCCTTAATGGACCCGCCATGCTCATTGGGAGGCTATATGGTGGACCCCTTCTTCCCTTCCTGCTCACCTTGATCCAAGCCGGTATCACATATGATCTATATCAAGGCTGAATCACAGTATGTCAAAAAAAGAATTAAACAGCAGATAGTAACCACAGTGTGTTAAACAAAAGTGTTACCAGTCAACTTAACGATATCCTCAGGGCACTGGTCCCGGACAGAAGTTACAAGAACACAAGCAATAACCTAAGGTCGTAAGTAATTATACACACGTTCGATGTTTACAGTTCTAAACCTGCAGATATGTGACAATACAAGCCACAATGATTAGAGGCAAGAAGTGAGGCAAAAGGGGATCACCGCAACCGCGCCCGTACACCCAAACAGTCTAACAGCCACTTCAGGTCCACTTCGGGTGCGCGAGAGGAGTAACAGTTATAGGATTGCTGGGTAAGCGGTAGGCGGGGCCAGCAATAGAAGGGAGGTGCTGTAAGAAAGATGAAAAGGGAGAAGAGGTAAGACTCCACGGCACAAAGTCCTGAGCACAGAGTCCTGGCACAGAGTCCACTCTCCAGTTAATAAAGAGAAGAGAATATATATTTACAGTCCGTATTCCTTTGAAAGTTGAAGTGCAGTGTTTCCAATGAATGCAAGCTTCCTCTTCCTGATGGCGTTTAGGCGAAGCACAGCAGAGCATGACACAGCCTAACACCACTTGAGGTCCACTTTGGGTGCGTGAGTGGGTGCATGAGAGGAGTAACAGTTATAGGATTGCTGGGTAAGTGGTGGGCGGGGCCAGCCATAGAAGGGAGGTGAGTCCGTATTCCTTTGAAAGATGAAGTGCTGAATTTCCACTGAATGCGAGCTTCCTCTTCCCGACGGCGTTCAGGCACAGGACAGCTGAGCGCGACGCAGCCTAACAGCCCCTTGAGGTCCAATTCGGGTGCATGCGTGGGTGCATGAGAGGTGCATGAGAGGAGTAACAGTTATAGGATTGCTGGGTAAGCGGGTCCAGCAATAGAAGGGAGGTGAGTCCATATTCCTTTGAAAGTTGAAGTGCCGCGTTTCCACTGAATGCGAGCTTCCTCTTCCCGACGGCATTCAGACACAGCACAGCAGAGCACGACGCAGCCTAACAGCCACTTGAGGTCCACTTCGGGTCCACTATGTGTGTTTGCCCAGCCTGGACTGTGATCATTCTCGTTTAGCTTCTGGGAGTAGTTTTTATTTCATAGCAAAAGTTGCAAACTAAATTGCTTTTATGGGCTCCCAATGTTGGTAGATCAACCATGATTAGATTGCATGATTTGCCCAGGATTGCACACTTTCTTTAATTAACAAAACCAGGATTTTCTCCCAGGCGGAGATGTAAGTACTTGACCACATATAGGTATACTTCATATCAGTATTTTCTAATGTTGGGAGTCAAAGGGTTAAATAATTGGTTTTCTAGCAAATCACATAATACAATAGTATGACAGTATATACATTGTTATGTACATTGTTATAGAAAAAAGTCAAGCAAAAGAATGTAATTATGCATTTATTTTGCCCATCCTAGATACAGCTTTTCCATGGAAAGCAAGATAATTCTGTGTTCTAGTATATGAATGGACACTTTATAATTAATAGGTAACAACATTATAGTTTGTGCACACTCCTTTAATTGCATCTGTGATGATTAATGATAGTTCACGTGTGTTACGTAAGGAAATTGGGGCCATGCATAAATTGCATCTGGATGCTGTAGGGCATATCCTGTAATGTCACATCTTCTGATGTCTTCCCATTGCCCAAGTTAATAAGGCCCCCATTGTTGTTATTTTTAAGATGTGCCTGCCACATACCAATGTGCATCAGTCATCAAACATTGGATCCATCTATCCTTCTTAGAGCCATTTTTCTAGGAAATTATATAGTCTTCATACGCTGTAAGTAATTATCTCAGTTTCAAACTTGATCATCTAACATTACAACTGATAGCAAAGCCTGCTGAGGAGGATCCACTTTCTCCAGTTAGCCAGACCCCTAAACACAGGTGTAATAAAGTCAACTTTACATAAAAAAGCTTTTGTCTAGAAAGTTTGCCTTTGTGCCCGTGACCGCAATTAACTCTACCAACCATAAGCTCCACCTCCATGTCCTGCCCACCTAGGGTGTCACATGCTTCCCGCTGAGCCCTTTGCCTTAAATATGCCACTGATAACGGCTACTAAAATGTATTCTTATTCTTCTTCGTTCACAGATACCTTCTACCTTACTGCCTGTGTTACGACTTCCACTTGCCAACAGATGGTTTCTGGAACAATCATTACAAGATTACCATAAGTGGTGTGTTTTCACTCACCGTTATCTGGGACGATCGATATGGCCCTTTATGTCCATTTGAGTTTCCGGTAATATGAAGCAACATGCAAGCATACATGATGTAAGAAGCCACAGAAACAAGAACTTTCACCTTTCCACATCCAAAACAATCTTGTGTTCTCCCACATGAACCACCAAGGACCATCAAACAATGATTTTGCTAATTTGCCATACGACAAAAGAAGGACACAAAAGGACAGACAACATTCTCAGCTTGAAGATAACCGCAAAATTAAAAAATTGGTCGTTTCATGCAGCTTACAATTTCTTATGAACATTCTTCGAAAAATAAAAGCACTTGCAACATTTCAGACTATTGTTCATGTATTATTGAAATATTCACTAAACAAATACTATTTGCGTGAGCATGTCTATTTTATCTTGTGTTTATCTTCCTGTTTCGCAGATCTGCGTCATGACATGGCACATGGCTACACTGGCCACAAACATAATCAAAATAGATGGAGCAAATCGTTAGGACAACTAATGTCAGCTTTGGGGGCGGGTGTTTTGATTTATTGCCGTGCCCTCACTTAAATTTAGCGCAATCGATCCATGCGTAACATTAGCACAAGATCGCTGTGCCGAACATGTTCTTTTCGCATCTGAAAAAAGTGTGGAAAACTAAGGTAAGATTAAGATATATTTTGCAAGACTTACCCGCATTGATGGTTTTGTTCCATGATTTGCAGGCACCCGCTGCGTGCCACCAAAAGCCCACATTTGCCTTGGCCCCCTGTCTGATGAAAGCCTTTTGTGCCCTGAGCTCACACTTCTGTTTGGTAGTTGAAGCTCTGGGCAGAAAGACACAAGTGCATTTCACCCCGGGGGGTGCAGCATTTTAACATGCCGCTCTGTGTGAACAGAGCATTACAATGTCAGCATTTAGTCATCAATAGGGGTCAGGGGGTATATTAGAAGGGACTTTTGTCCCTTAAGAAATGTGAACTAGGAGTGGTTAGAAGTGGCAGTACAGCATGCTGTGTTTGAAATAAGACTATCATTTTGAAAGTCAAATGAGAATCTTTTGTCTCACACTACTGTGCCTAGGTGCTGTGACCTTTGATGCAGGATGTGGGAAAAAATGATAAATTCATACTCATTTTCCTCAACATATTTCCATGACAAGTTATATGGTGTAAGGTTAGTGCATTGTGAGATGCTCGTTTTTGTATGTTGTATGTGTTTTTTCCAAAGCTTTTCTATAAAGAAAACTTTAATAAATGTGTATATCAAGTCAACTGTAAATTATATTTGGTTGACTGTTTAAATTGCTCACATGGCAGGAGAGCATCCGTGATCACAAAGGCAGATCTCCCAGGGTGAGGTTCATCCATTTCACATCGGATTTGCTCACTCCTGCGATGTCCCCAAATGCGGGATTCTCGACTGCATTATTTCTGGTATGCACCCAAGTGTCTAGGCCCTGGCCACAACCACCGCAACATAATACAGCCATGCACACAACCATCTGCCCAGTTACCACAACGCACAAACATAACACCACCACCGGCGTCCCTACCCACTTCCGCTCACATACTATTATACTACGTCCAACCAAACCACAAAATATTCAGAACATGGTCTCTGCACACAAGACTCTATTAACTGCTCACAAACAATACATCATAATACAGTAAACTACCAAAGAATCTGGTCAGTCGCCACAACCCAAACACATAAACCAATCACCTGAACCCTGTTTACTCACAGTATTCCAACACTTTTTTTATTAGTTGTATTTAGTTTGTCAACACACTTTTACAACATTGATGTTACAAAATACTTGTTCAAAATATTTACAAATTAATCTTGTTCAAAATATACCTTCATACAACATATTGTAATATCAATGTATTAAAGTTCCATGACAACCACAATTCCTGCATATGAGTCATCACTCTATTATAATATTTGTCATTGAGTATTCCTTTATGAAAAACAACTTGTTACATAAAAAACTCAATAGCTTAATTATTTTTTAAATGTTTTCCTCCTGTTTCCTACCAAAACGTATCATATAATTCACCAAATCATTCATAACATTCAACACATTTTAGTCAAGCGAAAGTTGTAACTTATTAGTCAATTCCTCGTTGATCTTTATGAGCAACGTTGTCAATAGAATAACCTTAATTGGAGGACCGCACATGGATGTCTTCCAAAACCATTCTCTGGATAAAACAGTCTTACCTATTCTCTCAATTCCAAATATTTCACTATGTAGATCTTAAAGTGTTTGATTGTTTCTTTCTGATTTAAGACATTACAAAATCTACAATTGCCCTTTTCGTCATTTCTAATGCCAGGATACCACATCTTGATTCTTTCAAAAGTTGGAATTTGATTCAATTTGAATCATAAGTAAGTGTCCCGCAATTTATTACACGGAAATTGTAATAGATATGGCTGGCGAGGAAATCACTTTGTAGCAAATTTTGCATTTTCCTTATATGATGACAATAGAGCAATGAGATCAATAGTGTGACAGCAGTCTAATTCAAACAGTTTTCTTTTACATGAATAAGCCTACATTCCAGGTCTTCTGGTTTCAGCCCCAATTCCCACAATAAAGCTATCATTTTGTCATAGTATTTGGCTACTGAGGGTGAATTACGTTCCTTAATCATCACTCTTAAATTCTCATACAATGAGTAAGGGGGCAGAAATAACATCTTTGCCAGATTAGATAGTGAACGCCATTGGAATCTCGCGAACAAGGATGAGAGACCCAACTCGTGTCTAGCAATTGCATTTGGCAAACACTTTGCAAATCTTAAGGTGTGCTTCCACAACCCTCACTGTATTTGGTCAAGAAAGTTATCAATCTGTGTTAGACACGTGTATAGGCCATAAAGAATACATGTTTCTGCTTTGCAGATTTGGTGTCTACTAAATCACACCCTAGGTATTTGATTGAAACTGCACATGGTACACGGATTTTGTTAATAGACCAATGCTAAACAGGTTTTTTTTTCTTAAGGTTACAAAATATAATAGCCCTGGATTTTTTTACGTTAAACTGCTAATTATTAGCCTATGAGTAATGAGTGAATACATTTATCTTGGCTTGAAGGCCAAAAGGTGTCTGATCAAATAGCAGAATATCATCTGCAAAGGCAAGCCAGTGCAATTTCAAGAGTACAAGCCTTGCTGGAAAACGGATTTTCTGTGACCAAATATCATCAATATCGCAGAGATATAGGTTGAACAGGGTTGTAGCTAAGCTGCAACACTGCTAATCTCCCACGTCTGTCGGCATTGGCTTTGTAGATACGCCAGTCTGGTTCACTCTTACTAAGTAGGTCATATTTAAATGTAATTTTGCAATGAGTGTAACCAGATAAGATGGAATTCAAAGGCGTAACATTTTTTCCAACAGCAAACTCCCAATTACACAATCAAACACTGTTGTCAGGTCAATTGAGGCCATATATAGCGGCCCAGCATTTCATACCTAGGTTTTTGCTAACAGATGGGCCAGAATGTTTGTCATGCAATACTGTACCCATCTGCGATCGAAATCCAATCTGAAATGGAGACATGATGTTATTGTGATTAAAGTGTGCTTGAAGTCTCTTAAAAGCAATGTGGAAAATACTTTGGGGAGGCATCTAACAATGCAATTGGACGGAAATTGTTAGGCTCAGCTGTATTCCATATTTTAAATATCAGTACCACTATAGAATGTAACCATGATCATGGCAAATTTGATGTAATAAGGATGTCATCGAAATGCATTGTTAAGATTTTTGCCCAAAACAAGGGGTTACGTTTCAGCACACAAGGCGGTACACAGTCTGGACCCGCTGCTTTGGAATAATTCAAAAATATTATTGCTGATTCAATGTCCTCAAGAGACCATGGAGGAATCGCCTGGGATAGCTTCAAAGGGCAAAATGAACTTGTGTCGCAGAATAAACTCAGTAATTGGAATTTGATAGTAAAATATTGTGTCCATACTTCTGCAGAAATAAATGCAGATTGTTCATTACTTTGTTTTAACGTATCAGCCCTGAGCATAGCCCATACCAATCTCCGATCATTGTGCCATAGATTAGCAATTATCTTTTGGTTGTTTAAGTTATAAATATGGCACTTGATTTTGATACAGTCATTGCGATAGGTATTGCAAAGGGTCTTTTTCTTCGCAAAAAACTACTTCGGACAAATTAATAGATTTTAATAATCTCAACTCACAATTTTTCAATTGTTTTAATAGAGAGATCTCTTTACTAAAAGGTTGAGCATGATTTACTTTTGGACGATTCTGGATATTGGCTAATTTGCCAAGTTCAGTTCGAATTATCAGCATATGCCTATCTACTATATGTTAAAGTGAGGCAAGTTGGAGACCTGTTGTTTTATCAATAACCAATTGTTTTTCAATCATACTAATTAATTTGTCACATGAGTAGGTACTCCAATGAAGGGAAATGCCCGAGCGATCGCATTCCAGAAAAACCTGATGGCAATCACTTGCCAAGGCCACCACTCTTTGTTGATTGTCAACTATATCATAAAATGGTCTACACCAGGTTCTGATGTTATTAACCACCTACAGCATCACAGCAAATTTGAAGAAACTGCAAATAAATCTATATAGGAGCTCCTTAGACTGCTCCTCCACGTAACCACTGGAACCAGTCGATCAAAGCCCAAAAAGGAGATGTCCCTATGCGCAAAGTACTCAACCCATTCTAGCCCTTGTGCTTTAGATAGAGAAGCTTCATCGAGGGGTTGGGTATGAGTAGATATAGCAAAAGAATATAAGCACAAGGCATGGAAATCACCTCCTATAACTATTCTGCAATCAGGGTTAAGAGTCAAAACCTCTTCAGAAATCATTGCAAATGGATTAAACAGAGTATCCAATTGAATTTGGGCTGGGTTCCAATACATAGAGATCATAAGATAGGCAACTTGGGGGTCAGGACCAAAAGATACTTTTAGGGAGAATTCTCATTTTATGGCTAATTTACTTTACCTAAAGAGTCCCCCAGCAGCTTTGCTGGATTTGAAGGGTTTGTTGAGACTCTTTTTCCCACTCTTAGGCATGTTTGCTATGTGGCTTAGGCTATTTTTGTGTTTAATGCTTATGGGATCTTCTCAACCCCATAGGAACCATCTTTATTCACATGTGTTACACAGCACCCTCCGTGCAGTGACACAGGGGTGTCGTAGCGACCCCCAAACATAGACTCCATACCCTGGGACTGACTACTGTCTCCCAGGGCATGTAAAGTCCCCATTGACTTTACTAGTCAAATCCTGTGAACTAAACCAGCACAACCCATCTTACTATGGAGGTACTGGAAGGGGTTAATAGTTTTTCCCCCATGTTCATTTTCGAGAGTGTTCCCTACAGTACCTCTCTCAAATGTTTCTGGCTGGCAGCAGTGGTTACTACCATAAATATATTCGACCGTGAATATTTCTCTATGGGATTTTCCCATTGTTCGAGGCAGCCACTTTTTCTGACAGCCTCTAACATACCGCCAGTGCATTTTAATATTAACTTTGCTCCGGTAGGTTTTATTTGCCAGAACTTTAATATAACTTCTTTCTCGTGTCTTTCTCTACAATCCTAACCCAGGTTGGGGATCCTTTGTTTGTCCATTTGGCAGGCTTTTGCCCAGAAGCCCTCCTTACAGCGCCACTGAGTCTGGGGTGGGTCCATTGTGTGGGAGGGGGAGTAGGACCCCTGGACAGGGTTGCCTCAGCAACCCATGTCGCACTCTATCCTGATAGGTTAGAGGGTCTCCCACCAAGATGACCACTCCACTGTGTGAGTGACAGCTAGGCTGTATGAATGGGAATCTTTTTGCATAAAAGCAGGGTCCTGAGGACTGGAAGAGCAAGACGTCGCCACTGGAACTAAAAAGCCGAAGAGGGGAGAAGCCAAATACATCTGCAATGACTGAACCACTAGTGAAGCCCTCCTGCAGCGTCTCACCGCTTTTCTCCACACGACGAGAGAAGATCTTCACCTGCAAGAGCCTTCTTCCCTTGAGCTGGTGGGGCCAACCAGTTTGCAAATCGCCTTCCCTGACCTATCTTGGTCGAATCTCCCGTACCCGGTACTCAGAGGCCAGATAGCCAGGCACCAGCCCACCCGGACCGCGATTTAAAGGAGCATACCTGTTATTCGTCGGGCAGCACCGCGGCTGGTTTCATCCCTGGGTAGTGCAGTAACTCGAACCTTCCTCCACGACGAGAGCATCGCTTCCTCTGCTGGATCACCTGAACTGCAGGAACTACCAGGAACAACCGCCACCACAGGAGCCACTTCTTCATTTTAAGGTAGATTGTTCCGCCAGGCCGCCCTTTCTTCGCGGTAGTGCTAAAGGTGTTTTAAATCCTTTACCTACCTGTTGGGTTGGCCGCCCCTCTCTCTTAACCTTGTCTTTTCAACCTGTGAAACCACCTTTTCAAATATCGTTAACCAAAGACTTGACTGCAGTTACAAGAACATTCTGCTCCTGGGCCCTTGCCCTGTACCACTAACTCTGGCACAGGCCTACTGACTCTGGTCACATTTGTTAGACCTGCCTTATCGAGATTGATTCTCGATTCGAACTGTGTGGTGCACCCCTTTCTTATAACTACTCTTTCTTCCCACTGCATAATCATTGTGAAATGACATAGGGTGTATAAGAGCCTATTTCTGAATAACGTGTGCTATCCCTCCCTTGTGAGGAATTGTTAGAGGATCCCGTGTGTGTAGTTTTCACTGTGCCGTTTTGCTCAGTTTTCACTCTGGTTCACTTGGTCTACAATTCATATAGGGAGTGTGTATATTTTTTCTTGACTTAATTTAACTTGCTTGATACTTGTGATACATGTGTTTTATTAGAAGTGTATAAAATAAATATACAACTACCTTTTAACTACAAAGCTTTGGTCAGTGTTTCCTTGTCCCATAGTCTAGTGGACCTAATAAGTCTGACTGCTCAGCCACAGCTACCAACAATCTTTGTGGTACAGACTGATACCAAAGGGGATTTATTGCTCTCACCTGTAGTCCTAATCTAGTGTAGTGCTCCCTAAGGGATCTGCCCTGGATTCTGCCTAACAGATACAATGATAGCTACAATCATAGCCAAATGATGTACAATGCATGTTTTTGCTTCAATATTGGTATTAAGAAAAATTGACAGGCCCCCATGAGGGCTTCCAGTGTTGCCCCTTTATGCTTCAGCATAAAATGCAAAAAATCCTTCAATTTGAAACCTATGTCTATTCATGGTTCCTGGGAGAATATAAAGTCAATAGATGTATGGGGCAAGGTGTCTTTAGCCCATGCCAACAAGTTGGAGAACCCACAGGTGTTCCATGAGGTAATTTTTATAGACGATTTGCTACTATGTAGAGGTAGATTTTTTGGGCTGAGTTCAAGCTAACCGCAAGTGAGGTTAGTCATGACCAGTCCTTTCTAATGTTTGAGAGGCCCGCAAGTTGAGAGATTGCCGCCTGATCAGGCAGTCCGGTGATCAACGGCCCGGTGATCAAAGGCCCAGCTGCACATGCACTTAATCCTCGTTGTGGTTCTTCATATGTTTCATTAAAAGTTATGATTGTGGATTCAAATTGACAAACCATCCGATGGTTATTTGTAGCTGGCAATGTTATCCATTCAATATCACCTAAGTTAAGGGTCCTAAGTGCCGGTATTTTATGAAATTCTTGTAGAATAAATGATCTATTAAGCTGCTTGTCATCATTGATACTGGCATTACTCAACCAGCCTACAATCTTCGATTTACTTTGATGCTCACAATTACTCTCCACAGGAGTGGATAGCAATTTTTGGTCTGTTTTTATCGGCATAGTACATTGATCATTATCATCTACAGCATTAATAGGTGACAGTTCACTTGTATGTTTGTTCGTAGTGTTATTTTTTTGGAACAATTTCAGGAGATTTACCAGTAAATTCTAGTACTGCTGTCGAGTTGGCTTGACTTAAGTCATTCGACAAAGACTTCCCATTAGCTTCAATCGATTGGCCTCCCACCATAGTTTTTTTTATTTGAGATCTGTTTGTAGAACATTGACAATTGGGATTATCACATTGACGGTAGATTCAGTTTTATTGAGTGATTTTTCTACTTGAGTGGTTCTAGTTATATTAGGAGTAGTGCTGACCACCATTGTTCTGGATGGGGGGACACCCTTGAAAGTCGTTTCTTTAGAGGCAGGTACCACGGGGAGCCTGCTATTTAATTGTAGGGCTACCTTACTTTGTTCAGTAAGTTCAGTTAGGTCAATTAGCGCTTCTATGTTGTTAGATGTGCCTTTCCCCTTTGAAGAAACCTCCACCTCTGTTGGTTTTGTAACTGGTATTTTTTTTTCTTATAGTCTGCTTGGTGGTTAGGTTTGCGTTTTAGAGCTCGGAAATACAGGTGTTTCTCTTTCCTGGATGATAACTGAATAGGTGGCCCAGAATTACGGGTCACTTCCAGGTCCACACTGACAACTTCGTGCTCTAGTTAGCTTCGGCCTCTGCATCTAGTAGATTAGTCAGAGCCAAAGGACTATCTATTTCCTCAGGGTCCATGGGTATGGAATGTGAGGATTCGACAGTCTGAGCAACAAAGTTATCAGAATCTTCGGTCTGGAGGAAGAAATGTATTTGATCAATTGTACCGCTATTCTCGACCACTTTTTGACATAATTGTGCATAATAATAATTGGTTCATCAATAATCCAATATCTGTGTAGTGAGTACCGTCCAAACCCCCCAATACATTTGCATAGCTTCGAGAAGCGATGTTCATGGGTACTAGTGTGACTTGCTCTTGAGTTGATTGATCAACATTAACAACAGCACCTGTTTGTGTTGCCGTTGTCTTTTTTAACACAAGTAGCTAGATTAGATTTCGTAGAGTAACCTCCCTCGTGCCTACATTTATCAGCAAATATGAAACTCTCAATTGTGTTTAGTTTTGATAGAACCTCTGACATTTTTGTTTTTATATCGCTTAGTTCGTAATGCATATGGTCATGCACCCTATCCAGTAGATTGAATACTCTTGAAATCACTGGATAGGAAGCCTCTAAATTTGTCAAATCCTCAGTTGGATTGATCTGTCCGGACACTGAACAAGAAGTGCCATTAATGTTTGAAGAAATTTGCAATGGTTTATCTGCATTCTTAGCTTTGCTTAATTCATCACCTGATGGCAAACCCTAGGGAGAACTTGCTGAGGGCACTGTTGTGAATGGATCGCCCTGGGCTACATTATACTGTGAGTGACTCGTACCAAGTATACTGTCCACATCTCTATAATGCAAGTGTACATGTTCCACCTTACCTGCCGGTGCAGTGACTGGCGTGGATGGACCAACATAGAGTCTCACACTTTTTTCCAATTCGGCCATCACTGCAGGGGCAAGGATTGAGATATCAGAGGGTGGCCCTTTTAAACCCTCTGAAGTTTCAACCATAGAGGTATTTACCAGATTATCACGCACACTCAAAAAACTTTTTATAGAGATGATATCCGGATCATAAAGTTCCTGAGGTGGAAGAGAGTGTGCGGCAGCCATTAGTACAGCAGGTTGTTCAATTTGCGCTCGCATGTGCACAAAAGTCCACTCATGACACATGGTGTTTTCATTCTGAGGCAAAGGCAAGTTAACTCTAGTGGTTTTTGCTTGAGCTACACTGACTCCTAGCAAGTCAGCTACTTTAATTATGATGTTTTTGACTTGTCTTTTGTGACATGATTTTGACAATGCCACCACTTCTCAAGTTAGCTGCCATTGTTAACTATGATTTGAAGCCTCTTGCATCAGTATAATCACAATTATAGTCTTTAGGCTGTCAAAAGTTACAGCCAACTTATTGCTTATGCACAATTCTCATTTGCAAGTTATTGTAGCCCCCAGGTCGTTTCTCACCAATCGTAAGTACTCAGCACTAACTAGCACACCTCAAACAATCGCAGGGCCAGCTTAAAGCCACCCCACATAGTGGATCTCAACCGCTGTTTGTCATTCTTTGGGATTAGTCCACAGAGTACATTAGTTATGGCAGTTGTAAGAATCATGCAATCAAACTAACATTAAGGTATGACAAGGGGGTGTGCTTACACTGCGATGCATAGAAAGTATAGAAAACACTTTTTTTGTTTTTCTTTTCTTGTGAAAATGTGCTTGCCCTCACTCCCCTCGCACCCGAACAGCCAAACAGCCAGGGCACATCCTACGCACTTCACGTGTGCATGCACAGGTGCGCAAGCACCTGCCAGAAGTAAAGGCTGCTGGGGGTGGGTGGGTAGGATTAGAGGGCAGTGACCCAATGTAATCTTTCAGCACTGCTGAAAGCATTTCACTGCACTGAAAGGCACCAAGCTTCTTGCAAATGCAGCATCGGCGTAATGTAGAAAGACGGATGACCACACGCAGGCAGCGACTCCAGCCAAACCGCCAGGGCACTTCCTACGCACTTCACGTGCTTGCCAATACTTCACCCAGTAGACACACTTCAGGACTGTTGACTCCATCACCTGCAGCCATGCACCCAACAATGTAGTATGCGGTCACAATCACTACAACATAACACACCCATGCAACCAACAATCTGTACACTGCTCACAAACCACACACATAAGCTAACAACCTGAAACCTACTTGCAACTTGTAGGCAGACTCACCTAAGACTTTAGGGTCTTACCACACACAACACAGGATAATACACCCTATAGAAACATCCTCATATCATCTGCAATCCAATCCCCTTCCCCAATTAATCATGCCTGCAGTCACCACAGAAACTGCTCGCCTCAGGAATACATCCTATACAAACATCGTCATATCATCTGCAATCCACTCTGCTTCCCCTTTTAAACCTGCCTGAAGTCACCACAGAAACTGATCACCTCAGGACCTATCCTTCCCTAATGAAGGCTGCCTGCAGTCACCACATAGGATACTCGCCTGAGGAGCTACCTGCGAACTGCCGTAGTAATCGCAGACACCGCGCACATACCACTGTCTTCTTCCACCTGAACAGCCACTTTCCCATCACCAGATGCCTCAAAGCAAGTTTTTGAGCCCCTTTAGCTGCTGCACTATCCTTGGATAGAACATTGCAGGCAATTCCGAAAATGATGACGCACATCACGCTTCCCTCCAGCCAACCACTGGGCGTGTCATATGTCCATGGACATCAGACCGCCCTCTGGGCCAATCAGAGTTAAGATGGCCCTCTGTCCCTTCCCCTGACTGGCTGTTGGGTTGAAGAACCATATATGGTATTGTGGGGAAGTACAGGCCAGACTGGTGTAAGCCTTCCCAGTGACTGTGTGTTGTTGGTACACCCCTGGGGTGGGACTTGTGTAGATGGAGTGTGTGACCAATATGCACTTCATGTCATGGGTGGCTGGTATCTGTGTGTGTGACACAAATAATATGACAGCCCTGCCAGAAACTGACATGAATGCAGTGTGGTGTGGTGTGGTGTGGTGTCCTGACAGGCTGGGTTCTTGCCCCAATTCACATTCCTTGTTATGCATGTCTGGGGGGAAGTGAATGGCCTGCATGCACTGTGAGCCAGATTGGCTGCCTGCCTGCATGAATGCCCTTGATTGATTGGCTAACTGAGCTTGGCTGAGCAGTGTGAATGAGGGATAGATATGTATATCTGGGGACCTCTCACTTACCAAGATTGTTCATAAGCTGAACTTTAAACTTGGAGCTGCTTACCCTTTGAGCCCTGCTGGAAGAAGAAGGTTTGCTGCTGCTCACCGTCGACAAAATCCGAAAGCTTCCATGTCTGTCAAGGACTGAGCCAAGAGAGGACCTCTTTAGGAGACCTCTTCCCAAGCTATGAGGGAACATCGTGTAGAAGCTGATCTTCATCAAGGCATGTTAGAGGTCAGTCCTAAACAGCTGTTGACCAGAGATGTGATCCGCCATGAAACATTATAGTAAAGCACCAGGACATCAAGGCCGTCGACGTCCATCACCAATGACCGGGGTTCCGATGATCGTCATAACCTTGTCAACTGGAGCCGCAACGCTCCACCTTTGCCTAAGAACATTTAAACCAAGGACTCCCTTGCCATCACCGTCAACTCTTTTTTCCCACGTTGAGAAAGTCAAGGTCACTGCCGACCAAGGAGAATACGACATTGGGTTTCCCGCCACCTGAAGTCCACAAAGACGCCGATGAGTGAAGCTCCCGCCGTGGTCGAGTCCCAACCGTTAACACCAATGCCAACACCCGATTCCCACTGCTGGGCCTATGCTCATCATTGAGTCCTCTTTGCGGCACTGAATTCTGCCATCGAGGTACACCACACGCCTCATCTACATAGGACGTCCATGAAGATCGTCGACGAGCACCGCAGAATTCGAAAGCCGCTGTCCTGACAACGTTGTTCACATTTTCTTCACAGCATCTCAACGACAGCAGCTCCTGCTTCAAAGGGAGTCCGCTCACGAGGAATCCATCGATGAGTTGTCAACGAAACTCTGATGAACTCAGGTACTTTGGGGTAGTGGAACACTGTAACCAGCAAACGAGACTATTTAAACATAAATGGACTTGTTTTGTTAATAGGCTTTACTACAGGTTGCCCAGGTGGCGGGGGCCTCACACAGAAGTGTGCCTTTCTAGGGGTGGACAGCATTCTGCCATTCTTTAACCTAATTTTTCTTCCTTTCTATGTCCTATGCTGATACACATGACTGATTTGTATGCCATTAGAACTGTGAGTATTTGATGCATTTTAAAGTATTTAATAACTTAGTGTGGTACCACATAGAAATTGTATATATTTACCATATTAGAATTACCAGAGTACAAAGTGTGTTATTAATTGTGTATATATCTTGAACCTTATTTTTATATAAAGAACGGTGTTATCACATAACATAGTGTGTGGACATTCATGTGTGGGAGCTTGGGGCTACACTGTACTTAAGAACCAGCCTGCATCACCTCCTGAGAGCTTACGCCTTGGTTTCTCATCCTTTGCTACCCTATAGAAAATCTTGGTTGGGGTGCTCTGTGTTTCTACTCTGCCATATAGAGGGCAGAGGACATATACCCCCCTCCAGATTTTACAAAGACAGAGAGCAGTAGTCCACACTTGTATATCATAGAATCAAAGCACATGATTTCCAAATGAATATATATGATGTCAGCGTGAAGGTGTGTGTGACATGCACTTCATGTTATGGATGGCTGGTAGCTGTGTGTGTAACACAATGAATGTGACAGCCCTGCCTGAAACTGACATGAATGCGGTATGGTGTGGTGTGGTGTGCTGACAGGCTGGGTGCTTGCCCCAATTCACATTGTTTGTTATGCATGTCTGGGGGGAAGTGAATGGCCTGCATGTACTGTGAGCCAGATTGGCTGCCTGCCTGCATGAATGCCCTTAACTGATTGGCTAACTGAGCTTGGCTGAGCAGTGTGAATGAGGGACAGATTTGTATATCTGGGGACCTCTCACTTATCTAGATTTTTCATAAACTGAACTTAAAACTTGAAGCTGCTTACCCTTTAAGCCCCACTTGTGGTCACTGGATGATGGGAGCAATTTGTTGCTAACCATAATAAGTGAATTTCCATTTCTTGATGGTCTTGTGATTGTCATGAAGAATTGATTCTGCCCTGCGTGAGTTAAAGGATGAGTACTGGCTCAGCTCTCAAATGTCTGCACTCCAAGAGCCAAACAATCATAAAGGAAAAGCAGGCACAGTTTAGAGATATACCTCCTTCACATTCTGTGGTAACGTGGTCCAAGGGAACGCTGTATTCTCAAGAGGGGTGTAAATGTAGTTAAGAAGCAACCCGAACAGTGGGGTGTAACAGTACAAAATAAAGGATCGGCCAATCAACTTTCTATAAAAATGTAAACTTTAATCAAATGCACCATGTACAATATTAACTAACTAGAAAATATTGTAAAAACCCTCCCCTGTTGAAAGAACAAAAATATGCAACGATTGAAAGAATACAGCACTCTTGATAATGAGGCAGCAAAGAAAAGGCAATTAAAATACCATAATGTTCAGAAATTTAATTTCTTAAGGTTTCAAAAGGGATTAACATGACATAGCCAGCATTGTGAGTCCAGAGAAGGACCAAGGGGGCAGTTAGTGGTCATTGGTAACTTTTGTACAGTTCTAGGTTGTAGGTTGTATTGTGAATCCCCTAGCATTTTCAACAGAGTGTTACAAGGTGACATGGAAATCTTACAAGTAAAAAGCAACAGAAGAGCAATGTAGAAATGATTCTTGACCCTGTTACTAGAAAAGAGGTACAAGGTTGCAAGAGGTAGTTTACCAACGACAAATGCAAAGAGTTGCCCCAGATTGAGAAGAAGCAGTACACCATATCCCACAGTCAACCACAATCAAACAAATGCAGAAGATTTTGAAATTATGCTATTACAGCCATGTCTGGATATTTGATTTTTCCAGCTACATAAATTCACTATTGCAAGGGTTGAAGGAAGCACGAAGCATAAATTACAAGATTTCCAGTAAAACCTGCTGATAGCCAGTGGGTTACCTGCAACCGCGTAACACCATTACCGCCACCTGACATCCCAGTGCTACAGGGATATCCCAGGCAGTGGTGGTACAGTAAGTTCCTATTCCCATGGAGTCGGGCATGGGAAACCTGAAGCACTAGCATTGTTAGTACTAACAGTGCCGATGCTGGTACCAGTGCTTCATTGAAAAGCCTGCTTGCAAGGGTCTGAATTCCTGGCAGGCAGGCCTGCTGGCAAATCCGTGGCCCCCACCGTCGATACAAAGTGTGCATAAAGTTGGCGGTAAATTTTTACCACCACTGTCATTTTTGGACCGAATGTCATGATCAGATAATTTCCGGAACATAAAAATGCAATCAGTAATGCACCTGTCTTAGATTTTTTTTTTCTGTTTTCACACTGAAATGGCCAAATGATGACGGCCATCCTCACTCAACCTACTTCAGCGGGACATAAGTCTTTGGCTTATTATGTTGGCCTGTTAGATCCAGTGATGCAGGGACTTTTCCCCTGTGAACAGGCTTTAGCTGTAGCAGAATTTGTCATACAAAAATCTGCCACGATTACCAGGGTTTGTCCTGTCACCCTCTACGTAGAACATGCAGTGTTTGCTACATTGAAAAAAATACAAATCTACACTCACTACACAAAGAACATCAGCCTTACGAAATGCATATTTCAAATCCACCCATTTACATTGTAAGATGTCAAACTGTCATCCCAACTACTTTCATTGCAGAACTTGTACATCCAGATGATGAAGTGCACAGACAACATAGATTAAATGTCAGGGAGGATTAACTAAAAGAAGGTGAAGTGTTCTTTATGGATGGTTCATCAATAATTGATTAGAGCACAGGACAGAGATATACTGGTGCAGCCGTTGTAAGTCTTGAAGATGAGGAATAGCAGGTGATGATAAAGAAGAGGTTGCTCTCACTTTATTCTGTACAAGTGACTGAGCTTGTAGCACTCATAGAAACATTGAAATGTCTGAAAGGTTCCGTATTACCATTTACTCAGACTCAGTTTATGTCACCTCTATGGTAGGTTTGTCAAGATGGTGCAGGACAGAGTTAAAAAAGTCAGATGTTACACCCGTATAACCTGCAGCATTACTTTCCAAATTGATTGATGCATTAGTCCTGTGAACACTGGTATCAGTGGTAAAGTGCAATAACCACTCGCACAATACAGATCCAATAGATTATGGTAACAAAGATGCAGACCTCACAGCAAAAAAAGCAGCATATATAGAAAAGTCAAACAAGGAAGGTCCTTTGGATTAGCATTAAAGCAGTTAGAGATAATGATTCTGCACTAGACGGGGCACACCTACCTATTATGGAAATAAAGGGTAGGGGTCAGGACACTCCCAAGAGGGGAAAAAATGTGGTCTCTGGAAGCTGGAAGCAACCCCAGGGACCTAGCATGGAGTAGAATGAAGGGAAGACCCTCTGTATATAGCACAATATGGACACAAGAGAACTTGGCATACAAGGGCAGTGAACCCACAGGTAAAGCACACTCCATGGGGCAATGCAGGTGGGTCCCACCCATCGGCCAACTCGAACACACAATCTGCATACCGCAACTGAAGGAGGGGGGAGCTGAAAACACGCTGTTTATCTCCAGGAGACAGCGGTCACAGAGAACCTCAATGGGTGATACAATCAAGGCTGGCGAGCCAGTCCCATAGTAAGTTGGGGGATGCTGGGGAAATTGACCTAATGTAGAGATGCATTCACATGGCCCTAAGGTGGTTTCAGATCACCCTTTGGCCAGCAGGGAAGGGAACACAGATGTGGGATGGAGAGCCGCTTAAAGGAGAGCCATTCAGATGGTACATATTGTTGTCCCTGGAATGCAGCAAACTCCCAGAGTATTCACACTAGTGTTTGTGAAGGTTATCATCAGGCAGGTGCTGTGTAAATGTCTCCCTTTCCATTAGTTCAGGGTGTCTCGTGTTCCTCAATTTCTGATGCTGGCCAATGGCAGATGAATAAAGATTCAGAGGTCAGCACAATGATTCCATTACTAATTGCAAATTGTTTGCCAGAATGAAGCAGGAAGCAATGTGGCACTACACTGGGAGGGGATGAAACAGGAGAGGGCAGGTTTGCTTTGCTCCAATTATGTGTGAGAGAGGCATGGCATCACATGTAGACACAGACACAAGAGCTGCACATTTCAAAACCATTTCTGACTATTTAAAAGGGGTTGGAAAACTACTGTCCTGCCCTCTAACTAAGATGGCGGTATTCTCAACCATCAAAATAAGAAAATACAGTCCTAGTCATCTTTAGGCAACATAAAATGGCCTATACGAATCAAACTAATGCCTGCCCACTTTCTAATACAATAAATGTCTAAAGGGAATGTGTAATGCGAAAAGGAAAATCAGTGTTCAAAAGAAATGTCAGTATTTATATATTTAGTTTTTTTTTTAATGCACCTGAGCTCGGTTTCTAAGAGCGGATTCTGGATTCAGACCTATGTTTCTTAGCGTGGTCTTGCTTTCAAGACCAGCGGGTTGCCCCTGTGGTATCCTCCTTTCACCTCACTGAATAAACTCCCTTCTCCATGTTTATTAGCATGGGGTAAGATGGCACACTTGGACCTTGTGACACTCTCTGGCTTTGGACACAAGGATGCAGTTTGTTTCATAGACCAGGTAGCACTTGGCCTTTCACGAAAAGGCTTGTAATAGAGGTCAACAAAAGGTTGGTTTCTTCTGGTTACCACAATTCACGACAGGTTTCCCTCCACTGGTCTCAAAACTTTAAATCGCAATGTGTGAGGGTTCCCTTTCCCAAACTTCAATGGCTCCCCTCAGTTGGGCTCAAGCCTCCTTTCACTTTCGTTCGGCCGTCAAAGACTTTCGAAATTGCAAGGCTTTTGCTCCTACCTCTGCAGGACCACTTCGACCTCAAACTCACATTTTCTCTCCTACACCAAGGCCTTTTGGTAAATGTAGTTTTGAGCACAGTACTTATTTCAAAGTTCAAATAATCTCTCACCCAGGTTTCCCTCTGCTAGGATCAAACCTAACAGTTCAAATACATCTCTCACATCCAGGTTTCCCTCTGCCGGGATCAAACCTAACAACAGTTCAAATGTTGCATCTCAGTTTCCTTCTCTTCCTGCCGCTTTTACGGCATCAGACATTTCACTGAGACTTTGACTGGGCAATCTTCTTTCGCCGGATACTTTGTATCTTTAATTTACAGTTCTTTACAATGCTTTGTTTTCTCACATGTCTTATCGGCACATACACAACCTTCATTATTCGGATACTGTTGCTGTCAGGTTTCATTTAACACAGACCAGACTTTTATTGCTTTCATCAACTCACTGGCGGTGTTAATTCATTTTCATCTTTTGAAGCTTTGATCCTAAAGTCAACGCTGATACCACAACTGCTGCTGCATCTCCCCAACTCTGCCGTTCACCCGTGAGGGTGCCTGGTATCTTTAACATCACAGTTTGTTCACTTAACTTATCATGGCTTTCGTTTGGTTGGGCACAATCCCTTCCTTTACATCTCACATGGGTCTTCCTCAGCCAGAGCGCGACCCGTCCTTTCTTTAAAAATCACACGGGTCTCCCTCAGCCAGGCTCAAACCCCTCCTTTACTTCTCAAACGGGTAGAATGTTGTCAGGAAGAGGGTGAAAATCTTGTTGCTGTAGGACATAGTGTGATATGTGTAACTTTATTTTCCCTGTTCTCCTGTCTTCCTTTTGTCTTGGTACCTGTTGGAATTGGGGAGGGAGCCACGGTATAGGATTCAAAATGGTGTATGACGGTGGATGTAATTTCAACTATGGTGGTATTAAGGAAAGGGGGACACCAGCCCTGCAGATAACGTGTGTATTGAGCCTTTTTACGCATGAAATTATGACAAATACACATGCATTCATTTTCTACTGCGTACCATGTACGCTTTGATTTATTCATTAAAAAATACTTTCCACCACCAGATGGCACTGTAGCATTTCTTTTGTCAGCAGCATAGCCTTTCTTACACATGATGGTGAATTTCTAACTGAAAGACCAAATCTGTGACAGCTAAGAGAGCAACACAATAAAGCATGCACCCTTTTAAAATGTGTTCATACCCATAACATCTAATAGCTTGATATGCTAAAAAGTAAAGTTTGCTTTCATGTCCTAAGTTGAATATTCTTTAATAACCATACATAACACGCTGGAAGTGTGTGATGCATCTCCAAACCTGAGTGGGTTTATGGCAAAACTTATTTTTTGGAGTGTTTTTAAAGTGCTGTAAATGAAGTGGGTAAATCCAGGATGTTTTGCCTTTTGCACCTTCTAGTTTCCCATGCAGGATGTGGAAAATAAAGGTACAATGATATTATTTTGGCACAAAATGCTGCTATAAGGATTTACATGTTATGATGCTTTACTATGCAAGTAAACTCTATAGGACATAATTATTGTAGGTCTTGACACCCAAAACTAAAAGTTTTGTTCCAAGTAAAGCGTGGAAGAAGGTGGCTGTGCCCAAATTGAAAGAGCGGGTTAAAATCCCAGCGTCGCTGTTTAGCGCAAGTGTGTGATGCTGGGCAAATAATGTTACCTCACCCTGACTTCAATTGCAAAAATTGGAGGGCATATAAGTTTACACCCTTACAAAAGGACTGTTTTAATAAGCGTAGGAACACAAGGTGTATACTGGTGCTCCTCTGCTAGTGGCTCCAATAATGCTGTAGAGAATTGCTTCATTGCTGCACTGGCCCTCCCCCATTCTTGTAACACTGGATTTAACAGGCAGACATAGTGTCACCAGCCAGTCAGTGCACCAGAGATTCTAGTATAGCGGACTGTGGTAGAACCAACATTACATTTTCTCCGCTGTTGCTCCCAGCCACTGAAGGTGCTTGGGCCGTCCAGAGTACTGCCCCACACTTTGCAATGCCCCGTTATGCTAGGATATTGAGTCTTTCATTGCACACCATCTGCCATTTTCACACTTTCTAGGACCTTCAGGATCTGCAAGAAGTGGGTGTTTCAAACTCAAAGGAGAGAGCAGTTAACTGATTATAACACTGAAGCTGCACTATAATATTCTTATTACAATGAGTAATGAAGTTAGATGCCCCTACACAAGAAAGTTTGCCATTCCTCCACATTCTCTGAAGTTAGTGCCTTTCCCAACATTTGAAGGGTTAGCCCCAGCCTACATTTTAGCCTAGGTGCACCCCTGGATGTGCGCACTTGCATTTTGATAGGCAGAGAGGTGAGGGAAGTCTTTCCCCCAAACTGGCGGTGCTAATGTTTTACTGTGTGTGCTCAGAAAAATGAACTTGAACAAACGCAGTCAAACTTTAAAGCCGTTACTTTCAAGAAAGTCTTCCATCACCTCTGCATATTGCACTTTAAAATATACTATTCAGTAGTTCTTCCCCACACCAGACCATGGGAGGAGTTGGGTAGAACAGTGGGGGCAGAGCCTCCAGGTTTGCCCTGCCTATTTTCTGAAGTGGCCTCTCCCATCACAACTTAATTTCCCACCGCCCCACGAAATGGAGGTTTTGTTGTGCCCCTGCATGGGAGAGAGGTCAGGTAGGTCGGCTTACTCTCAAGCCACCAGCCACCCCCACCTCTCCGCTCAAAGTGCTGAAATAAAGGGGCAGGAGCCAACACATCAGCAATTATTCCTTTACTTGCTGCCTGTTGTAAACCTGCTCTGTAATGTGTAACTTATAATGTATGCTGGCTGCAGTAATACGTACGCTTGCTGATGGGCGATACCACGAGGGATAGGCCATTACCCCATGCAGAGATGAACGGTTCCATTAGCCTGAACTGACTATATTTGACAATAGCACATGAAGGGAGGCCATGTGCCACTGGCGCATGCAGAAAAGAGATGCTCAGTTAGCATGTGCAGAGAGGAGATGTGCTGCTGCATGTGTAAGGAAGCTATGCCAATAACTGGTCGAAAGCGAGTATGTGTTCTTACAATGCACTTTTAGCCAAATTCCTTCTGCTTTTAAGCACTGTGGTAATGGTTATTATCCCATTTCGAATGGTACTTAATTTATTAGAGCTAATCACAGCAGAATGCCAGGGGATCACTGTTGGGCATTGTGGTTGGGGCTGGCGAGGACATGTTGGAGTCAGGCTGAATAAGGAAAGGGGAGGGGGAAAATCGGGTACATTTGGCCCCAGTTCATTTTTTCAATTTCCAGCACTGATAGCATCTTGTGTGAACGGTCATTCTCATCACATAATTGGAACTTGGATAGTGCAGGCAGCCCTCCTGTCCAGTAGCTTTCCACCCTTTCTTTGGATGCAACGTTTTAGCCTGTGCAGAAGGGAGCCCTGCCATTATGACTGGCAGAGTGGAGATGTGCTGTTATAGCATGGGCAGAGGAGATGCTACGTTAGCACTCACAGAGAAGAAATGTCCCCATAGTACGTACTTAGTAAAGATGTGTCATTTGCACGTGCAATGGAACAGAAGGGCAATTAGCATGCAGTAGCCGAGATGTGTTGTTAGCATGCAGACCCGAGATGTGCTGTTAGCATCTGCATAGACAGGATGTGGAGTTTGCACATGCTAACTGCACATCCCGTCAGTGCACAGGATGTGCAGTTAGTATGTGCAGGCATGGAATGTGCAGTTAGCATGTGCAGAGAGGATACGTCCCATTAGCATGTGCGTAGAAGGCATGTTGTTACCATGAACATCTCCTCTGTGCACATGGGCGCAGTTATCACACATGTACAGAGAGTTTTCCCATTAGTATGTGCGCAGAGAAGATGCACCATTAGCAGACGAGAATAGAAGTGCCAATGGCATGTGTAGAGAAGAGATTGGAGGTCACTATGGGTAAAGATATGCCCTGTTAACGTGTACAAATATCAAGCTTGCTAAAAAAGGACATGTTCTATCAATACGTGAAAACAATGTCTGCAATTAGCATATGCGTAGAGATGTGCTGTTAGCATGTGCACAGTGTAAAGGTGCAATTTACACATGCAAATGACACATATTTGCTCTTCAAATGTTAACAGCACATCTCTGAAAATGCTGAAAGTAGATGTGCCTTTACCATGTGCACAGAGTACTTGGCGTACTCATTAGTATGTGTCAAGAGGAGATGCGCAGCTAGCATGTTCAGGGAGGATATTTGCCTTTATCAAGTGGAGTGATGCGCTGTTACTATGTGCCCACACGGGATGTGCCATTTGCATGTGGAGTGAAGGACTCTGCACAAGCCAGACACCTTTGATCTACAACCCTTTTGGTCTATGGGTCTGATTTTACGTATGCATTTACTTGAAATTGCATTTACTCTCTAATTTGAAAAATCATGCGTAAAATACTCCCACCTCAAAATATTATCTGGAGCACTGGGGGACACCATCTGTCACCTTGGGACTCCTCCCTCTCTGGTCCAATCCACGGGTCTGGACCCGACATCCCTAGCCATCCCAAAGCAGATATTAAGGGATAGGGAAATGCATGTGGGTTTTTCCACACATGTCTCACGTATGTCTAGCTATAGGGGTATAACGTAGTCTGACCAGTCAGCTTCATGGGAACAGAGCAGACTGTTACTAACTGCATTTACAATGTATTAGAAGCATAAAAATGTTGTTCTCCATGAGCCAGGTTGTCAGCTCTCATCAATCAGTTCTGTTCCACTGTGCATTATGATGTTGCATGACCAGCTGTAATAAACAGCGTTACTTCTTGCCTGGTGGCAGATCCTTTTTGAGATTACTACTGGTAACTTATCTATTGCGAGCCCTAGTGGAACCTGAATACAATACCCTTCCCATAGCACAATTCATTGGATTACAAGCCAAGCTCCTCAATAGGAAAAGACTTATGGGAAAAAAGGGGTGTTCTTTATGATATGATAGTTTATGATATGATATGATATGATATGTTTATTTATATAGCACCTATACACAATGTGTTTCAAAGCGCTTTAAGACAAGGGAGGGAACAAGGGAAAATACAATGACATTCTTACAGGCCATGAACAGTAAGAATGTGAAATTAACTATCGTACTCGGCCTGACGACATTTTAGATAGTGCAAGAGCTAAGGAAGAGAGGGGAGATTGGGAAGGAAATGGAAACAGACAGGAGACTACCGTACTAGGGCTGACAACTTTTCTGGTAGAGCCAGAGAAAAACAAAAGGTGAGGGAGAGGGGTGCAGAAAGGGAGGGGAGGACAAAACACGTGACTGTCGCACTAGGCCTGACGACATTTCAGATAGTGCTGGAGGGCGGGTGGAGGAAAAAAAAACAATAATGGCCGGGGGGAGGAGACAGACGAGGTTGCTGTCTTACTAGGTCCAGGGACAATTCTGATAGAGTAAGTGCATAGAAGAAAGTAAGGGGACGAGGGGAGGAAACAGGAAAAGGGAGAAAGGGAAAAGAGGAGAGAACAGAGAGGAAGCAGTCAAAAAGAGTGGAGAAGCAAGAGGGGAGAGCAAATACAATTGTAAAAGTCAGTAGTAAGACATAACGTTGCAGGCCAGGATGCAAGATGAAGATGGGAACAGCATAATTCAGGCGCACCATGAGTACAAGATGCAAAGGAAGTCCTGCATGAGAGTTGAGAAAGGGTGACGCACTGTGAATCAATGAAGTCCATAAAAGTCAAATCCAACATTGGCCCCAAGACGGTAATGGTGAAACCAGAATGTATCAGGACAGACTCCTGCAGAAGTAGGCTGTGGGTGGTGGGGGGTCAGGGTAGAAGAATCAAGCAAAACAGGTAACACCTGTGTGCGAGAAGGGGGGGCACAAGGGAACATCACAGGTGGACCAGAGGGGGTGGGGATGGCCTGTGGGGACAAAGGGAGTAAACACATATTGGTGCATGCTTACCTGCTGTCTGGGCAGGGGTTTGGGTCCTGTGTCCTACTGGTCTGAACAGGCCCAAACATGAATTGCTCTTTTCTTCATCAGCCCTTTGCTTCGGACACCCAGGCGAGAGACGCCCTTGATCTAAGAGTTAAGAGCAGGAAGGAAGAGACAGGGCTAAGAAGGTGGGTAGTGCTTAGGCCAGGTGACCTAGACCGACTTGCACCTGCTCCAAAGCTGCAAAGGAAAAGAGGCTGGAGTGCTCCTTAAGTAGGGAAAAGAGCGGCAAGCAGGAAGGCACCAGACAGGTGGGGCTTGCTAAGTGATGAAAAAGAGCAGCAACCTGGAAGGCACCAGGTGGGCAGGGGTTAGGCCAAGTGACCTAGATCCATTTGCACCTGCTCTCCAGCTGCAACGGAAAAGAGGCTGGTGGGTACCTTAAGTAGGGAAAAGAGAAACAACCAGGAAGGCACCGGGTAGGCGGGGCTTAGGCCAGGTGAACTAGATCAACTTGCAACTGCTCCCCAGCTGCAAAGGAAAAGAGGCTGGAGGGCAACTTAAGTAGGGAAAAGAGTGCCAAGCAGGAAGGCACCAGGTGGGTGGGGCTCGCTAAGTAGTGAAAAAGAGCAGCAAACAGGAAGGCACCAGGTGGGCGGGGCTTAGGCCAGGTAACATAGATTCACTTGCTCCTGCTCCCCAGCTGCAAAGGAAAAGAGGCTGGAGTGCTCCTTAAGTAGGGAAAAGAGTGACAATCAGGAAGGCACCAGTTGGGCGGGGCATGCTAAGTGGTTAAAAAGAGCAGCAACCAGGAAGGGACCAGATGGGCAGGGCTTAGGCCAGGTGACCAAAATCCACTTGCACCTGCTCCCCAGCTGCAAAGGAAAAGAGGCTGGAAAGCACCTTAAGTAGGGAAAAGAGCGGCAAGCAGGAAGGCACCAGGTGGGCTGGGTTTAGGCCAGGTGACCTAGATCCACTTGCACCTGCTCCCCAGCTGCAGTGGAAAAGAGGTTGGAGGGCACCTTAAGTAGGGGAAAGAGAGGCAAGCAGGAAGGCACCAGGCGGGCGGGGCTTGCTAAATGGTGAATAAGAGCGGCAACCAGGAAGGCACCATGTGGGCAGGGCTTAGGCCAGGTGACCTAGATCCACTTGCACCTTCTGGGAGGGCACTTTAAGTAGGGAAAAGAGCAGCAACCAGGAAGGCACCAGGTGGGCAGGGTTTAGGCCAGGTGACCTAGATCCACTTGCACCTTCTGGGAGGGCACTTTAAGTAGGGAAAAGAGCAGCAACCATGAAGGCACCAGGTGGGCTGGGCTTAGGCCAGGTGACCTAGATCCACTTGCACCTGCTCCCCAGCTGCAGTGGAAAAGAGGCTGCAGGGCACCTTAAGTAGGGGAAAGAGAGGCAAGCAGGAAGGCACCAGGTGGGCGGGGCTTGCTAAATGGTGAATAAGAGAAGCAACCTGGAAGGCATCAGGTGGGCAGGGCTTAGGCCAAGTGGCCTAGAACCACTTGCACCTGCTCCCCAGCTCCAAAGGAAAAGAGGCTAGAGGGTACCTTAAATAGGGAAAAGAGCGGCAAGCAGGAAGGCACCAGGTGGGCGGGGCTTGCTAAGTGGTGAAAAAGAGCGGCAACCAGGAAGGCATCAGGTTGATGGGGCTTAGGCCAGGTGACCTAGATCCACTTGCAGCTGCTCCTCGGCTGCAAAGGAAAAGAGGCTGGAGTGCTCCTTAAGTAGGGAAAAGAGCATCACGCAGGAAGGCACCAGGTCGGCGGGGCCTGCTAAGTGGTGAACAAGAGCGGCAACCAGGAAGGGACCAGGTGGGTGGGGCTTAGGCCAGGTGACCGAAATCCACTTGCACCTGCTCCCCAGCTGCAAAGGAAAAGAGGCTGGAGGGCACCTTAAGTAGGGAAAAGAGCAGCAAGCAGGAAGGCACCAGGTGGGCGGGGCCTAGGCCAGGTGACCTAGATCCACTTGCACCTGCTCCCCAGCTGCAAAGGAAAAGAGGCTGCAGGGCACCTTAAGTAGGGAAAAGAGGAACAAGCAGGAAGGCACAAGATGGGCGGGGCTTGCTAAGTGGTGGAAAAGAGCGGCAACCAGGAAGGCACCAGGTGGCCGGGGCTTAGGCCAGGTGACCTAGATCCACTTGCACCTGCTCCCCAGCTGCAAAGGAAAAGAGGCTGGAGGGCGCCTTAAGTAGGGAAAAGAGAGGCAAGCAGGAAGGCATCAGGTGGGCGGGGCTTGCTAAGTGGTGAAAAAGAGCGGCAACCAGGAAGGCACCAGGTGGCCGGGGCTTAGGCCAGGTGACCTAGATCCACTTGCACCTGCTGGGAGGGAACCTTAAGAAGGGAAAAGAGCAGCAAATACGAAGGCACCAGGTGAGTGGGGCTTAGGCCACATGACCTAGATCCACTTGCACCTGCTCCCCAGCTGCAAAGGAAAAGAGGCTGTGGGGCACCTTAAGTAGGGAAAAGAACGACAAGCAGGAAGGCACCAGGTGGGCAGGGCTTAGGGCAGTTGACCTAGATCCACTTGCACCTGCTCCCCAGCTGCAAAGGAAAAGAGGATGGGGTGATCCTTATCCCCTAAACATGTAATATGAAGTCAAACCATTACAGGAATGGCAGTAATGCCCCAGGAATTATTTACAGTAGCTTAAGTGCAGTTTAATTATCATGCACACATGTACAAAACCCAAACAATCGAGCACAGTTAGAGTTTTCAGATGTTTACCTACTGTTAAAGTCTCCAATTTAGCCCAATTTCTCTCAAACTACAATTTCTATGTCTACATAGAAGAGCATAGTGACCAGTTTCAAAGTGTGTAACAGAACTGTTTTCTGTTAAGAGTTTCCAACAAGTAAATCAGTGCAAGTAGTTTGCACCAGCATAGTATAATTTATTTTGAGTGCTTAGTAGATTTATACTCTATAACATATAGTACACTGACACCAATGTTTGTCATGTTTCAGGTGAGGGCACAGTATACTGATCCATTGAGGACCACAATATTGGATGAATTTCCAAGTGTGCAATTGCCACTATTAACCCGTGTGAATCGTGCACTCTCATACCAATGCGATTCTGATAAACACAACTGTATTTTTTGTATTACAAATTACGAATTTCCCGCAACAATATATTAATTCTATGTAGAGGAAAGAAACATGTTGGGTTGGATGAGTATTAGTCAATCAGAATGTTTGAGTAAGGGTTGGAATTGTATGCCTGATGTGAGTTGTATGTGTAAAAAACATTTTTGACACAGCACTTGACACTTTAATAATATCAGTGTTATGAAACAATTACTGCCCTCCTGAGGGAAGTTAGGGGAGAAGGTTCCCGGGGCAGTTCTCACCTGGTTGGATCTCCCCCTTGGGCTGGGGGAGTCCATACATATGCCAAGATAGGTATGTTGCCCTTATATCTGGGGCTGATGTAATCAGGAGAGTTAGGGGTCCCATTGGTGGGATTAGCTACCTGACTGCCACCTGCTGTTAATTGATCAGATGGCCTCTGTTGCTTCTGATTTGGCTGGTTTTGGGAAGGTTTATTTTTAGGCCCCCCATTTCTATGTCTAAAATGGGGGCAACCTTCACCTCCGCCACCTTAGCAACAGCAGGGGTGTTGGTTGGTTTGGGGGTTTTTGTCTGGTCTTTGTTTTCTGCAGGTTTGTGGACCTCATAGATCTGGGTAGCCTACTCTACTAACCAGTCCAGGGTCCTCTTGTTATGAAAATCCCTTACCAGCTGGGTCATTATATATTTTGGGAGTACATGAAAATAGGTGGTTACACATTCTCTGCGCACCCTCCTGGGTAGTTTGCTAGTGCTAGTGATATGCTCTCAGAATGGTGGGGCCTAGTTTCTCCCCTTTTGTACCTTGGGCTCTCTGGGTCACTCCCCTTGGATGCCCTCTTTCTAACAGGAGAGTGGACTTCTGACTCCTCTCTGCTTCCACGGTCAGTGGAGGGTCCTCCCAACATCCCTGTTTGGATGGAGGTTTTTAGAATGCTCTTTTGGGGCCTCATTTCATGCTGTTTTTCTGCAAAGTGAACCAAATGGTTCCTTTGTAAGTGATGCTTCTGTAGGACTAGCTCCCTGACTTTCTCCTCATAGGAGGCTTCCTGATCAGATATTTCGGGAATTGGCTCACTTCTATGACCTTTTCTTGAGCTGCTACCTGACTCTGGAGTCTGTGATTCTCCCCATAGATGATCTATAATCTCATTGGCCCTCATTACGACCCTGGCGGAGGTCCATGGTGCAATTTGCACCATGGACCATGGCGCAGAGCTGCCAACTCCGCCATGGGGGTTGGCGGACTTACCGCCCCATTCCGACCTTGGCGGGGCGGTAAGTCCCCAATCCCCATTTACCCTTCCCCATTCCCATTTTTGCCTCATAGGGTATAATGGGAGTGGGGAAGGCGTTAATTACGCCACCGTAGAATACGGTGGCGTAATTAACGAGGGGACCCGTAGCGCCATGGATTTTTCCGCCCGGAAAATCCGGGCATAAAAATCGCCATGGCGCTACGGAAAGTCCTAATCTGGCGGAGAGGTACGCCATGCATTACGCTGGCGTAAACCCCTCTCCGCCAGGGTCGTAATGAGGGCCACTGTCTTTTTGTGCTGCCTGTATGGTTTGGGAATACATAGTCAATTTTTGTTGCAGGAGATTCACTTTCGCCCATTGCATTGCCATTTTCTGCTCAAAATTCCAGTGCGACGCTGATGACCCTCAACTCATTTTCAGGCTGTCCGCGGCAACCTCCTCTCCCTATCTCACCTCTGATTGCCTACCTGCCATTCAAGATTGGTGTGCCGCCAATGATCTTTGTCTGAATGCAAGCAAGACAGAGATCCTCCTCATCGGCACAGCTTCACTATCCTTTACTCTCACTCTCTGGCCCTCCTCCTATCCCTACCTGCGAGGTTAAGAACCCCGGGGTCATCTTTGACTCCACACTTTCCTTCTCCGCCCTCATCTCTGAGGTCTCTAAAAAATCAAACTTCCTACTGCACCTCCTCAGAGGAACTCTGCCTTTCCTCTTCTTCCCCCAGAAGCTCACTGTCTTCCAAGCTCTGATTCTCTCTAGGTTGGACTATTTTAACAGCCTCTTTCTAAATCTACCTGCCTCTACTCTCCGCCCTCTGCAACTAATCCAGAACAGAACTGCAAGACTTGTCCTTGGCCTCAAGTCCTGGGATCGTATCTCTCCAGCTCTGAAATCTTTCCATTGGCTCGCAGTGGTTGCAACGTTTAAATTCAAATTCAAAACCCTCTGCATTGTCCACAAGGATTTCTGGGGCCTGGGTCCAAAATACCTTCAGCTATCCCTCTGCAAAAACCTCCTCTCTTGATCTCTTCGCTCCTCTACCTCTAACTCCCTCAGTGTCAGTCGATTTTCTAATAAACAAGATGGGGGTAGATCTCTGTCTTCGGCTGGCTCTCCCTCTGGAACAGCCTCCCTGACACTCTAAAACTTGAGGAGAACCATCTCTAGTTCCGAAAGCACCTCAAGACCTTCCTCTTTGCTTCTGCCTTTGCTTCCCCTCTCCCCTGCTGATCTGCTCTCTCTTGGCACTGTGCACCTGGCCACCCTTTGTCCCCTGGACCCAGGTACCTGCTCACCCTGCCAACCTCCTGCACTGCATCCTGGCCACCCCTTGCACTGGTGACTGTATCTGTACCCTTACAGACCCCCTCACAATTTTCTTCTTTTCTGCACTTATCAGACTTACCCAGTCTGCTGCCGTAAACAAAGCACTGGGCACTTCATGGCTGCACTACCTCTGTTAATTGTCTCCATTATCTATTATTTGTATTTATTATTATTTATCTATTCTCCTCTGCTCCGCACTTTCCACTCTCCCCCTTCCATGCACTTTCCCTTTTCCCTTTCCCATGCACTTGCACATTCTCAATGTCACTGAGGCTAGTAAGATTGTTGTTTTGTTCACCCCTGTTCGCCTCCCATGCTTTGTTGTGCTCTGAAACACTAGTGTACAAGCATGATACTACAAAAATATAATATCGTATCATATCATAGAACACACTTAGTTTGACCTATAATTCACAAGTGAATACAGGCATGATAGCACCACAGTTAGTATTTCTCCCTTCAACGCTCTCTCAAACCCATGATAACCGTATTTTGTGTAGGTAGAAAGGAGTAGCAAGCAGTCAGTGATACTGGGCAACAATTGGAATAAAAATCTGACCTAACCCCACTGAATGGGAACCTTTGAAAGCAAAATAGCACTCAGAATTACAAAATGCTTGTTTTACATGTGCGGTTGAATGAATGAGGCGAAAATGAGTATAGCAGTATTAAAGATGTAAGCACACTAGCAAATTACAAGACAATATACTAACAACGGGCATACAGTTCGGAAAATCAACTTTGGAAGGAAAAACACAGTGCAGCCAAAACACATGTGGAGAAATTGCTTTTGCTTAGTTTCATGGGTTAAAAATAGCAAAACGGTTTGGAAAATGGGTTAAACAGATAAACAGACAAAATCGCAATGCGGTTTTGATGCTAATGGGCACATCACAGGTATAATATGGAAATGAAAGGGTAACTCTGGAGGTATGACAGTACGAGATTCTTAACGGAAAAGAAAACACAGTTTTTAAACAGGAATCAGTTGCACAGGGAAAATCGGTTTTGGAAAGGAAATGACAAGTTTTACTGAAACTATATTTTAGTGGCTAGAAAGAGGAAAGCCGCTGGTGAAAAGGTTAAGCTGCAGTCTTAACCCCCCACCACATGCCGCGTGTCTCTTTGTGTGGGAATTAATTAGTTTATTCCAAATATGACAAAGGACTAATAACAAGCGACGATCGTACTAGGCCTGACGACATTCCAGATAGTACTGGAGGGGCTGGAGGAGGAAAAACAAGTAAGGGGAGGGGGGAGGAGGCAGACAAGTTTGCTAGCATACTGGGTGCAGGGACAATTCTAATAGAGTAAGTGCATAGAAAAAGTAAGGGGGAGGAGGGGAGGAGATAGGAAAAGGGAGAAAGGGAGAGGAGGAGAGAACAAAGAGTAAGCAGTCAAAAAGAGTGGAGAAGCAAGAGGGGAGAGCAAATACAATTGCAGAAGTCAGTAGCAGCACATAATGTTGCACCAGGGTGGGGCTTCCTAAGTGGTGAAAAAGAGCAGCAACCAGGAAGGCACCAGGTGGGCTTGGCTTAGACCAAGATCTACTTGGACCTCCTCCCCATCTGCAAACGAAAAGAGACTGTAGGACTCCTTAAGTAGGGGAAAAAAGCAGTAACCAGAAAGGCACCAGGTGGGCAGGGATTGCTTAGGGGGGAGCGGGGGGAAACACAGCAACCACAAAGGCACAAGGTGGGTGGCGCTTAGGCCAGGTAACCAAGATCCACTTCCACTTGCTCCCCATCTGCAAAGGAAAAGAGGCTGGAGGTCTCCTTAAGTAAGGGAAAAGAGCAGCAACCAGGAAGGCACCAGGTGGGCGGGGCTTGTTAAGTGGGGGAAAAGAGCGGCAACCAGAAGGCACCAGTGGGCGAGGCTTAGGCCGGATGACCAAGATCCACTTGCACCTGCTCCCCATCTGCAAAGGAAAAGAGGCTGGAGGGCTCCATAAGTATGGAAAAAGAGCAGCAACCAGGAAGGCACCAGGTGGGTGGGGCTTGCTAAGTAGGGAAAATGAGAGGCAACCAGGAAGGCCCCATGTGGTCGGGGCTTAGGCCAGGGGACAAAGATCCACTTGCACCTGCTCCCATCTGCAGAGGAAAAGAGGCTGGAGGGCTCCTTAAGTAGGGAAAAAGAGCGGCAACCAGGAAGGCACCAGGTGGAGCATATCCAGCTTGCATACGAAATAGAGCATGGCGTTAATGTCATCAGGGAGGAGCTCTAAGCAATTAGGTTGACCACTCTACAGAACGTATACTTCCCGAACATAATCATTGCCATGGAGGGAGGGGTATGAGCCAAATTAGACATTTCATTTTACACCCAGACTCCCCCCAACAACTGTGATAATGGAACCTTTACATAAGCCATTCAGGCACTAGGCAAATTATGTTTTACTATGGGAAAGGAGGTTGGGGTAAAAAAATAAGATTGTATTACAACAAGGTTTACTTGGTTTCTCTCATGGATGAAACATATTTTCAATGTATTGATTCCGGTTCTTGTTATGATACTTTTATTTTTATGCATTTTGCATCTGATAACAAGATGTTTGAAAAAGACAATGGCCCTCATTACGACCCTGGCGGAGGTCCATGGTGCAATTTGCACCATGGACCATGGCGCAGAGCTGCCAACTCCGCCATGGGGGTTGGCGGACTTACCGCCCCATTCCGACCTTGGCGGGGCGGTAAGTCCCCAATCCCCATTTACCCTTCCCCATTCCCATTTCTGCCCCATAGGGTATAATGGGAGTGGGGAAGGCGTTAATTACGCCACCGTAGAATACGGTGGCGTAATTAACGAGGGGACCCGTAGCGCCATGTATTTTTCCGCCCGGAAAATCCGGGCGTAAAAATCGCCATGGCGCTACGGAAAGTCCTAATCTGGCGGAGAGGTACGCCATGCATTACGCTGGCGTAAACCCCTCTCCGCCAGGGTCGTAATGAGGGCCAATGTTCACAACATTTCCAATGCTCTCATTCACACACACATATTTATTAAATAATACTTTGGATGGAGAAAACGTATACCCAGACAGAATTACAGATTGGCAGAGATTCACCTCCTATGGTTAGATTAGAGCATCCACTTGGTTCACCAGAAATATAATTTGATTGCACCACTGACCCAGAAGATTTTGTAGAAACATATTAAGATGTATTGGTTGATGGAGTGCTCTATTATCTACCTTCCACCCTAGAAGAATATCAAAGAAATGCTTGAAACGTCTGTAAGTTTTGAGTATCCCAAAAAGATTGTAAGGAAATAAGGTAGAGTGATGGAGTAGTTTGTGACTTAACTAAAAGGGATGTAGAAATTTCAATAGTCTGAAGTTTCAACATTATGGTGTCACAATTTCTTGGTTATTACAGTTATATTTCATTAGGCCAGCACTCTTGTGAGTTTTATGTTGCCAAATACATAGCAGAAAGCATAACAGCAAAATACATTACTTATTGATATCAGAGGTATACTTCCGACTCCTTAAAAGTGAAACCATCTTTCATTGTTTCATTTTGTGCCATTCAACCAACAGCATGTTCACTTCAAAATGAGGCCTGAAAATCCTCCTGCATTCATAGAGAGCTAAGCCACATAGTCAGTGCACATGATAGGAAGCAGAACAGTGTAACATGAGTCATTTCCTCATTGTTGCAAGAAGCAGAACTGCTATCCTTGCTCATAGAACTGTTCACAACAAAACTGAACCCGTTGAAAAGTCATGTCCTGAACAGCAGGAAGAATTCAATACAAGCGTTGCCAGTAGCTTAGAGGAATGAAGGCCAAGACCGTGAGTCAAACAAGATGCTGCCAAAACACTGAAGCAGGCCTAAAATGTTACTGCCCCCTGGTAAGCTTTTGAGTTACTGCACATATAGATAACATAGCCTGGTAATACTGAACATCCCTGTAAATGGGCACTAGAGTCAGGCCACTTACAGACATGTTTTTATAAGACCTTTATTGTAAGATAAAGAGTTTCAGTCCCAGGTTTGTCCCACAGAATATACATCCAATGTTTCCATGTGATATTTGCAGAACTGTGTTACTGTGAGGAAAAGCAAGGTCTCCAAACCATCCAGATGAGCAACTAGCTGAAGTCATGGGAGCGGATACCAGAAGTGTCCTTTAAATATTGCCATAGGTCACTGGTTTAGCTGATCTCAATAACTATGACTGGTTCATCTGCATAGGGACACTGACAGTGTTCCCTGGCCGTATCCCAAGCGATGAACATGAACACTCTGCCTGCAGACAACATTTGGAATGGGAGGTGTTCCATTTGTAGGCATATATATATACAGATTTTATGAAAGTAGTGAGTGTGAGTAATATATATATATATATATATATATATATATATATATATATATATATATATATATATATATATATATGTTGTTGATATAAAAATGCATATGTTAAGGTGTGTGAAGTGGTTATAACATGGGTAAAGAGTATAGTTGTGGCTATGGCTAGGTTATACCATGGTTAAACTGTATAGTTGTGTTCATGATCAGTGTCCAGAATCTTGGGAGCATGGGCACAGAATCTGGACACTGGCCATAGCCACAACAATATGGCTTGTCGAGCTCCCTTCCTCACGCAGTTCCAACTATGCAGGATTGCGACCGATGAGCGTAGCAAAGAACACTAGAACCTGACAAACAGGTATTCATGTCTGCTTTGACCCCTAAACTTGCTTAAGGAGATACCACAAATGAAATAGCTAGATAGTATGTCTCATTTTCTTAACAAATGTTTGTATCTTGATCCGTAGTAAATGGTAATCACCCCACAAATGAGGACGACAGTGTTTGACGCGGTAGAATCTCTGTTTGGCATTAAACATTCTAACACGTATTAAAAACTCTTACAGCAGCAAACTCACTGATGCAGGTGAGTTGCAATGACTTATAACAACTATCTTGAGATTGTCGTGTCATCTTTTCAGATAAATGTTAAGAGAGAGTAGGTAGTGGGTTGTTATGAAATTGAATGGCCCTAAAACCTTGATAGACAATGTTTGGAACTAACTAAGAAACAATTTAACAATGCTCTAACTTTCGAATCTCGAGTTTAGCAGCCAAATGTGAGCAATTAATGAACAATCAAACAGAGTTTTCAGATTTTTACCTACTGTTAAAGTCTCCAATTTAGCCCAAGTTCTCTCAAACTACGATTTCTATGTCTACATAGAAGAGCATGGTGACCAGTGTAACAGAACTGTTTTCTGTGAAGAGTTCCCGACAAGTAAATCAGTGCAAGTAGTTTGAACCAGCATAGTATAATTTATTTTGAGTGCTTAGTAGATTTATACTCTATAACATATGGTAGACTGACACCAATGTTCGTCATGTTTCAGGTGAGGACACAGTATACTGATCCATTGAGGACCACAATATTGGATGAATTTCCAAGTGTACAATTGCCACTATTAGCCCATGTGAATCGTGCACTTTCATACCAATGCGATTCTGATAAACACAACTGTGCTTTTTTTGTATTACAAAACAGTTAGCCCCTGAGGAATTTCCCGCAACAATATTTTAATTCTATTTTGAGGAAAGAAACATGTTGGGTTGGATGAGTATTAGTCAATAAGAATGTTTGAGTAAGAGTTGGAATTGTATGTCTGATGTGAGTTGTATGTGTAAAAAAACATTTTTGACACAGCACTTGACACTTTAATAATATCAGTGTTATGAAATACTTCTGTTGTACTTAACTGTCTCCATGCACTGTTGTGTGGTTTCCAGCAATTTAAAACATATTGTATTCAATTTGTATAAAAATAAAATGAGTATGTTTGCACATAAATTACAGATGTTTGATGAGTCAATTTAAATGTCAAGATCAAGTGACCACCCAATAAGAGTAGCATTCCTCTTGATGGGGACCGGTACCCCACCTGAAACACTGTTCTACCCACAAGTATTGTCTATGTTACTTAAAAGGTTCAGAAACCTAATCAAGGGGTTGCTTATGGAGGTAGATCAACCCCCTTATGCCCCTCATAGTATTACACAACATGTGCACAGTAGGTATGGCTGTTCTAGAGCAATATACAGTGTTTGTAACATGGTGGAAGGCTACTATGGAAGTTATTGAGGTATATGCATGTGCTGGCTTTGGAGACAGTAATTTGCTGTCAGTAATTATGGACAGGGAGGTGTTTGTGTCTGGGTATATGTATGCATATGTCCTGAGAGTTTGGGACATTGCTGAACTGTATTGTTATGGCCATGGTCAGTGTCCATATTCTTGAGGGCATGGCTTGCAGAGATGCTGGACTCTGGACACTGGACACTGGCCATTGCCACAACAATATGTGCACAGTAATTATGGCTATTATAGGAGGGGTACACAGTATTTGTAACATGGTGGATGGGTAATATTGAAGTGAATGCAGTGTATGCCTGTGCTATCCGGGTCCTGTAACTGTGCCCTTTATGGAAAGAGCAATGCAGAGTCTGTGGACAGCCTTTACATCCATGAATGGAGTTAAAAGCAAATAGGTTGTGTCAAGGTTCATGATGGCATAATGTAAGAGTTTGGGACATTGTTGCACAGTATTGTTGTGGCCATGGCCAGTGTCCAGATTCTTGGAGGCATGAATGCAGGCCATGTCCCCCAAGAGTCTGGACACGGGCCATGGCAAAATCAATATATGCACAGTAATTATTGCTTTTATAGGGAGGTATACAGTAATTGTAACATGGTGGATGGGGGTATAGCTGTAGAATATGCCCCAGAGAAACTGGTCACTGTCGATTAAATACTACAGTAATGCTCATGTTGAAGTCTATTATTGAAATGTATACAGTATTTATGCATCAAGTAATGTCCACACTGGAGATGGATAGATTCATATTGCCTGAGTTATTATGGCTAAAGTAATATGTCCATAGTAATTCACAGTGGCTATGGATGGTTACCTGAATATGAATATAATACGAAGGCAGCAATCTAAAAATGTGGACACTTGCGATGTGTGACTATACTTTCTCTTCAGTCACTATGGCTATATTAATAGGTCCACAGTTAACGATAGTGGGCATGCCACTTTTAGAATATGGAAAGAAGGCTGCAATCTGTGTTTGCTTCCCTGTAAAGCAAAGAACGTATACGTTGTTATTGAACACATTTTGCAAAATGTAATTAGTTACAGTTTACATACATGTTTACTATTTTGACCCTCACAAATAGTGCATTGTATGTACTTGGATTGGTACAACATTTGTGCGTGATACACTGTTGTTGTATTAACATGTAGCAATCATTGGGTCACTGGAAAAAAAAATCCATGGTGGATTGAAAAAAAAAACATTGCATACCGTTACAGATTTAGGCATGTGCATGGTTTTAAACTGTTCTTGTTGCTCAATGTATGTGTGTGTTTGAGGTAGTTAGATACATATTCTAACTGCATTGGATTTATTTTTAAAGTACTATTCTACTGTTGTTAATGTATTATGTATTTATAAGTGTGATGTCATGTTTTAAGAGTATTGTAAGCAAGGGTATGTTTAAAGTAGTTAGATACCCATTTGCATATTCTAAGTGTGTATTGTAGTATGAATTCGTGAGTACATTTGATTGCAAGAATATTATGTAGGCACTTGTTAGATTTGCTAGTACCCTATGTTTTGGAGTAATGGTAGTGTCAGTACATTCAAACAAACCCCTTTTTTTACATATGCAGTTTAGTGTACCTTAACAGCACTAGTATCATGTATTGACCATGTGAATCTATTTGTATGCTAGAGTGATTGTCTGAGTTGCAAACACAGCATAATATGCCATGATTTGCATTTTGCAGAAGCTGGTAAAATGGATTAGTTTCACAGTGTGGTATGTATACACACTCAGACTTTTCATTAGGGATGTGCTCTTGTGTGTGAATCTGGAAGATTTAATTTAGAGGGATGTTTTTGTCTCTAGAATTTGGTGGGATTCCAGGGAGATCTGCTTTAGCTTCTGTTTTATTAGTTGTCTTTTTAAAGATTTATTTTTTGAGGTACAGGATACATATCTAGATGGGGGTGTAGAGCACATTCGGCCTATTGTATTCTAGTATGCAAGGAATGTCAGTGTTGACTTTGTTTGCATCAAAGATAACTAGGAATAGTCAATTGAGTATACAAAGAGACATGAAAGTGCTATGTAACTCATCTCTTCTTTGAAGACTGTGCTGCCAATGTCAATAAGTATGTGGTGCAGAGTTAGACCTTACGATTTTTTAATCATGGCAACATATGCAAGAGACAGAGAGAATTGTTCTCTGCATAGACACATGTACATACCTGTCTTTAAAAAGAAGGAATCATGCTATTTTACCTTCTGCAAGTTTGTCAAAGTGGATGTCGAAAAACTGAATATTGTTGCCATGTGGATTTGTTTGAAAGCCAACAACTGTACCAAATGCTCCATTGACTAAACCTTGTTCTACGTCAAGGTTACGTGTTATAATTACTCTGCAGTTTAGACAAAGAGTTTATCTAATCCAGCTGGGTTGGATATACATTTTTCTAGCTATTTAGTTTTGCTGTTGCTTGTTGAAATATAGGGAGTGCCATGGCATGCACTTCTAGTTTGTCTCTGGAGCTGATATACATTATGGGTTGCAGTTCTTTTTTCAACATGGTATTGCTGAATTGACTGGAGCTTGCAAGGGTTAGCATTAAGCACATGTATTTTAGATGCTGAGTTAATTGTTCCATGACATCAGGAGCCAATGCCTTTTATTCCGCCAGAACTCTGCCCACCAGTTGTAGCTGCCCCTGATTTTTAGCCGGTTGGACTATTGTTAAGCGCTGTATATGGCCCAGCCCAAAGGTCTTGTCCAGTGACTACAATGCCTTTAAAATCTTGTTGCCCGAGTTGCCCCATATGGAGGCCATATTTCCTCTGTTCTTCATGCACTATACTGGCTGCCTATGGGCCAACATATTACATTTAAATCCCTCTGTCTGGTCCATCGTGCCCTTCTGTGTTTTGGGGCTGAATATCTGTGTGACAAATTCGTCCACTAGTGGAAATAAAGAAATAATAGCCGTGGCTATGTAACCTGCAATGGGATTTGGAAAATGCACATACGGTCAATGGCAGCAATGACTAGGGAGCGTTCCCACAGTTACAAACATGTAATCAGTGCACAGCACAGGTATTGTGCTAGTGTACTGCCATTCTGACATCGATGTTGCCATGCTGTGTGGCATCACTTCAGTGGTGCTATGGGTGTGTGGTTCAATGCTATGGCTAGGGGTGTTACCTTTGCATGCATTCAAGGGCACATTGCTGTCTTGATTTTGTGCTGCGCTGATTCTGTAGTACCATCTTGACGCCATGTTGCTGATTTGTGTGGTATGTGGTATGGCATGATGTGCAATGTGGATGTGGATGGATGTGCAATATTCGGAAACCTGGATTGTACTCTATGTTGTGCAGCTCATAATTGCATGTGGGTTCTCCTCAAGGACATTGCAGACTTCCCTGATGGACATTGGCCTACATCTGTATATCCATTTGTCCTACCGACGACAGTCAACACCCAGTTGGAGTATGTATCTCTCCCCGCCACATCACACTGCCATGTGCTTGCCCTGCTACTCACCAAGTAGCCAGGAACGTTGTCCGGCTTGTCGCTCCAGCGTGGCATGTTTGAGGTACGCAGGACCATGGAATCATGGGTTGATCCGGGAAGTCGGGCACAACAATGTGTGATTATCTTCTTAGCGTCGGATACCATTTGGACATTGATGGAGTGGAATTGTTTTCTGTTTTGGTAGACTACTTTATTGTGATGTGGGACCACCAATTCCACATGGGTACAGTCGATGGCCCCGATGCAACTTGGGATGTCTGCCAGTGAATTGAATCCAACTTTGTTGTTTGCGATCTCCTGGGCAGTCCGTGGCAGGAATATGTATTCACGTGCATGCTTCAGGTGGGCATTGAGTACCTGGTTCAGCGTGTGTGAGGATACTGGTTGTGAGATGCCATGTATCTGCCCCACTGTATGCTGGTAGGTGCCTGTGGCCAGAAAGTGGAGCACAGTCACCACCTTCAGTAGAGGGGGGAATGGCAGTTCTGATGTCTATGAGGCTGTCAATGTCATCATGTATCATGTACACAATGCTGGTGATGGTATCCCGGTCCAGACGGTACAGGGTGTGTATCTGCTCAGAGGTTAGGTTAAATGGACTGGCTCGGATCCTGGGGATTGGTGGCTGCCTCTGTGGTATGACTAGGTGCCCTGGTGGTGCTTGCTGCGCCTGTCTTGCCCTCCTCCTCCTTCACCTCCTGCGTCTCCTTTGTGCTGCCTGTTGTTGTTGCTGCTGCACTGCAATCATGTCCTCCAGCCTATGTAATGCTGCTAGTATTGGAACCATCTTGGTGTGGGAAGGGATGTGTGAAGGGGTGTGGTGTGCTCCTTTTGTGCTGCCACAGTCTCCATTGCCTCCACCTGTGCTGATTTTGTCCACCTGTGGCAGGTGGGAACACGGCTAGGTTCTGATAACGGTTGGTTCGCGATGCTGGTATTTGTGCCATGCCGGTAAGGGGTTTTGGGGGCTTTTCCATGCCGCTATTAGCATGTCCGCCTGGCTTGTGATGCTGTGCTATTAGTGGCATGGCGTTATTTACGGGATCGAGGATTGCGCGCCCGCGGACTAGCCGCTACTAGTGGCAACGTACTTAGCGGTGCCGCAAATAGCGGTGAGCCGGGTCGTACTTGGCATGGGGATTTAGCGAAACCGGTATTCCCTTACCGGTAACGTTAAATCCCTACTGCACAACGTGTAATGAGGCCCATTGTCTGCAAAATACTTTGCAGTAATTCAGGTTCGGTGTTGGCAGCAGTGGGGGAGCTTGAGTTCCAGTGGAGGTCGTCAAAGCTACAATGGTGGAGGTGGATGGCATGGCAGCTGTTCGATCCATGAGCCTGTATTTTGTCTTTCTCATGGCCCTTCAGTATTCCTCCTCAATGTAGTCCCAGTAGACTCTGACTAAGTGTTGAATAAGGAAGGATGTCCCCAAGCTCTGTGATGGTACATTAGATGGCCAGTGTTGCTCATGGGCCTTGCACAATGTTTTCCAGCCACCCTACCCCTATTTTCCCTTCCACCACCTGTGCTATCTGCACTCTCTTTACCCCCACCAACCCTATCCCACACTGTGTATTCCCATCCTCTCTACCTCCTCTAATTTACCCTGGCACAAGGTTTATTCAGCTATCCAACCCCTGTATCCCAGCCCTGTGCACCCTACTTTCACTCTTTATATCCAACCCATCCTATCACCTCCCTTTGAACCTCAAACCCCTTACTCTAGTCTCAGTTACCCCACCCACCGTAATTCCAGCAACTGCACTCTTGCCCACCCTATTGCACCGTGTACCAGTATCCACTCACTGTATCCACACCCACTCTACTACCACCCATTCACCTTATTGATGTGTTAGACAGTGCATGTTTTTTTAATCCACCATGGATTGTTTTCCCAATGACATAATGATTATATGTGAAGACAAGAAAAGTGTAGTACACACACATGTTGGATCGATCATAGGGCTTGTGATGCACTACATGTGAGGATCCAAAAAATTAAACATGTGTACAACTGTAACTAATTGTATTTCATAAAGTATGTTCTTTAACTAAATATATTTTCTTTCTTTACAGAAAGAAAAATGCAAAATATACCATTCTCACAATATCTAACTAACTGTCCATATCTATAATAAGTGCTAGTTGTAAAGCAAATAACAACATTATTCTATTTACAATGGTCATATTCATTATATAATCACTGTGCACATATTATTGTGGCCATGGATATTGTATCTACTTCTGTGCATTGACTATACTTCTTTACATTAATGCAACCTACCCCCACCATCTTGACCCGTACTCACCCACCATACCACTAGAGAAACTATTCATGCTTCTGCACACTACTCACACCACTCTATATATCTAAACAAAATGTTAAACATACATTCATAATCGTGGGTACCAGATAATCCAACGGGATTGTGAGCTTTGAGCTGCAGTTCATCTCAGGAACAACTGGAGGCTGTAACTGTGGCTAGGATATGTCTAATTTCCGCTCCTCAATAAATCTAGTTGTGGCTGTCCTCATATAACGAGCGGCTAACGAGCAGCTAACAAGTTTAACCAATCACATCCTTCATGGTAGCCATGGGTACAATGACAGTAATGACAGTAACGGCTACAATGAATGGTTATGGTCCCTGTGAGCCTTTTCCGTAGCCACAATTATAAATTCATTGTTTTAAATAAATTAATTACATATGTTGTTAGATGTGTGGTAGGCAGTCCTGAGCAGTTCCATTTTGAGAGATACAGGTCGGGCAGTCCAGAAATAACAGTGGCGGTAAACCTGCTGCCACTGTTAATTCCGGACTGCCCGATCCCGACTCCTGCAGGCGGGAGGTGATGTTCCCGCCAGGTCTGACCTGGCGGGTTTAACACCGCCCGCTGCAGGCAGACGTGGAAACACCAGCACCATCACAAGATGGTGCCGGTGTTTCCACTTCCCCATTCCCATTGAGTCCAATGGGACTCAATGGGAATGGGGATTTACCGAATTCCGCCTCTGGAATTCCCGGGACACCAGGGTCCTAATGCCCTGGTATTTCTGGGAGTCACAGAGCCGGAATGGTAATACGAGTCCAACGGTAACCTGGCAGTTTTACCGCCCCGGTTACCGCAGGACTCGTAATGAGGCCAATTGAGTGCAGTTTAATGATTTTCTTTTCATCAACCATAAGTATAACTGTAATCATTTTTAAAAGTTAAATAAGTATGGAAACAAAGTTTTTTGTAAACATATTTTGGGTGGAAGTGCTTGTGGGATTTCTTTTTCTTTTGGTATTATACATGATAGATCTTCTTCATCAGCTCACTTCTCTGCCCTTTTACTATCTTTTATTCGTCTCAGGTCTTGCATCTCTTTTTTTTTACTGATTCCATATAATTTTGAAGATTCATTAACAATTCATTCATTTCTTTTAAATTATCCATGATTGTATTTGTACGAAATTCCTGATGTAGCTGTTGCTTAATCCTCCTAGATACTTGCATCACATCATCATCTGTTTGAAATTATTGAAAATGTTTTTGAACAATTGTAGACATCATTGACTTTAAAGTACTTTTGCTAGTAGCAAATGCATTTCAAAACAGTCATTTAAGGTATACCTATATACTGAATGATATGTGTTACTCACTTTGTTACTTCCAAATATTGTATGTAGTCAGCCACATTTTAAATAAACATAAAGAAGAAAATCACAAAATCCAAAATGTGCTGTATTTTCTTGTGGATGCTTCTCTTCAGCATCGTCTTTCAACATGTCCTTGACTGTGGGATCTTTTTATTCTAGCCAGCCTATGTAGTCGTCCATGGTAGGAAGAGAGTACAAAACACTGTCTGCCATCTCACTTGTTAGAATGAACAATGGCAGAACATTGCCTGAAGAAAGAAGATGGGATTCTCTTCATTTAATTTCTTATTGGGTCTTTATTGTTTCTATGGTGTCGAGCTGCCAATAGGATGTCATGTACATTAGCTGCTGTTTAGTTGTTCAACCTATAAGAAAGACAATGGGCCTCATTACAATCGACCCGGTATGGACACAACGGTGGCGGTAAACCCGCCGCCACCGTTGTTTCCATGCCAGGTGATGACAACTCCTGCAGGCGGTGGCGTCAAACCCGCCAGGTCTGACCTGGCGGATTTAACACCACCCGCCTGCAGGTGGATGAGGAAACACCGGCACCATCACGAGATGGTGCCGGTGTTTCCATGATCCCCGTTCCCATTGAGTCCTATGGGACTCAATGGGAATGGGGATTAACACCATTCCGCCTCTGGAATTCCCGGGTCACCGGGGTTGTAATGCCCCAGTAATTCAGGGAATCAAGGAGGCGGAATGGTAATACGAGTCCGGCGGTAACCAGGCGGTTTTACCGCCTCGATTACCGCCAGACTCGTAATGAGGCCTAATGTCATTTTTGGTTTATTTTTATATGCACCAATTAAACTGGAGGTTCCATTGCCTCATAACCTTAAGTGTGTTTCTATATAGCAAGATGGTATTTCCTGACAGAGAGGTGTGTTTTAGTAGATTGTGGCGTTAAAGTGGGTATAGATAGTGCTTTGACTAGATATTTGAGGAATGTTAGGCATTTTCAGAAGGAAGCTATGTCAATACATTATGTTGAGTGTCGGATGATGAATCTCATTGCTGAGAAGCTTGTGGAGGATTAGAGAATTTAGAAAATGGGACTAATGTTGATGATGAGGAAATAGGTAATGTGTTTTCAAAGCATTGGCTTAGTATGTTTTTCTGGTTCTATAAAATCACTTTAGATGGAGTATTTGAAATGAGAGCATTTGCGCAAATGGCAGGGAAATATTTTTGACTGGGAGCATACGATTATTAATTAGTCATCTAAAGAAAGATCACATAATTGTAATAGGGAGAGGGTTGTTTGTCTGAATGAAAATATATTTGTGGGTTATATATTGGCGCAAAAACAAAAATGATCTTTTAAGAGCCACGCATAAAAGTTATGAAATGTTATGGAAAATAAAAATGTTCTCTCTTGCCTATTTTTTCTATAGCTGCGTCTAAAGACCAGCCAATGAAACATTGTGCCTTTACAGGGAATTCCATAGCCACAGGTATCAGCAAACCAATAAGACAGCATGTCTATTGGCGGGCCTGTGTAGCTGAGGTTATGACTGCCATCATAGCTGCGGCTATTGTAATACACATTTCTGTTCAGTAATCTTATTATTTCATGGATATTACAGTTCACAATTGTACATGTCTTTCAGATTCGATGCCCTAAACTGTACCCTTGTGTCATTCAAACTTTGAAATTTGTTAATATGTGTGTTTGAGACTATATAAAATGTACGCGTGCCCACGGCTACAACTGGGTATGTTACCTGCAGCCGTCATTAAGCCAATGGAACAATGTATATTTTGGTGGGCTTGTTTAAACACAAGTATAAATCCTGCTTGTAGGCACAGCTATTCATATATGAATTTCTGTGCAGCAATCAGGTTATTTTGTCGATGTTACAACCCAGAATTGTACATGTCTTTATGATTCCATGCCCTCTTCTCTACCCTTGTGTAATTTCAACTTTGTAACCTTTGCAATATATGTTTTTGAGCACATACAATTTGTTTACTTGTACCTGCGGCTACAAGGGTTTGATCATAGCCGGTGCAAGCATAGCTGTGGCAATGAAAAATTATTTAAAAAAAGGTTTTGTATGCTATGATGTGTCAACATATTTATTTAACAGTCTTTTAAATGGACTGTTTTGGGGTACACTGAGTGCAGTTTCTGAGCACATTTTGAGTACTGCTTTGATTGCATCAAAGAACACCACATTTCCTTCATCAGTTAGGTGAACTCTGCGATGCCTATACAGATTAGTCCTGTATAATTGTATCTTGTTGTTTGATATGCATAATTGTTTTGGTCTCTGATGAAAGCTGAAACTACTTTATTAACATTTCTCTGTGATATTTCAATTTTAGAATTAAATCTGGTTGTACACTTCAATGTTTGCCTCTGAGTCAGATTGAAAAATATAGAGATGGTGTGAGGAAAATGTTCTATTAGATGTTGTAAGTCATGTTTCATTTTTAAAACAAGGGACATACTTCATATATTATCCAAATTATTGTCTCCACAATGAATCAGTATGACATCTGGCTACCCTGTACTTCTCAGATTGAACAATTAAGGAACATCTTGGAACCACTGCATTCCCCATAATCCAAAGTATTTAATTTTAAAATCAGTCAAACCCAGGTCCATGTTAATAATTAGATGCTCACAAAATGTTAGTAACCAAAAGAGCCAATCAGCCACCACATTGTACTCTCATGATATTTGTTCTCCTTCTGGGTTTGTAGGAAAATTGTACTTAGTTTGAATTTTTAGTAGTAGTAGGAGTGGGGCATGCATGATGTGTGTGCTTTGGTGTTTGCAATTGGTTGCTGTTACTTTTGGAATTGAGTACTTGGCTGCAGTGAAAACGTGTCAGCTATTTTAGTAGTGTATTTATTTTCTACAGTCCTGTTTTTGTGCTATTGATTTTAAAACATAATTTTGCTACTTTCATTAACACAACATACAATCAGATAAAGCATGTAGCACAGTAACGTGCCATGTTTGGCTTTCATTTTAAACTTAGAAAAGGAGGTAGAGACGGCATTGAATCTATATCAATTAAATAGACTGCCAGATGCTATTTAAATGTTGTGTTTGTTTGAAGTAATTAACATTGTGCCAGCCACAGTATTTAGCCTAACATGGCAAAATATTCTGCATAACCTTTCACAAAATGTCATGGTAAATCCAGATTCTATTACAACTTTGCCAAAAGCTGGTTGGGATCACCATGGCTAAGCTGCTATAGTAAAGTGCAAATTGCAATACATGAACAAAAAAAACAAATGCAAATAGCAGTTATTAAATAAAGTACAAATAAATAATACATTAAATAATTACAAGTGCAATAGTGTGCATAGTTGTCTCTATTTGCACATGCAGAACAACTACACTTTTCACACACACAAACACAAGAACAATTATAAAAGAGTTTAAGATAAGCCAGAATAGGCCTCATTAGAACAATATACTCCCAAACAGATTAGGCACAGCATTGGACATACTAGAGCAAGCTTATACAAATAGTGCACATCACCATAGGCAGTACATGTGCTTGTTTCCCTCACCAGTATGTAAATATGGAGTACAGTATTTAAGGTTCTCTTGCACAGAACAAGTCACTGGGAAGGAGCCCTGTGGCCTGCCGCGGTGAAAGGTAACCTTCCCTCAAAATACGCTCTTTAACCATGAGCCACATAAGTGAAAGCATGTATCATATATAGTATACATTGAATGAATCAGCAGTGTAAGGTTTCATCAAATAGAATGGTTGCCACACGTGCCTTCACAGTGCACACTTCCCTCAACTAAATGTATATAACATTGGCCCTAGCAGTTAAACCTGCACTTAGGGATGGACTCAGTAGTGCAATCTCCCTTATGCAAAAGAGAAACTGAATGGTTTTCCAAGGCCAAATTCCTCAAAGAGAAACAGGCACACTGTGGGGTTCAGCAGTCCAATCTTAGCCCCCATATAATAGTTGCATTGTGGGCTTGGTTGTGCCAGCTCTAAGTGCTTAATTTGTAAAAAAAAATAAGTGCCAGTGCCCAAAAAATATTGTCCCCATAAAGCCGCGTGCAGCGCTGCCCGTAGGGCGGGTGTGCGGCCTGCGCCAGTTCAGTGCTAGACCTAGATCGGCCCATCACACTGCTGCTGCTCCATGTCACATGTTTGGTGCTGCAGCAACTAAAAACTGCTGGCACAGGGTAGTAGTGGGATGGATGGGGAAGTGCACACATGGGTTGAGAAAGTATAATGCTTTAAAGTTGGAAAGCACTTGTTATGGTAGGTGTAGTGGTTCCAGCATTCCGGCAAACCCAGAGGCAAAAGAGTGCATTTGAACACACTTGTTAGATGTCTGGACAATACTTGCTGTCCTTGAAGTGATAATGCATTTGATAAAATTGTTGCAAACATGTGGATGTTATCTTATTTGTCAATTTTGTACAATCCCCCCCTCCCACTGCCCTGTTTCCCAAATGGCTCTGAGTGGAGCTGGGGTCTCTTGTGAGACTCACAGTGAGAGTATCTTTCTGTTTTGACGTACACTAGGAAAAATAATAGACTGTATTTAAAACATTAGGTTTGATTGAATGAAAGCTAACAAATGTTGCAGTAATTACAAATCTGAGACATCCTCAAAAACACTTTTTTATTTAACCTCACACTGAATAAATAATAAATAAACACACTAAGAATAAATAAACACATTGAATATAGAACAGAACCAAACAAGAAAGTACAAGGTGCCATGTTTGGCTTTCATTTTAAACTTAGAAAAGGAGGTAGAGACGGCATTGAATCTATATCAATTAAATAGACTGCCAGATGCTATTTAAATGTTGTGTTTGTTTGAAGTAATTAACATTGTGCCAGCCACAGTATTTAGCCTAACATGGCAAAATATTCTGCATAACCTTTCACAAAATGTCATGGTAAATCCAGATTCTATTACAACTTTGCCAAAAGCTGGTTGGGATCACCATGGCTAAGCTGCTATAGTAAAGTGCAAATTGCAATACATGAACAAATGCAAATAGCAGTTATTAAATAAAGTACAAATAAATAATACATTAAATAATTACAAGTGCAATAGTGTGCATAGTTGTCTCTATTCGCTCATAAAAGCCCATAAAATGTCAAAATCTGACCTAGCCATTTCCTCTATTCGTTCCTTACTCCTAGGGGCATCAGCAGGTATTCGTCCTTTTACAATCCATGAATTGACTTAGGGGATGGGGTTGAACTTCTTCAATGGTGGGCCAACGAGATTAATAAATAATAAAGATGAAATGGTGTCAGTATGCAGGAATGCTCTTGTTGATGTGCAGACAAGATTCATTTGTGAAAACCCTCGTTCACACTCAGCAGTGGAGATAGTAATAGTGTTCACAGCTGTCAAAAGTTCCTTGTAGTGTCTATTAGCTTCTTTTCCACCCGTCTCCCTATGTTCCCTCTAAGCCCGAATGGTTGAATGGTGTCATATCTTTTACACAGAGATTGTATCTCACTTTCTCCATACATAGGTGGTGACTCATCTGGCCAGTACTGCTTGTACAAATCTTTGAGTTTGCTTATTAGTTTCTCGTACGCAACTTTGTTGTCAGCAGCAACAGAACCTCCTGTAGAAAATAAAAGACTCTGTAAATTTCTGCAAGACTGCGAAAAATACTGTCCATGTTCAATTCTTTTGTCGCATGCCTTTCCTTCATGCAGGGTCACTCCTTTGAATCTATATTCTTCTATGACCTTCTGGCACCGGGAAGAGTGTTTTCTTCGCTTTTCTACCATTGCCTCAAACACTGATATTTGTCGGCAAATGGCACAATGTGCATACATGATCGTGTAATCACACTTTTGTAAGTCAAGAGACAATTCTGATAAATCGTGAAGTGCATCAAACATAATGGCAAGATTACCAACAAACTGTACAGACGGAAGGCACCTACATAGTCCAGTGTACATGTTTCGTGTTGTGCCATCACAAGAGCCATCACTAGATGCCAATGTAAAATATTTGTAAAGAGCAGGATAAGCATTCCAGACAGCCTCTACTGTTCTGTAGCTTGAGGCAAACCAGCGAGTATCTAACACTTTTCCTACATTACAAAGCTGAATGTCAAGAGCATCTGCACATTCTTTTAGCTGCAAACGATTTTTCACAGAGGTGCTAAAAAGAGAATACATTTTCTCTAGCAATGCTTTGAAATGATTTGTATCTCCAATGTCTTTCATCACATCATTGACTGCAAGTTCTAAGCAGTGTGCTGAGCAGTGCCAAGCTACAATATTGGGAGAAATTCTTTCTTGTAACCTTTTCACAACACCGCTATTGCGGCCAAACATTACTGATGCTCTATCACAAGCGACTGACACCAGACATTTGGTAAGAAAGTCCTCTCTAATGTTAATTGGGTACTTTTGGAGCGAAGACAGCAAACTGTTCACTATACCTTCAGCAGACACATCACTGAGCTCGATAAGGTCAACAAAAATATTAGCTGGAGACTCCATATCCTGTAGCTGAGTACGTAGGTACACAATTAAAGCACTTTTTTTTATTTAAGGCAGTTGCCTCATCCAGCAAAAGGCTCACCGTAGGAGAAGAGGCAACTATTTTGGCAAATGTCTTTCGTTTAATTTCCGATGAAATGTGTTGCTGTATACTTGAGAAAGCCACATTGGAATTTAAAATGCGTCCCATATCCAGCCCATTCAATTGCTGGCAGTCTATCTCAGATTCAAAACCATAGGCTGGCCTGTTCTGCTTTGCTTCTTTATAAGCCATTCAGAATATTCTGGCAGTTGTTGCTATTTTCCCTGCCTGGGCTCTAGAAGTTACTTTGAGCAATGTATCTTTTTTTGCCTGCTCTAATATTTCTGATGCTGTAATGTGTGCCTTTGTTGAAAAATGTTCAGTAATCTTCTTTCGTAAGGATCTTTGTTGCTTGTGTTTGTTGGTACCATATGAGCTAACAGTACACTCATTCCATTCTTTAGACAGTTTCATCCCATGTGTTTTCTCTGCACCAAAGCTATTGACTTGACGGCAAATGGTGCATCCAAGAGCTGTCCTATAACAATCAAACATGGGTACTTGCCTTAAAAATATTGTTTCTGGTCCAGCTTCCAGCCTTTAGGGAGTCTGCCTTTCATTGAGGGAGCTGAACGTTGCAGAAGTGATAATTGATCAGATTCTGTGCTAGTACCTGGCATTTCCGTGTCACTGTCATTCAGTAGTTCACGATCTTCATCAGATATCAGTGCTACCCAGTCCCACTCCGAGTGCAATGCTTGCTGTCTGGATGTTGACAGTAGTAGTGCTGGTGATGTCATCTAGTGTTTTGTCTGGTTCTTCACAAACTCTATCTGACTTAGAACCAGATTCTTGTTTACTGCACTTGCTTGTAGGCTCATCTGTTGTGCTTTTATTTCCAGGTTTTGAAAAGTATGAAGACATTTTCTTCTGGGCTCCAGACATTCTAGGGAAGAAAATGAGAAGTAGGGGTAATCGATATCATGGGATTCCTTCCAAGTTTCAGTACACCCAATGATCAGGCCAGGGGACAGGACAGGACAACAAACCTCTTAAGTGCTTCAAACGGAATCAAGGACTGGTGAACAGCAAATGTATAAGAACAAACACATATAATGATGCACAGTGCACACATGGAATGCGGTTTCCATTAGAGCCGGGCTAATAAATACAAATGTGCACCCGTTTCACTTGTCCTGGCTGAAGAGAACATTGCAAAAAGAAATCTAACAACAAATAGCATGTGGGTGGTTTGTAAACGGCTGCAAAGTGCCTGTTGCCTCCTTTTATCCCCCAACACACCACCAACAATTTTGCGACTTTTGAAATGTTGCTCTGTAGTGTAGTACCCATGCCTGTCTCTATTTTTTTTTTAATTCCACTTTCCTCGAGTAAGGAAAACAATTACACCCCGCTTATGCTTGATAACATACATCTTACCTTGTTTTCAGGGACGAGGATGCGTACCACACAGCAGCCTGCGACTCTCAGACTCTGACTGCCACCATGATGAACGAACCTCTGATGAAGTCTCTCACTGCAAACCTAAAGGAGGCAAAGGCAAACCGCTGACGTGATACCTTGTATGCTCAATGGGAAATTCAACGGCTGGAGGCAGAATTGGGATATTTGGGTTCACACAAAAGGCACAAACATTGCCCCCTGAACGGTATGCACCAAACGTGAAGGTAGGAAAAAGAAAGCCTAGGACACAGTGGGCCAAATCTGTAGGTATTGCAAGTGAGACATTTTACTAACAGGGCAAAGTTTCTATGGCTAGGTGGACCTAATATGACAGGACGTTACACACTGCACAATATTTTACTGACCTCCATCACAGCACCTACAGACATATGTTTGACTTGCACTTGCCTTCAAAAATGCAGAAGGGAAGAAGGGGGTAGAGTGACACCCTTTGCAGTTGAAGTCAGGGTGAGATTACATTATTTGCCTGGGATCACACACATATGCTGAAAGCGAAGCAGGGATTTAACCCAATTTGGGAACAGAACAGCCACCTTCTTCCATGCTTTACATGGAACATTTCAGTTTTGGTTGTCAACAAGACCTACTATACTGTCCTATAGTTTACTTGCAAAAAACACAAATTGCATAAAAGCTTCATGACAACATGAAAATCCTGATAGCAGCATGTCGGGCCAAAATAATATCAGTGTACCTTTATTTTCCACATCCTGGATGGAAAACTATAAGATGCAAACGGCAAAATATTTATTTACCCACTTTATTTTCATCGCTTTAAGACGCACAATCAAATAAATTGTGTCATAAACTGACTTAAGTTTGGTCTATACTGCTCTTGCTCTCTGGCTATGTGTGCCAAAGAAGAAAAAGTCCTCACTGGTGCATACAAGAGCGTTCTTTTTTCAGATCTTGTTCTTGCCATCTTTTCCAGGGTTGGAGGTAGGTATCCATTGTGAACTCCCATCAACTAAACGTCCCTTATCACTGCTGTGTTGCAATCATTGTCCTTGGACTCAGGATAGCTCAGCGGCAATGTGCTCCACTTGGAAGCAAGACGACACAAAGCAACGCAGGTTTGATCCCCGACTCCTCGCTTAGAAACCTCTGGGTATTAAGCATGTTATAAATATGCAATTAAGACATGGTCCTCCTGTAACTGTACCTCAATGCCCCAGGGCTGTGTGAGTGCTTTAAAAATGCAAATAAAAATAAAAGCATTCTGTTTCAGTCACTGTTGCACTGTATTAGTCTCTACCCCTTCTGCCCCTTCTGACAGTCTGTTAAAGTACACCAAGTATTGTTAATCGGTTACCTCCAGGAAGAGCACCCTCCACTAAGCCTGTTCTTCAGTCACCTCATCCAGGTGTTTTGTGTAATCGATTTACTCTCAAGCCCTTATCAGTCGTCACATCTCATAAATGCATCCCGCCTCAACCTTCCTTCAAGCATGAGCTTTGGGGCATTCAATTGTCTCGCGTCGGGCACCAATGAAAAAGTGGCCAAAGTTGCAAATGACAATTCATTCCTTTTGTGACAGACTGAATTGTACCCACGGGGAGGCTTTTTGATAAAATGTGAGGCAAATTGTGAATTTTAAAGAGTATTTTTTCAGTGACACTGGCCCAAATTACTAGCCGAATGGTGAAGTAACTCATCAAACTGGCCCACATGGGATGAAAAAGTGGCCCACATGGACCAAAAAAGCTGGCCCACAGTAGCATTTTGTGTTTTTGGTTCATGCATTGCCCTATAGGCCAGTCCGAGCCAGATGCTATATTTGCCCTATAGGCCGATCTGAGCTGGTCCTATCTTTTCAATGAAAACGAAACACTCAGCCCCTGCATCGCCCAAATCCTTTCCGGTACTCAGCCGGGTGTGTGTTTTGGGGTGAAGGAAGCAGTCCAGTATGTTAGTGCAGTGGAGAGAGGCATAGGTGACAAGACCATGGCTGCTCCTGCCTGCAATCAAAATGATGTCAAACAGGCAGACGGGGGCCCGAAGGATCGTACTAATGGAAAAGTCCCAAATATGCTAGTGTAAAAACCTGCACATGGCCGCATGGTGTACCGTGTACCGCTTTGTGAAGGGGGGGCTAAGCGCACGTCACTTGGGCCAAGGATTTCAGGACCCCCACCCGCCCCCCCAGGATATTTTGGTTCCGCTCAGGTGATGTGGGACATGGGTCTGGATTGCTAACTGACACAAACGAAGCTGCATGCGCTGTGCAGTCCTGAGGGGCTGTGCTGTGCACACAGTGTCCTGGAGGACTGTCTGTGCACATGCGTCCTGAGGGACTGTGCACGCGTTATTTCTGGAGGATGAGAGCACCCATTGTCCTGAAGGGCTGTATACGCTGTGTCCTGGGGGGGGTGTGCATGCAGTGTCCTGGAGGGACTGTGCACGTGGTGACCTGTGGTCCTGGGGGGATGTGCATGCAGTGTCCGGGTGGGCTGTGCATGCAGTGTACTGGGGGTCTGTGCATGCGGTGTTGTGGGGGGCTGTGCATTAGTGATCCCATTGGCTGTCTGTGCACGTAGTGTTCTAGTGGGCTGTGCTCACATTGTTTCAGGGGTCTGTGGCACTGCTCAGGAAGTGCAGAGGGGGTGGGAGGGCTGTGCTCACAGTGTCCCAGGGCTGTGCTCATGGTGACCTGGGCGCTGTGCACGTAGTGTCCTGGGGGGCTTTGCATGTGGTGTCCTGGGTGATGTGTTTAGGCCCGAGGGTAAGTCCTGCATGACTGCTTCTCCGAGGAACTCCCACTTGCTGTGTAGGGCCACAGCGCCAGGGGGGGTCCCCAGGAATGAGATGCAAACTGCTGTAGGGAACAGCAACAGCCTCAGTGCCTGGATGGGGTCCCCCTTGGAGTGTAAGTGAGAGGTCCCCAAAAATACAATCAATTCACTCAATAAAATCAATCAAGACGCAACCCAGAAGGGAATGAGACTAAGAGCAAGTGCTGAATTTTTTATGTAAATGGGGCAAGCAGAATCTACTCTGCTCACGCCGAGAGCACGCTGCAGAAAACATGTTACAAACTGCTTTTATACAACAATATCATCTTCAAACAGGGGGAAGGCCTAAGGGGCACATAATCAATTGGGATTGGTTGCTAGGGGCGAACACCTATAGATGCCATAGGGTTGGAGACGCTTGGTTGGCTGGGAGCACGTGGTACGGCGATGACGTGTCTTGGGTCGGTCGGTCAGCTGGGCTCATCGGACTGGCATGTGAGAACGGCAACTTTTGATGTTGTTTCTTTGTTAAATAACCATTTGACATTTGCCCTTGTGGCCACACATTCCCATTCATTCACTAACATAATCTGCATGTTCAGCAAGCTCAAAGACTTATGGCTTAAACACTTAATACGTTGGTTCAAATACCGGTTAATTTATCATTGGGCAAAGGTTAAGATTCACCATTAAATGCAGTGCTTGATCTATTCAAACAGTTCTGAAAGTAATGGCTAAAGAGGTATAGCTCTTAAGGTCGCGGTGTGATCTGGGATGTTCGCCTGATAAACAACAAAAGAAGGCTCTAAATCTAAGACTAGAAAAAATAGGTCACAGGAGACACATACCATCATGGGCATACATTTCATTGTGGGGGTTTAATGGTGGGTAGTCCAAACATCACTAAATCTCGGCTAATCCACCTTGCCACCATGAGGAGCAGAGGAGAATCGAAAACCTCTTTGCAATATGATTCGGCGTTGAACAAAGAAACAGGGCCTTTATACTTTACTTGCTGTATTACATTCAGGTCATACTAATCTAAGAATATACTATATTTTCTATTTAGCTAAATATTTGTATTGCAGCAAAACATCATAAATTAGCATAAACATCATGAATTAGTGTTCGTCCTTCATTAAACTGTTCATAGCTCAAGATCTGTGCATACGGCCTTAACATATGTTGTCATAATATGAACATTCTGGTCAGGACGACTAATTACTGTATTAGTTTTACTTAGTATTATGCATGTATTATAATTTTTAACTTAAAGATGAGGTATCTTAGTGCTGGTGTGTACAGTATTATGCTGGTTAGGCACTTCATTTCTCCTAGCAGCATCGTTTCATACGTTAATATATGTCACGCTTTCAAGACCAATTTCTAATGTTAGGACTTCTGTTACACTTATGTCATTCGTTATGCTAATATCCTTACATTATCTACATGAAATAAGCAGCTTATTCAGATAGCGAGCAGTTAAACACTTTGGTTTTCTTCTATTAAGGCACAAATAATGGAGTACACTTAAAGGTTACTTCTAACTGTTTGATCCTGCTTTAAGGAGCATTGGGCAGGGTATTCTTTATGGCCAGGGTCTGATGGGTGGGGGCATGTTTATAGAGATGAATGACTTCTGTGCTGGCCCCTGTACTGGGCCATGTCAGGGTCAGTGAAGTAAAATGGAAGACAGAAGATACAGTGTAAAGTTTGTTGCATTCTCACGGCTAGTCTCTCATGGGAACCGAACAACTGCAAAGAGGGCAGAGGGGAGGAAGTGGGGGGAGTAGCTTTCTCGCTGTGTGCACCTGGCTGGGAGAGCTGCAGGCCTGCGTTGATACTTCACAACCATCCTGCCATTACAAAATGGAGTCGGTAGCTTACAAATTACAAAATGGAATCTCGTACAACTCTGGTTTTATGCTCTAACAAGGGCGGTCACAATCCCTAGAGGTATCGCGCACGAGCGCTCCGGGGCTCTGAACCCAGAGCATCCGCACCTGGGCCTACCCAGGAAGTGTAGGAATGGGGGGTCGTTCAAAATGCCCCCTCCTTCCACTCATTCCCCCTTTCGTTACTTAAGTAACACGTATTGTAACAGCCCCAACCTCTTACACTCTTCCTCCTCAGCTATTGCTTCATCCCATGCTGGTGTTCACTTTATTGGTATCCATGCTCTGCATACCGCTCTAAGGCTTCCTCCTCTCCTGTCATACTCATCTGGGGTACGGGTCATATAAATGCACCCTTCATCCCATTCCAGGTCCACCCATACCCCCTTATACCATTGTAACTCAATAGGCTCCTTAATGGTTGTATGATATAAATTATCCACCCTATGACCTGTATTGTATATAGCAGTCATTCTGTATTTGGGTTCTGAACTATCTCCTGTTTGTACTTCTGCCTCATGTTTAATTTGAGCCACTCCATTTGCACAGCATCGGAGTCCTAATTGGCACACACAAAAATGAGGTCTAAAAAGATGATGAGTGGTATGAAAAGTTTCACTGTCATTCTGAGCCATGATGGTACCCAGAAAAAAAGATAATTGAACGAGGTGCTGGGCTGTGCTCCCCCTTCGTCCTTCATATGCTCTCTGAGGTCGTGCACCGCTGCTATCATGTGTGAGAGTGAGCAATTCCCTGCGTCTGCAGAGGGTACGAAAGTGCAACATGCGCTCCCGATTTTTCAGCAAATACCTCCATTGATTGCTGTTAACAGGTCTAGCACATACCTGTTCTACATGGTCATTAGTCGCAGGGCTCTAAATTCTACCTTGGTAACGTTGAACCTTTCTTGAGTGTTGTAAGCCAGTTGAATAAGCACCCATCTGGTGATCTGAAGCCACTTTGCATTCGCTCTTGCTTGGATACTGGGGACAAGGTATGTGAAAAACATCTCAACAGAGCTGAACAAACGGAATCAGTTGGGGATTTGCGCAAGTTCTGGTGATTTGGCGGTGATTAGTTTGATGATCATTTTTTCCTCTGCATGGTGATATACAATCCCTCTTCGTCCATTGCATACACGGGGGGCTCGTTCGGGAGGCTTTGGGCAAAGTTTGTTTGGAGCTGCCGCTTGTGTGCTTCTACCTTGGATGCGGCTTTATGGAATCACCATTAGCGCGCAATGAAGCGTTGCCAGTGTGCATGTACCCGTCTATGATTGCGGGAGGTGTAGGTACACCATGTTGCCGCAAACCCAGTATGCGTCCGTCATTGCAGCTGTTTCTTTCTTCATGTCAGGTATTATGAGAGTTGTGCTGCAGTTTTTGTTTTTCCACATGTTCTTTTTCCCTTCTCCACGGAAGCAAAGTTCGTAAGAAATGTCTTTTTGCAGTTTGAAGGGTTTCTCGATGGCGGTGACCCAAGTGAGCTTCATTATGTGTTCAGTCTATATGGGAGTGCATGTTCTCTGTACCCATGAAAGCTTTTCTTCAGACAGCCCTCGCAGTGCCTCTGCGTTGCATGATATTTCTTTGTTTTGCCATTTATTGTCCAAGTGCAATGTTTCTTTTATCACCATAAAGGGTTCTTTTACACAGATTACTCCTTGCAGTCGGGAGTAACATGTCCGCTCATTCTTTAATAGCTCAAATGAAACTGTGTGCGCTTGAAAAGTGTTTTTGATTCAGCATAACGCGAGATGTAGGAGACACTGAGACTCTGCAAATGGTATTTCTTGTGGCAATAGAACCTTTGGGGTGCCTGCGGCATGGGGTATAAGTGAGCACATGTAGCAACTTTCGTTAGTTGTTTGCTTTGCCGTGTTGCTCATGTCAGCATACCATTTGTTCATTTGGTGTGGGTGCTGAGGATCATCTACTATATCCAGGCCAAATGTATAATGCTCGTCCCACTTTTCCTGTTGTGTTTCTCTCTTTTTCCTCCTAAATCCACCCCCTCATTCCTCTGAGCCATTTTGCTATCCTCTTCCCCCCCTACTCTGTGTACACGTTAAAGTAACTGATGGTCATATGTTCGTTCCCACTGCTCTCTTCACTGGTAGTCATATTATCTGGTGATACAGTTTCTAACTCCGGTCTGGTGGTTGGATAGGGGTGGTTTTGTACCCATGTGAGTTTGGAAGGTGTTCTGTTATTCATTGTGTAAACGCTAAAGTCGGATTCATTTCCATGTGGGGGACTTTGAGTTGCCTGTATAAGCATGGTATTTGAAGTAATGTTGCATTCATTCTCATTACTCCAGTGGGCCGAAATTAATTTAACACCATCCCATATTAAATGGGTTCCTTTTTGATTGTTTTCACGGCCACACCCCCCTGGCTCACATCAATTGAAATGTAAGTAATTATCCAATACAAAAACAAGCCAAATAGTGTTGAAAAGAATACCGCTGCACACACAAACAACACATATTCATATGAGTAGCTAGGATACACATTTCATCTTTGTCTATTTCTATCTACACTACCATCTGTTGCTGCCGGCGCCTCGTCCATGCCCATTGTAGCTCCTGATAAATGAAATATAGACATTTGTTAATCATGCATATTAAATCTTCGTTACTTGCATGCCGTTTACTTGTTAATTACCTTAGTTATTCATTTTACATTTACGTTTTTATTTCTCAATACAAATAGGCATTCCTGCATCCCTCCTTTCCACCTCTCCACACCTCGAGTCTGCAAAATAAGAATTGAGGGAGGCACGCACTGTCAGCTGAAATCAACAGAAAACATTAATAATATGTGCATATGTATGTCCATATAAATAAGGCAAAAATGTAGAGAGAGAGCGAGAGAGAGAGAGAGAGAGAGATCTTTCTTATTTCATTCCTTTTACATGTTACCAGTACTCCTTGAGGCCATACATTATTTAAGATATCTTCATTTTGCTTTTTATTTGTCTCTATTTCTTGCCTGGCTATTATTTCTCTATTTTTCCTTTTCTCACTTTCTATGTTTGTGCACTTTGCTCATTTCTGCTACCTTCATTCTCTGCAAAGTCTATATTCCCATAGGCCTTGCAAACATATGTCAAGTGCACCCAATACCTGAGGCCCTGTACCTTTACTGCTGTCAGCGTGCAGTATATCATCTTGTATGGACCATGAAACCTTGATCTGTTCCACCTACGCATAAAGCTCCTTACATATACCATGTCACCTGTCATCAACTGGCAGTGGGGGTTATCTGTAGCTGGAGTGGTTGTATCAGTGGTGTTTTCTTGTGTGAATGGTGGTGGTATTTGTTTGGATATGGCTCGTGCTGCTCCCGTCAGATTTCTGAGGTACTCATGGAATTCTTCTCCTAGAACTGTAGCACTCTGGTGTGCGTCAGATTGTCTGCGCAGAGGTGAGTGGGCTGTGTGCATCCTTCTACCTGTCACAATTCCATGGGGTGACAGGTGGTGGTCCTTGCTAGGCTGGTTCCTCATTTCAAAAAGCGCCAGGGGTTAACAATACACCCAGTTCTACTTGAGTGTATGACACAGTTTTGACAATCTTCTCTTGAGCAATCCGATTCATTTTTTCAACAACCCCATTCAATTGTGGATGATAAATCGTGCAGAGCTTATGAGTTATTCCCAGCATCGCAGTGATGTGCTTGTACATGTCATTCACAAAGTGAGTCTCGTTGTCGGAACGTATGACATCACAAATGTCCCAGCGGGGGAACACTTCCCTGACCATGAACTTGGCAGCACAGCATGCATCTGGATGAGCGCAGGGGTCTGCTTCCACCCACCGGGAAAAGGGGAATACCACAATGATCAAATGTCTTGCTTCATTACACCTCTCTCTCATATCTGAATCTTCTATATGCAGTTCTCTGAATGGGCCTTCAGGCTTTGGCAATGTTCCTCTTAGTTTTCGTAATGTCATGCCAGAGTTGTACGTTTGGCAGGTTATACATTTTACTATTAACTTTGTCACATGTTTCTGTAGTCCTGGGGTGAACCAATCCTCCTGTATCTCTGCAATAATATGCTGTTTTGCATTGTGGGCTGGGAAGTGCAACTGCTTGAATGCCACCTCCAGTAATTTTATGGGAATCACTACTTTACCAATTTTATTCTGTCTCAATAATAGATCAGTGGATGACTGGCTCCACACCCTTTTCACCCATGTCTCTTTCTCCTCGCTGGCTGTATCTTGCTGGAGCTCAATGGTTTGAGAGACTGGTAATGAGTTGAATCGTTCTGGCTGTATCTCCTCTACCACCTTTTTCAATATGTACTCACCTGTTGCAGATTTTGGTAAATAGGAGGCTTCCTTGGGGGCAGCATCCGCTGCCATGTTTCCCAATGAGATGACGTCATCACCTCGTGTGTGGGCCTGACATTTCACGACTGCTACGAGTGTGGGTATCTCTTAAGCGGCACTTAACTCCCCTAATAATGCTGCATGCTGGACTGGGGACCCGTCTGCCCTCTGGAATCCTCTCCTCCCCCACCGCGCTAGTCCTCCATGTACTGTTGTTGCCATATAGGCAGAATCTGTATAGATGGTAACTGCACATCCCTTTGCTTTATGTAGTGTGTCTATGAGTGCTACTAGAAGTGTGATCTTCTAACCATACTATTGCAGCTCCTGCGTGTTTTTCTCCTGTGTCACAATCTATAGAGGCAGACCCATCTACAAAGTAAATTTCTCCTTCTTACAGTGCATTTTCATGTGCTTTGGGCGTATCATCCTCATCCCCTGTGAATGTAGCGCAGTCGTGTTGCTGCATGTCTTCTACTGTGCATGCTTCTGTAATGAATGTGGCTGGGTTTACACTTTTGCACCGCACAATGTGAATATTCATGCTAGATATGATCAATTCATATGCTGTGACCCTTTGGGTAGCCAGTGTGCTTTTCGATCTTTCTAGGATGGCAAAAAGAAAGTGTTCTACGTATAACGTGACGGAGCATCCCATCATGATGGTAGAACTCTTTTCGATTGTGAATGCGGCTGCTGCTGTAGAATGCCAGGGGCTCGTGACCCAGGGATGTGTTGGGTGTCAATACAGCTGTCATGAGGGTGCCATTGCAATGTGAGAATAAATAGAATTCCCACTCATAATTTGGAGTCGCGAGAAGTGGGGGCAGTGGATATCAATTCTTTGAGTGTGTCGAAGGATGTGTGCATTTCCTGTGTCCATTGTACTTTGTGTCTTCTCGCTGTGCTTCTTTGAGTGCTTGCAGCAGGGGTTTTGTGTATGCTGCATAATCTAGTATCCACGCTCAGCAATAATTACACATGCCAAGAAACCTCTGCATCTCCTTTACTGTGTTGAGCACTTTTACTGCTTTTATTGCTGCTGCTCTGTCAGGTATTATTCTCTTACCATTTTTGGATATCAGCTGACCTAGATACAGCACTTCTGTCAAGCAGTACTGCAATTTGTGTCTGTCTACTTTGTACCTTTCCTGTGCTAGATGCGTTAGCAGGGTAATGGAATCCTCTCTGCATTCCTTTTCATCTTTACTGCAGACCAGCAAATCATCCACGTACTCAATTATTGGACTTGTTGTATGTATGTTTCTGAGGTCTTCATGCAATACTCTATTGAAAATATTGGGGCTTTCACAGTACTCTTGGGTCAATCTGCAGTGCTCCTATCTCTTCCCCCCTAGTGTGAATGCTGTCAGGTACCATGACCCTTGGTCGAGAGGAGTTGAAAAGAAGGCATTCTTCAGGTCCACTACAGTAAACTGGGTAGCTTCTGTTGGAATGCTGCATAATATTGAGTCAGGATTTCAAAGAAGAGGGAACCCTTTCTGTACTACGTCATTGAGGGGGTGTAGGTCCTGGATCATCCTCCACGCCGCTCCCTTTGCTTTCTTGATCGGATAAATGCAAGTGTTGCAGGGTGAGGTAGATGGTAACATTATTCCCTGTATCATTAGTGCACATATAGTGTCTTTTATTCCTTCCTCGGCTTCTTGGGATATGGACTATTGTTTCACTTAGGGCAGTATAGCTCCAGGCTTGAATTTTATCTTGACAGGGTCACTTCATGCAGCAACCCTACGTCATGTGGGCCTGTGGTCCACAACTGCTTGGCACTTGGGGCATGCCTTCCTCAAAATATGCTGGTGGTGCTTTGATTACTGCTATGAGGGGTAGTGGCACCTCATTCTTTGAATCATTACATCACAGGGGATTGCAATCTCCATCACTATTTCCCCCTCATCTTCTGTGTCACTAAAAAGCTCCTTGTCTGTCAGGTTTTGCAGGGCCTTATTGGCGTCGATGCACAGCACCGTTCTCTACTGGCATCCCTGCATGTACATTGCTATTACTACTATTCTTTGTGGTGACACTTGTACTGCATGTATGTCCAGAGATACTATAGATCCTGGCACTATTTCTCAGTCCGTTATTGGGTGGAAAATGAATTCTGAAGGCACCCTCTGTCTTTTACTCTTCAATTCTGGCACAGCTCTCGCTAGTATCCTCAATCCTTGTATGAACATATCTGGATGTACAGGTACGCCAGGTGTTTGCATGAAGTTCGCTTGAGTGGTATGGCTAACATGGCACAAATTGCACATATGCCTGGTGTAGAGCACACTATTCCTCTGTCAGTGAAGGATATGGTCATGTTGAGTTTGCTGAGATCTCTCCCCAGCAAATTAGTAGGTGACTCTTTGTAATACAGCAGGGGGGGGCCCTTACAGTTTTTCCTCCCACCGTTATATCTAGTTCTTCAGTGTATGGAACCTCGACCACCGCCCCAGAGAATCCTTGCGTTTCCAAAGTCCGATTAGAAAGCGGGAACCTGCCTTCCTTGAGGCATGATTTTTCTGCTCCCGAATCCACCATGAAAATGAATTGTTTTTTTTCCCTATTGCTGCCCCTACCAGTGGTTCCTCTGCTGCGTTAAGGGTCGTCAACAGTACTGGACACGCAAGTGTTCCCTGTGGGCTTTCCTATGCTGAATGCCATCGGAGTTCATCAACATCAAAAACATTTCCTGTTACCATTTCAGTATTTTCATGAAACTGGGGATGTGCGATGTGTTTTGTGGGGGCATTTGGCACTAATTCATGTACCTACGGTTGGGCTAGCTATCTCTTCTATTCCCACCCATCGATAATCCGTAGGGGCTCCCCGGGTGTGTGTGTCCAGTCTGTTGTTCATTTAGATATGAGTTATTGGGTCTGCTTAGGCATTCTCTCATAAAATGTCCCCACCTCCTGCAATTCCAACACTGTCCTTGTCCTCCTCCTCGGTCCCTCCGTACCCTGCACCCCCTCATCTCGACCCTTTGAATCCTCTTCTATTGCCCGCCCCCCTCTCAATGGCCACTGTGGTCCATCATATTGATTTTCCCCTGACCATGGATCCTGGCCGTTACCTGTCCAGTTTGCCACCATTTGCATTGGTATTCCCATTTGTCCATCGTCCTCCTCCCGCTCCCATCCTGCCGTGCTGGTTGCTGTTAATGCACTGACCTTAAATAGTTTGCTTTGTACTAATTTAGCCACGTCTGCCAACCACCGCTGCGCTATCTCCTTTTCCTTCTCTTTGATCCTTTTACAGTGGTGTACTATTATGCTTTGAATATCAAGCCATCCCTTGGCTTCTATCCCAGCTATTTTATCAAGGGCCTTCTGCACTTCCTTTGGGAGTCCTCTTTTCATAATAAAATAAAACAGGGAAGTTGATTTGTCCCAGGCCGTACCCGTTTCCGCTCTCTACATGTCCTGCACCCAAAGAATGAAAGACATTGCATCTTCCTCATCTCCCATTGTACATTGCATTACTGACTGTAAATCTGGAGTATCTGAAAATGGTTCTCTCAGGATATCCCACACTCATGCTCGCACTGTGTTAAATGAGGACCCATCATGGCGGTCACAATCTAAGGTTATTCCTGGGATCCCCGCCTTTGCCCAGACCCTGTTTGCCTGATCTCCCACTGCAGAGACCAGCAAGCTTTAAACATCCCCCACCACCAGGCTGACTCCTGCCGTGTGTTTTTCAAATGCATATATCCACTTGCTGGCACCTCCAGACAGTGGGGGCAACTGTTTAAGTAAGTTGGCTTTGTCCATCTGGACCCATGGTATGTAATTCGGCCTTCCTGCCCCCTAGTGTATCAATGGTAGCTGTAGATTCTTTCCCCTTTTTTAGTACTCACCTTCTTCCCTTTCTTCCCAATCACTGCCATGCACCCCGTTCTGTTCCTCAACCTCCCCGTCCACCCCTCTAAGGGGGACAGCCCCTCCCCAAATGACGTTCCACCTGTGGTAGTTCCTAGCCTCCTTCATTCTTCTTCTTGCTCTTCTAAGTCACACCAATATTTCTCCTACCTGTCCGATGTCACTCATCCCTCTTCTAGCTTGCGTTCATTGTCATATGTGTTTATTTCTATGATTCGCGTGGGGGTATCATTTATTCGGAACATTATCTCTCCCTTCTTCCATCCATCTTCCCCTGCCCCTACA